>NC_041384.1:27137287-27169512 GCF_002162155.2 Triticum dicoccoides
GGACGCCGCCGCCGCCGCCGAGGTTCTCCGTCGCGCCTCGTTTTTCATGCCTTTGGTTTTTTTTTTAAAAACGATCGGTTTTCGTCGGTTTAATAGATTCGGTTTTTTTAATAGATTGGTTTTCCCGGTTTATTTATTTTAGCGAGCGTTCGTTGTTTTTCTTTTTCTCGGATTAAATCCGCGATTTTTTTGATCGCGATTCCTGATCCGATTTTCGTTTTAGTTTAACTTTTCGCTCGTTTATCGGAATCAGGCGCTTCAAGCGCCTAGAGTTTCATCTCGAAACCCTCTATCCGTTTAACCAACTGAAACAAGATTTTGCTACTGTAAAATTTGCCCTAGATCCAGATTACTAGAACAAAGTTGTTTTCTTCCGCCGTTTGACTTTCGTTGCTTCGTTCGATTTGATTCTTTTTGCCAACCGGAGTTCTTAAGTTGAACCTTCTGGTTAGATCTCTTATTTGAGTTTTACCTGTGCATTAGTTGAGTACTTATTGTATGCTTGTTTGTTTGTCTGCGATAGAGTATCCGGAGTGCGCCGCCTGTTACTTCGAATCGCTAGGTTTCCCGGATCATCAGCAAGGCAAGTAACACTTTGATCATACCTTTTCTACAACCGAGTTTTATTGTATTAGATCAATCCTCACACATTGCATGATTAGGATCTAATTAAATTGTGGGATGGGAAGTAGATGATGTAGTACCTATTACCTGTTTATTATCAAACCTTTGGGAGTTACTTCTACGTTTGCTTATTATGCCATGCTATGCTAGTAGACGTGGATTGGGTGAGGGATATGCATGACAGATGTGAGATTGATAATTAATGGTTTATCTAAGGTGGCAACTTAAACACACATCTGGGTGGATTGAGGCACCTGGGTATTCCAGGACTTGCCTGTTTTCTTTTGGACCGCCACCCAGACTCAAAGGGATCATGAGACTATTCATACTAGAAACTTCCGTGTGCAGCCACAAGCTATTATGGGCTCTAGCATAGTTGACTAAGTTGTGCAAACTCTTACAGTGGTAGACTAGCAGATGTAGGGGATGTAGGTGGTACGGTCTACCCGATCATAAGGTGCTAGCGCTTCTGAAAGACTATGTCTCGGTCATCCGTCTTCTCAAACACCATGTAGTGCGAGAAAACAAACGGAGGCGATCGAGTCTTGTGGGGAAAAGTGCGCAAACCTCTGCAGAGTGTAACAAACTAATCATGGTTAGCCGTGTCCCCGGTTATGGACATCTTGAGTATCTAGTACTTGGATTATCATGTGAATCTCAACATGTTACTCTAAATTAATTTTGTTGGGTTATGTTTAATGATGATGCTTAATTGGGATTGAGAATGCTGTCAACCATTCTCAATGTTTAACAACCACCTTGATAGAAATTAAAATTTTATTCCTTTGAAGTAGGGAAAAATTGGCTTTACGCAAAATTGTAACCATAGAGCTTTCCACCAGCCAAATATGCATATAGTATAGCTGTTTCATTACATTACTCTCTATGTGTTACCTTGCCAGCATATTCCATGTGCTGACCCGTTTTCGGGCTGCAACGTTAATGTTGCAGACTTTTCAGACGATGATTAAGGAGTTTTTAGGTCGTGGTTCTATACTCAGTGATGTCGTTGGAGTTGATGGACTCACTTATCTTCCAAGCCTTCCGCTGTTATCGTTATTAGACGGTCTTAAGCCATATTTATTGTAATAAGTTCTATTTTGAGACACTCGATGTAATAAGTGTGTGATTGCTACTCTGCTATAAATCCTCCGAGTACTGTGTGGTGTCAGCATTACTGATCCAGGGATGACACCGGAGCACAGAGATCAGACTGTTTGAGGTCTGGTCGCTACACCCAAGCTTGTGCAACATGTTCATGATCAAGTTGCTTAAAATTCATAATATCATTTCTAAGAGAGATGATCTTAGCGGGAGGAAAATACTTAGAGATAAAAGCATCTTTGCACTTGTTCCAAGAATCAATACTATTTTTAGGAAAAGAGGAAAACCAAGCTTTAACACGATCTCTAAGCGAAAAAGGAAATAGCTTCAATTTAACAATATCATTATCCACATCTTTCTTCTTTTGCATGTCACACAAATCAACGAAGATATTTAGATGGGTAGCGGCATCTTCACTAGGAAGGCCGGAGAACGGATCTTTCATGACAAGATTCAGCAAAGCAGTATTAATTTCACAAGATTCAGCATTGGTAAGTGGAGCAATCGGAGTGCTAATAAAATAATTGTTGTTGGTATTGGTGAAGTCACACAATTTAGTATTATCTTGAGCCATCGCGACAAACAAGCAATCCAACACACGAGAAAACAAAAGGCAAATGGGCAAAAAGAGACTAATAGAGAAAGAGAGGGAGGATAGAGAGAGAGGGCGAATAAAATGGCAAGGGTGAAGTGGGGGAGAGGAAAACGAGAGGCAAATGGCAAATAATGTAATACAGGAGATAGGGATTGTGATGGGTACTTGGTATGTTGATTTTTGCGTAGACCTCCCCGGCAATGGCGCCAGAAATTCTTCTTGCTACCTCTTGAGCACTGCGTTGGATTTCCCCGGAGAGGAGAGGATGATGCAGCAAAGTAGCGTAAGTATTTCCCTCAGTTTTTGAGAACCAAGGTATCAATCTAGTAGGAGGCTACGCGCGAGTCCCTCGTACCTACACAAAAACAATAGCTCAACGCAACCAGCGCGCTTAGGGTTGTCAATCCCTTCACGGTCACTTACGAAAGTGAGATCTGATAGAGATGATAAATAATATTTTTGGTATTTTTGGTATAGAGATGCAAGGTAAAAAGTAAAAGGAAAAGTAAAAGCAAAGCAATAATAAAGTGATGGAGATTGATATGATGAGAAAGAGACCCGGGGGCCATAGGTTTCACTAGTGGCTTCTCTCAAGAGCATAAGTATTCTACGGTGGGTGAACAAATTACTGTTGAGCAATTAACAGAATTGAGCATAGTTATGAGAATATCTAGGTATTATCATGTATATAGGCATCACGTCCGAGAGTAGACCGACTCCTGCCTGCATCTACTACTATTACTCCACTCATCGACCGCTATCCAGCATGCATCTAGAGTATCAAGTTAAAAAACAGAGTAACGCCTTAAGCAAGATGACATGGTGTAGAGGAATAGTTTCATGCAATATGATAAAAATCCCATCTTGTTATCCTCGATGGCAACAATACAATACGTGCCTTGCTGCCCTTCTGTCACTAGGAAAGGACGCCGCAAGATCGAACCCAAAGCTAAGCACTTCTCCCATGGCAAGAAAAACCAATCTAGTAGGCCAAACCAAACTGATAATTCAAAAAGACTTGCAAAGATAACCAATCATACATAAAGGAATTCAGAGAAGATTCAAATATTATTCATAGGTAGACTGGATCATAAACCCACAATTCATCGGTCTCAACAAACACACCGCAAAAATAAGATTACATCGAATAGATCTCCACGAGAGAGGGGGAGAACATTGTATTGAGATCCAAAAAGAGAGAAGAAGCCATCTAGCTACTAACTATGGACCCGTAGGTCTGAAGTAAAGTACTCACACTTCATCGGAGGGGCTTGGATGATGATGTAGAAGCCCTCCGTGATCGATGCCCCCTCCGGCGGAGCTCCGGAACAGGCCCCAAGATGGGATCTTGTGGATACAGAAAGTTGCGGCAGTGGAATTAGGGTTTTGGCTCCGTTTGATATTCCTTTTCTTCGAAACCCTAAAACAGGCAAAAACAGCAATTCTGGGCTGGGCCTCCGGTTAATAGGTTAGTCCCAAAAATAATATAAAAGTGGATAATAAAGCCCAATAATGTCCAAAACAGTAGATAATATAGCATGGAGCAATCAAAAATTATAGATACGTTGGAGACGTATCAACAACCGACTCACCATCTTCATCATCATCATCATCATCATCATCCTCATGGTACTCTTCTTGAACCACCAATGCCTTGTGAGGGGTTTTCTTGATGAAGTTGCTCTTGTTGGGGAAAGACTTGGCTTTGTCCTTTCGAATGAGCTTGCCACCATTGTCTTCCCTCTTCTCATATGGGCACTCCGCAACAAAGTGACTCACATTGCCACAGTTGTAGCAAGTCCTTACACGTTGCTTGCTCTTCGTGCCACTTGAGTTGTTCTTCTTGAAGTTTGGCCTTGAGTTTTTCTTACTCCAAAATTTCCTTGAAGCAAGTGCCATGTGTTCATGATAGTCATACTTTGTATCTTTGGGGTTGCTTTCCTTTTCTTCCTCTTCTTCTTCTTCAGCGCAAACCTTGGCCTTCAATGCAAGGTTGGGCTTCTTTGCCCTTTGAGAATGAAGCACCACATTGTCGGCGGTCTTGTCCAATATGTTCATAGCCACAAACTCATCCAACACTTCACTTGAGGTCAAAGTGTGGAAGTCCGGCCTTTGACGAATGACGGAGGACATGGCCTTGTGGTAAAGCATCATTGCCTTGAGGAATTTACGCTTGATCCAATTGTCATCCGTGTCCTTGCTCCCGTGATCTCGGAGTGAGACCGCGAGTTTGGTTACTCTCCGATAAAGCTCACGAGGTTCTTCATCTTCTTTCATTGCGAACTCATCGGCTTCATCTTGCACTACTTCATAGTTGGAGCGTTGAATGCTTGCGCTTCCCCGGTAGAGAGAGACAACACAAAGCCATGCATCTTTGGCCAAGGCGAAGGGCCGAAGGTGAGGTAGATCTTTGGGTGGAATTGCTTCTTGAATTATAAAGAGAGCATTCTCATTGAATTGATTATCCGCGGCTTCTCGAGGAGTGAAGTTTCTTGGATCATGCGGATGGAAACCTTCTTCAAAGATTCTCCAAAGATTAGTGTTCACATGATTTAAATGACGCTTAAAGCGATAAACCCAAGAATCAAAGTCCTCATTTTTCACAATCTTAGGGGGAGGACCGGCATGATTCAAATGAGTGGAAGGAACCGGTCCACCATAAACAAGTGGTGGTTCCATATGAGCAAAGATGTCGGTGCCATTTTTACCACTAGAAGAAGGAGCCTTTTCACTACTAGCTTCACCCTTGTCGGAGATAGCATCCGTCACCTTGTCAGTGGGATCACCCACTTTCAACGGTGCGGTGGATAGTTTAAGCCCTCCAATGAATTTAGTAAACATGCTTTCAACCTCGGTCGTCGTGGAGGTTTTCAATGTCTCCAAGGCCACATTGAACTCCTCACGAGAGACCGAGGTTCCCCCATCGCCCGTGGACGAGATCGGATTCACACCGGAGTGTTCCTCCACATCGTCTATGGAATCAACCATACTCTTCGGATGGCAAAGTCCTTAGTAAAGAGACGAGGCTCTGATACCAATTGAAAGGATCGATATGGTTGACTAGAGGGGGGTGAATAGGCAACTAACAATTTTTTGCTTTTCTTTACCAAATTAAACTTTGCATCAAAGTAGGTTGTCTAGATATGCAACTAGGTGAGCAACCTATATGATGCAACAATAACAAGCAAACAAGCAAGCAAGAGAAGTAACACTAATGAGCTTGCACAAGTAAAGGTAAGAGATAACCAAGAGTGGATCCGGTGAAGACGAGGATGTGTTACCGAAGTTTCTTCCTTTTGAAGGGAAGTACGTCTCCGTTAGAGCGGTGTGGAGGCACAATGCTCCCCAAGAAGCCACTAGGGCCACCGTATTCTCCTCACACCCTCACATAATGCGAGGTGCCGTGATTCCACTATTGGTGCCCTTGAAGGCGGCAACCGGACCTTTACAAACAAGGTTGGGGCAATCTCCACAACTTAATCGGAGGCTCCCAACAATACCACGAAGCTTCACAACAATGGACTATGGCTCCGTGGTGACCTCAGCCGTCTAGGGTGCTCAAACACCCAAGAGTAACAAGATCCGCTAGGGATAGGTGGGGGAATCAAAAATCTCTTGGTGAAAGTGTAGATCGGGGCCTTCTCAACCACTCCCGGGCAAATCAACAAGTTTGATTGACTAGAGAGATAGATCGGGCGAAAATGGAGCTTGAGGGGGGAGAGGTAGGTCAACGGGGAAGAAGGGGACCCCCTTTTATAGTGGGGGCAACAATCCAACCGTTGCCCCACTAAACAGCCCCGCAGAGAGCGATACTACCGCAGGAGACAGCGGTACTACCGTTGGGTTAAGCGGTACTACCGCTCCATTCAGCGGTACTGCCGCGCACAAAGAAGGGTAAGGGGAAAGAGTGAACCGGGCGGTACTACCGCGGTGGAAGGGCGGTACTGCCGCAGCGAGGTACCGCACAATCCGACACAGAAAAAGACCCCTCAAATCGACGCGGTAGGGACCTGGCAAGCCAGCGGTAGTACTGCTGCGGAGTCACCGGCGGTACTGCCGCTTGTGACTCCCTAAGCGGTACTACCGCTGGGTACCGCGGTACTACCGCTGGGTACCAGACAAAGCCCACAAGAAGAGAGAAGATCTCTCCATAGAAGCAGAAGGGCTCGGAGGGTGAGAAGCGGATGTGTACGTGTTGATTCCACCCAAGCAATACCAAAGCGGACCCCCTCTTGATAGTACGGTGCCCTCTACGCAACTAGTCCACCGAAAAAGAAACGAAAGATCTACACCATCTTGAATGACACTCCGAGGGGAAGAAATCGTCTCGTGCCAAGGATGAATCTCTGAAATGCTCAAAGCACATGATTAGTCGGCAAACACGTTGTCATCAATCACCAAAACCACATCGAGAGAGATATGCCTCAATAATCTTCCCCTTTTTGATGGATTGATGACAACTAGGGATTTGCATGTTTTATATTTTGAGACAAGTCTTTCTCATGCATGTTTATAAGATGATGAGGCATGTCTGCATGTTGAGCGAAATAAATTAATGTGAGCTAGCTATTGAGATATAGAAGATGAGAGAGAGCGCTCCAGCTGCTACGGCGGCTTGGTTTTTTTTTCTAGCAAGGCCAATACTAGCTCTTCCGAAAAAAATTACACTCGGCGGTGTTCGCTATCCTCTTTGTCCTTCTTCCGTACCATAGAAAATCTTCTGTGACCTGATAACTAGTGATATATGTGACGTGCTTGCATAGGCCCTAACTATTCCTCGACTGCTTATGAATATACTGATACTGTTGTTGAAAGGCTCGTGATTGTGAAGAAAACTTCCAAAATGCGGAGGGACTGCTATTATCCTAAGCTACTACTCCGTTTCATAATGTAAGATCCTTTTTCATTTTAGTAGAGTGTCAAAAAAGGTCGTTAAGTAACATCCTTGGATCATTCTTCTTTCTTTTTTCTTTTGCATCGTTAAGAGTCCACGGACGCCGCATGGATGAAATGCGCGAGCTCCAGTTGCGTTGCAGCCTCCAATAACGCCAAGCAAGATAGCGGTGGACTCCACTGCACCCATGGACGCACGCTGCTGCGGACGCCACGTACCACCGCACTACTGCTGCTCGGCGACGGCCATGACAGAGGTTGTATCTGGCCGCCAGTACGTCTGAGCTCTCGGCCGGTTTGCTCATCCAGGGGAGGTCATCCCCGGGACGCTTCGGCCTCACTCGCACCTTCTTGGCTGCTTCTACTCCCACTTCCGAAGTTCCCGGTGGGTGTGGGTGGGTGGGCATGAACTTTCGTGAACACTGAACAGGTGGAGTACAACTTATTTTCAGAAGAAAAAAATTGTCTATAGCACATTTGTTCCAAGGTTTTATAACGCGGAAGAAGAATGACGTAAACAACAGTCAGTGTTCTTTTAGTGTACTGTTCCGCATCTTATTCTCCTCGTGATCAAATATGGAGTCGAGACAGGCGCGACCGCAACCCGAAAAGCATCCAGAACCCTGTGGTTACCTGGATCGATCTGGACGCGCGGCCGGCTAGCCGACGACGATTTTAACATAAGCGTTGTTGTTCGGTGGGCGTCGTCACCGGTGACGACAATTCTGTAGGCCTCAAGTCTCAACAAAATGTAGCATCAAGCCATCATGCATGCATGTTGTAAATCTAAGCATGAAAAAAGTTTTGCATGCATGCATGCTTGCTTGCCTCTAAGCTCCCTGGTCACATGCAAGCATGTTCCTTGCGGACGGTGCGGCGGGACACGGTGAGCACGCCGGGACGATCCGGCATCCGGGAGAGGTTAGGGTAGGAAGAAATGGTTAATTAGCTACAGTCGCCTCGTAAAGCGCAATCAAAAGTGATTAACCAAGGACATATAAGCTCGGGAGTAGAACTGGATATCCATCTTAGGCCGAGTTGAGTGTTATGTATACATAAATGCATCTTTTGATAAGACGATCCACCATTGTAAAACACACATCACGCCGAAATTTGGTGTTGATGCCGTCCATTAGCCACCCAAGGTACTATCTTGGTTCCAAAATAATTGATGTTTTGGGTTTGTTCAAGTTTGACCAAATCTATAAAAAATATATTAACATCTAGAACTAGAACACCAATTTAGTTTCATGAGATTCTTTATGAAATGTATTTTTGTATGCGTATTTCTTGTTGAAAATCCTAGCACATTTTCTATATAGTTGGTCAAACTAAGTAAGTTTGACTTGAGACAAATCTAGAACTTCATTTATTCTGCAATGGAGAGAGTAGTTATAAACTTTTAGAATATGTAGGAATCACCGCAAATAAATATTTTAGCACGATTCATGTGCATCCGGGCTCACCACCAGGTTATCGCATAGTCACCACACTATCGTCTTAGTCACGTGGATACTAAGAAAGAAAACGAGCAAGGTGTGTTTGGAAATGAATACTACTACTATATTAGTATCATGGTTGTGCGCATCTTCATGATGCAGATCCCAGGATATCTCGAAAACACACACCATATTATCACTCCATGTACAATCATGCATATGGAACATGACGCTGTTTTGGCTTAAGATTAAACTATATACCTTGCTAAATGCATCTCCAACAGCTTCCCTTTCTCGAAAAAAATAGTTGTTATAGGAGAATTTAGCAGAAAAGGGCTCCAGCATATTCCCTACTAGAAGGGTTCGGTGCGCTTTGCTGCCATTGGTGTTGTTGGGTTTCTTAAAAAAAATACTCTGTTTCAAAATATAAGGGTTGGGTTTTTTGGAAAGGCAAACCTTTTAAGTTTGATCAAATTTGTAGAGAAATATATCAAAATCCATAATATCATATTGGTGTATTTAAATTCATCATGAAATAAGTTTCTATACTTTTTTGTTTAATATTGTGGATGTCAATATTTTTGCTCTGAACTTGGTCAAAGTTAAAGAAATTCGACTTTTCAAATAGCTAATACCATAATATTTTGAAACTGATGGAATATTTAGTTTGGCGGGTGGGAGAGATGATAGAGTGTGTCTTATTTTTTATTTATAATGCTTTGATTTGGTGGGCTTTTTCGTGGTGTGATTATGAGTTATCCGCTAACCAACCTATATTTATGTGGAGAAATTTCTACGTCAGTGGTTGCATATAGTATATTGGTGCTACAATATCATATGGTGGCATTTCTTTTTTCTAGGTAGTGGGAGGTGCATGGGATTGATATGTTTTTATAAGCCGGTTGCTGTTGATTGATTTGAAAAATTGTTGGGCCGGTCAAAATTGTAAACCAAATCCAGAATTGAATACCTCACTTGAATGAAAGAGCTTCAAAATTAGGAAACATAGTGAATTAAAATAATTGAATGAGAGATTTTGAGAAATTATTGACCCAGTCAAAATCGAATGACACAATTCTAAATTGAATACCTCAATTAATTGCGAGCCCTTAAAAATTAGAAAGCATGGCGTATAATATAAAAGAATTGAATAAGAGAGCATTAAGAAATAGGTGATTTGGTCAGAATCGGGTGACCCAATTTTAGTTAGAGACCTCAATTGAATATCGGCTCTTTAAAACTAGGAAGCTCACTGTTATAGAGGATATCCAATATTTTTTTTTTGTTAGAAAATACCCCATCTTCCCCTATAACAATTGATCATGCCGGGGCCAACCGCCTGAGCTCTCACGCCCCAACGCACCATTTCCAGAACTGGCCACTGCCCACCTCGTTGCTGCCCTACCGCGTCGCCACCCCGCCTCGCCATCAGCCAGCCGCCGCTACCACCGCCTAAACTTCCCGCGGTGCGCTGTTTAGGAAAGCTGTCCGAGCTAGCACAGCCGCCCGCCGCTGCACCTCCCCACCGCCATCCACCACCAGCCAGCCGCCCGCCGCCACTTTGCACCATCACCGCTGCCTCGCCTCTGCCTGCAGCGTCGCCCACACTGGACCCTCGCCCCACCGTGCCACCAGTCGCCGGAGCTCCGCCAGTGTTTTCCATGCACACGAGGGAGAGCGAAAGGGAGAGAGAGATTAGCCAGTGACAGGTGGGACACATACATCAGGCAAAGTATAAGGGGTTGTATTGGGATCTGCTACAGAAGCACATTTATGAAATCCAATAGATTTATTGCGACAGCCCCAATAAACACTTATAAGATATAGTTTTTGTAAAGCTGTTGGAGATACTTCAACAACCAGTACCATACGGATAAATATGATGCCAACATTGCGACGGATCGTCTAAATGTTTTTGAACAGAAAGGATTCGTTCTGATTTCTCTACTCCCCTCTCGCTAGTTTGGCTCTACGTCGAGACGAAGAGGTGGTATTGCAATCATAGTGCAATACTAGTAAGTGCTAGCTAACTGCAATTTGTGCACGTTGAGTGCTGTTTAGTTGTACTATTTTCGATCACGCCTGATCCGCTCTAGCCACTGGCGAGTACATTGACTCCCTAAATTAGTCGCTACCCATCGCTTTCTTCTCCAAGGACATAGGCACAAGAATAAGACAGGTTGAGATATGTCATCCTTGTTTGCTTCTGGGAGAAGATTAAGAAAGAACACATGGAAAGCGTGTCTGGGATGCATGATCAAAGTACAGTGACGTATGTACGCCTACAGAGCAAGTTCAAGTAGCGTGAATGTTTGTTAGCCCAAGAAAATTATAGCTTGAGTTTTGACAGACTAGTCTCCGGCCAAGTGGGTACTAATGCACTAGTACATCTGGTAGGCTCGTTTTGTGTGTATGTTTAGAGGTACCATCTAACTACAGTTTGTGCACGTTGCAAAGCATCTATATCGTACTCAGGCCCGTACATGCACAGGTGCAAGTGGAGCCACTACACAGGGCCCCAAATTTTTGCGCAAGTACTATATAAATAGAGATTAATATACTTTTGAGGGGTATATATATATATATATATATATATATATATATATATATATATATATATATAGATTAATAAAGAGCAAAGACTGGACCGTTAAACTGCCAAAAGAAAAAAAAGTGCAGCCCACTATCCCAACGCACGTTCAATTGATCCACCAAGCCCCAACGGACCAACTGGCGAATTATGATGGAACTGTAGCTCAAAATTCTAAGATTTTTCTCTTGTAGTATGAAATTCCTTGAGAAGTCTGTACTACCGCAGTAACTAATAAAAATATTGTTTTAATTGCCTACTTGACTTTCTTATACATGGGGCCTAAATTGTGATTTCGCTCCGGGGCCTCAATTTCCTAGGTACGGCCCTGATCGTACTTAATATATGTTGTTTAATTGTACTATTTCGATCTCGAGTGATCTTTCTAGCCACTGACTGGGAATTGACTCGCTTTATTATTTGCTAGCACCTACCCGTTGCTTTCTTATTCAAGGACATACACATAGAAGAATAAAACATGGTGATGATTGTGCTTGTTTGCTTTTGGGAGACGGTTAAGAAAGAACTTGGGTGACGTTAGTTTCGGGAAAATATGTGTTGTATGAGTATATGTGCAGAGCATATGGAACACGGTGCATTATCAGATTAAGAGTAGGATATCTTGCTAACAACCCATACTGTGCATATACGAGTGCATATCAGGTGATACGGGAGCGAAAATGCTCCCATGATACGATGTGATCTTGGCCATGGGATTTTACATCCAACGGTGAGCCCAGAAGCCCCGGAACATTCTCAAAAGAGTCCTTTTAGAAGCCTAGAATCGCATCCTGATCCGCATCCCCAGATGTTGACCGTTGGATGTGAGATCCAACGGACAAGATCACTTCGTATCATGGGAGCAATTTTAGCTCCGGTATCACCAGATATTTTCCCGTGCATATACTACGATAGCCTCGCGACACAAGCGATTGATTGAGGCAAGCGCACATTGTGGTGCAGCAGGGTGCATCTTTCATGTTGAGCAGGAAGGAAATCATCGCTTGGATTCAGTTCAAATCGGCCTGCACCTCCGAGATATATCCCTGCTAAAAACTACTGCACTCAATTGTTTTGATAGAAATGAGAGAAAGGTAAGTTTTTCGGCTCACAGTTTGTCAATGAAACACCTACCACAGAAAACAAATATAACGAAGATGGCAAAATGAAAAGGGTGGGGTGGCAAAATTTGATGACAATATCGACCAAAAGTGCTTTGTTTCAACAGCTGAGGGGTTGATTGTCCAAATTTACTGTTGAGGGAAGAAAATTGATCAACTAATAATTCTCTAGAAAATTACTGAGTATATCCACCTACAAATTATAACACTCAATTGCATTTATAGAACTTATATATGGACGTAGTATATCTATTCAAAAATAACTATAGTTAACTACTACTAGAAAATGGCACAATAATATATATCTAATCTTTAACCTTTAAGTTCTATTTCGGGATCATAGTAATGATCCTTGATATCTCGCATCTTCTATAAGAAAGATTTGTCCTCTTGTTTGCTCTTCCTCACAGTTCACAAGTTCAACAATCCGACAACCGCATAGAATACATTTTTTCAACGCCAAGTGTTGGAATGAGGTGCGCTTGCAGGTTGTGCATATATCGAGTCCCTCTTTGATCATTCAAATGTGGAAACTATGGTGCTAACTAGCTAAGTAATAGAAGCAATAGAAGCAATGCCGTATATTACGGTGTAGAACCAGTTTGAAGGAAAGTGATGTAGAACATAAACTTTATATTGCATCTCAAGTTATGTGGAATTATCAATGGATTAATATGTTGTGTGTGGTGTTCAGATTAATACATCCGTTTTCTGAGAAAGATTGCGGTGTATACTGACATACACAGATCAAAACTATTGGTGTCCATCCAAACGTGTGACCACACCCTGTTTTTTCTTCTTTTTTTTACACCAGGCCGGCACTAGAACTCCGGTTCCTTGGATACTCGACGTTATTCTTTGTTCTCCTTGTCCTTCCACTAGCACATATGCCCGTGTGTTGCAACGAGGGATTTTTTTTTTTTTTTGCGAGAAGCATCGGGAGAGGTAACTGACGTGTCCATCAAAACGGTCTCTGCACCGGTGAGGCGACAGAGCGAGGAGTTGCGGTGTTCTCATGGGTCATGTTTTGACCCCGTGAGATCTTGATAGTGGCGGGGTTGGTCGATATGGTGGCCACCACTCAACTCGTGCTTTTTATTCCTTTGGGTCCGCTCCGTGTCTAGGTTATGGTTGCCTCCTCATTTTGTGGTTGCACGGTGACTTTGGGGCATAGTTGCTTCGACCACTCTCTCCTACGATGGCCTAACCGGATGGATTACTAATCCAGTGAATCCCATTTCATTGCCATAATCAACGCTAACCAGGTAGTCCGTGCTTTATCAGGGTTTATTCTCTTTAATTATTTTTGCACTTACTTCCTACATTTTTTTTAATCAGAGCCAAACCAGCATATCGTCTTTTATTGGCATGTGCCTACGATTTCTATTAATTATAGGCAACCAACATATTCTCTTTTATCGTCAAATGGCATGTAGGATGCACAACAGTTTGCGTCTGGGTTAGGCCACTGACAGTTACCAAAACGACGTGTGTTTATAACACACGAATAAAAATCCAAAACAACCGCTGAGTTGTACGATTAGATTCATGACCTCAATATCTTGACCACTTGCTGATAGCCATTTGAACAAATAGCTCCTGCTAAAAAAATGGTCAATACGAATGTTTAAGAAAATAATGTAGCGTAACATTCGAATCATTTTTCATTTTTTCGGCTTTTTTGAGCTTTTCAACAAATAAAGTAATAATTACGAAATTCTGAATATTTTTCAAAATTTGAACAATTTTGAAACCCTGGTTCTTTTTCTAAAATATGAGAGCATTCTTTGACAATTACAGTAAATTTGGAAAAAAAACAAACAAAACTTGAAATGGTCTTTTTGAAATTCACAAACATATTTTGAAAACATGAACCTCTTTTTAAGAAAACAATTTTATTTTAATTTGTGCACAATTTGTGGAAATGCAACCATGTTTTGAACATTGAAAACAATTTTCTAAAACTTTTATTTTAAACACAAAAATAATTTAAATTTGTGAACATTTAAATAAACATGAATAGTTTTCGAATTTGTATCATTTTCTAAAATGCTACTTATTTTGAAAAACTCAAGCAATTTTGGATAACCTAAACATATTTTTTAAATGCGAACATGTTTTCAGTTTTGAAAAAATATTGGCATGAGAAGAAAAAATTGAAAGTTTCAAACATATTACAAAATGAAAACAAAATTTGAAATTCTGCTGATTTTACGAAAATTTAAACAAAAAATGGAGTTCTGAAAAATTAGTAAAATATCATTTATTATAAAAGGAATAAATAAGAAAAAACTTTTGAAAAAAAACGAATGGTAAAACAAGGATAAAAGAAAGATAGAAACAGAATAGAAAAAGGAAAAGGAAAATGGTCCGGCCCAATCTTCGGCGCCATGTGCGAAATTCTGACAATTTGCCGCGCCATATGTTAAATAATGTTTCTCAGATGCAATGGGGTTGCTTTGCTGGACCTTGCGTTGCGACGGGAGAAACAAATATATGCATTTAAAGTTAGTGAGAATTATATGTGCAAGCAAAACCTTGTGTGCACGTAAAAAATGAATATTTAGCTTCTCGATTTCGTTCCGTGTGAAGTAATCAATCTGCTATTTTTTTTCATTCATTGATCAAGGGCATATAAGAGTTTTGTTACATCATTGTACGCCAGAGAAGGCCCATGAATTATTCAATCTACTTTTCATTTCAATCGAGGAGATTTTATGGTATGTAGTATCTGAATATTATTGTAGGAAACATTAACCAATTTTTTAAATCCTGGACATGTTTTTCAAATTTATGTACAATTTCATAAAACGCAAAAAAAAATTGAAACAGGAACATCTTTTGAAATTAAAAAACAATTTTTGAAAACAATTTTTTTTATAAAATATGGATATTATTTGAATTTCAAAACATTTTTTAAAACAGGAACATGTGTTGAAAATCCATACGATTTTTTGAAAATATGTATATTTTATACGCGGATGTTATTTTGAATTGTGAAAATTTCACTAAAACAAGAATATTTTTCGATTTTTGAGCAATTTTCTAAAATGCCATTTTCTTTTTACAAATCAGGACAATTTTCAAAAACAATAATTGCTTTGACAAAATGGCAAACTTTTTCCAAGATACAACTTTTTTGACAATTTTGGAATTATGAACATTTTCCAAAATTTAATATTTGTATTGATAATTCTGAGCATTATTTGAGAATGTTGAATTTATGAAAGAAATTCTATTAGAAAAATAAACTTGGAAGGGAAAAAAGAGATTGGGAAAGGTGAATAAAAATAGAAGTAAAAAATAGAAACAAAGAAAAATGGGCAAACCCATTATTTGTTGTCCTATGCGCAGTTTCGACTATTTGTCTTCCCAGCGGCGCGGATAGAAACATAAGTGGGCTTTCTTAAGAATACTTTTCGAATTTGGCGCATTTCTTAATATGCCATTTTCTTTTTACAAATCTTGAACAAATTTGAAAAAATTAAAAAAAATTACACAAAATGTAAATTTTCTTTCAAGATCCAAATATATTCCAAAATGACAACAAAGCTTCAGAATTCTGATCATTTTCCAAAATTTGATATTTGTTTTTAAAATTCTGAACGTTTTTTAGAATTTTGAATTTATGAAAGGTGTGTTTCACCAATTTTTTTCATGCGTTCACAGCCGAAAAGAATTTTTTTTCTATCCGAGGTGGTACAAATAAACTTGGAAGGAAAAAAAGAGATAAGGGAAAGATAAAAATAGAAGTAAAAAAAAGCAAAGAAAAATGGGCCAGCCCATTATTTGTTGGCTTGTGCGAAGGTCGGACTATATGTCGCCGTATGCGTAAAATAGAGATTTTTGAGCTGTGTGGGCAGAATAATAAGTGGGCCGGCTTCGCTCGGCCTCAGCGTGCAGCCAACATATGAAATTCCGGAAAAACCTTTTTTTTCTAGTACACGAACGCATAAGAATTTACTAGCACCTCCGATAAAAAAAATGCGGCCCAAGTACGAAGTTCTGGAAAACCCGTTTTTTTATAGCACACGAACGCATAAAAATTTAGTGCCACCTTGGATAGAAAGAAAAAATCTTTTCGATGGTGAACGGTGAAAAAATTGGCGAAACTCATCTTGCTTTATTAGTAGATATTGATATAGGTATACATATAGATATAAATATAGATGTCATCAAAAATCTTTCATAACTGATAAATAGTTGGCTAATGTGACCTTCCAATTTCTTGGACTACCGATATTGTTGAGAAACTCTAGTTAAGCGACATCCTTCAACCATCCACCGACGCCGGAAATTGGGCAGGAGCGCGGTGCGGTGCGCCTGGGTGCCACGTTCACGAAACATATGTTGGATTCAGTTCAGGTGTTGGCTGCACTCTGAAAGTCCAGCCAAGATATAGCAGTGGACTCCACCACACTACTACTACTCGGTGCCGGCGACGACGGAGATCGAATGAGCAGTACGTCGGGCTCCCGGCTGGTTAGCATCGAGGGCAGGGCATCCCTTGGCCCGACGCTTCCAAGTCAAATCTCCGGTGGGTGGCAGAGCCGGCATGAACTTTTGTGAAGAATGACGTGCAACTATATTTGTAGCACGACCACGGATGTAACAGAGATGGGGTAAAGTAATCATGTTTGATCTCTCTGTGACCAAATACGGAGCGACGAAACGCAGCCCGACAAGCATCCAGAAGCAGCGGTCACCTGGACCAATCTGGACGCGTGCGGCCGGCAGATCGATTGAAAGTTCGACCTTGTTGTTGTGCACTACTCGCGTCCTGATTTATTACTAAAATACAAGTGATATGTCACCCAAATTACATTGTTAGATTCATATTTTGAAAATACTTTTCCATGATGCTATTTTTTGCTAAATTAGTTAAAAATCACGGTCAAACTTTGATCCAAACATGAAGAGACTAATAAACCCGAATGAAGGAGTGTGTCGTAACCAGTGATGCCAATTCGATCGACTGCATGTCAAGGAATAATTCAGAACTATTGGGCCCCCCAGTGCTGCATGGGCTGGCCCAGTCCACTTCAGCTCACGTATGTAAGCTTTTAAAAGCTCACGCCCAGGTCTCAAATGTTGGGCCTTTACGCGGGCGGGCTAGAGCTGCGGTCTAGGACGGCTTCTGCAAAAACATAATAGCATTTATCGATTATCTATTCTATATCTTTATTTTTATCTTTACCTAATAATAAAGCGCCTACTGCTTCTGACGATACGTCATTAAAATTGCCCTCAATGTTGTAAAAATATTATCCATCAATGCCACCTATAAATGACAAAAAACATTTTGTAGGCAATCCCTCGCCAGGGCTGGCCCAAGCATAGGGACCTACTATATTGCGCCCTAGCACACAGCGCGTCCGTTTGGGCTGAACCATGTGCGGGCGCCTGTTTTTTTATGTTTTGTTTTTCATTTTTAGTTTTTGGTTCCCTTCTTATTTTTTATACTTTAAATAATTTAAGAACTTCAAGAAACGATCCAATGAAAAAATTGACAATTGGAAATAAAATATTCAAGAAAAGATAAAATGTTTGTGAATTCAGTCCATGTGTGGGCGCCTACTATTTAGTTCTGTTTTTTATATTTATTTTTAGTTTTATTTTCTGTTTTTTTTCTACTTTAATAATTTCGAACTTCAAAAAAATTGAAATAAAAAAACAGTTTATTTTGAAATAGAATGTTCAAGAAAACATAAAGTGTTTGTGAATTCTAAAAATACTTGGGTTTTTTCTAAAAATGTTCGCATATTCAAAACAATATTCACAATTTTGAAAAAAAATGTTTCTAAAATCATTCAAAATTCCATGATTTTGAAAAAAGTACATGTATTAAAAATTATTTATGAAATTGAAAAATATTTGCTAATTCAAAAAAGTTCATGCATTTTTTAAAATGTCCGAAATTTTTAAAAATAGTTCGTGAATTAAAGAGTTTTTTATTCATAAAATGTCTGCTGATTATGAAAATGTGCATGCATTTTTGAAAATGTTCGTGAATTTCAAAAAATTCTTTCATGTCTCCGGCTTTCAACGGGCTGCAGAAAATTCCATTCTAACTCTAAGCAATGAAGACAAAGTTTATGCCTAACACGATAAAAAAGAAATCCTTCTAAAATTCTACTTTACACAGATTTTTTTTTGAACATCAGTGCAGACACAAGCGCTCATATACACGCGCATACATTCATCCCTATGAATGCACACACACACACACCCTATCCCTATGAGCACCTCCAAAAGACTGAGCCGACATATCATCTTAAAATTTACGAAGTCACCGTAGGCACCTCGTCGTCGACGGGAACGTCTCCTCCCATTGAGTGCACATCGCCGGAAATCCTGAAATAAATCCAGGAATAAATGCGAGCACTAGGATTTGAACCCTGGTGGGCTGGAGATACCACAGTCCTGAAGGAAATATGCCCTAGAGGCAATAATAAAGTTATTATTTATTTCCTTATATCATGATAAATGTTTATTATTCATGCTAGAATTGTATTAACCAGAAACATAATACATGTGTGAATACATAGACAAACAGAGTGTCACTAGTATGCCTCTACTTAACTAGCTCGTTGATCAAAGATGGTTAAGTTTCCTAGCCATTGGCATGGGTTGTCATTTGATTAACGGGATCATATCATTAGGAGAATGATGTGATTGACATGACCCATTCCGTTAGCTTAGCACACGATCGTTTAAGTATGTTGCTATTGCTTTCTTCATGACTTATACATGTTCCTATGACTATGAGATTATACAACTCCCGTTTACCGGAGGAACACTTTGTGTGCTACCAAACGTCACAACGTAACTGGGTGATTATAAAGGTGCTCTACAGGTGTCTCCGAAGGTACTTGTTGGGTTGGCATATTTCGAGATTAGGATTTGTCACTCCGATTATCGGAGAGGTATCTCTGGGCCCTCTCGGTAATGCACATCACTTAAGCCTTGCAAGCATTGCAACTAATGAGTTCGTTGCGGGATGATGTATTACGGAACGAGTAAAGAGACTTGATGGTAACGAGATTGAACTAGGTATTGAGATACCGACGATCGAATCTCGGGTAAGTAACATACCGATGACAAAGGGAACAACGTATGTTGTTATGCAGTCTGACCGATAAAGATCTTCGTAGAATATGTAGGAGCCAATATGAGCATCCAGGTTCCGCTATTGATTATTGACCGAAGACGTGTCTCGGTCATGTCTACATAGTTCTCGAACCCGTAGGGTCTGCACGCTTAACGCTACGATGACAGTTATATTATGAGTTTTATGTTTTGATGTACCGAAGGTTGTTCGGAGTCTCAGATGTGATCACGGACATGACGAGGAGTCTCGAAATGGTCGAGACATCAAGATTGATACATTGGAAGCCTATGTTTGGATATCGGAAGTGTTCCGGGTGAAATCGGGATTTTACCGGAGTACCGGGGGGTTACCGGAACCCCCCGGGGGCTTAATGGGCCTTAGTGGAAAAGGAGGGAAGCAAGGGAAGTTTGGGGCGCGCCCCCCTAGGCCCAAACCAAATTGGTTTAGGGCAAAGGGGGCCGGGCCCCCTCTTTCCTTCTTCCCCCTCCCAAGTCCTAATCCAACTAGGAAAAGGGGGGAGCCCTACTCCTGGTGGGAGTAGGACTCCTCCGGCGCGCCTCTCCCTTGGCCGGCCGCACCCCCTTGCTCCTGTATATACAGGGGCAGGGGGCACCTCTAGACACACAAGTTGATCAAGTTGATCGTCTCTTAGCCGTGTGCGGTGCCCCCCTCCACCATAGTCCACCTCGATAATACTGTAGCGGTGCTTAGGCGAAGCCCTGCGTCAGTAGAACATCAACATCGTCACCACGCCGTCGTGCTGAAGAAACTCTCCCTCAACACTCGGCTGGATCGGAGTTAAAGGGACGTCATCGGGCTGAACGTGGGCTGGACTCGGAGGTGTCGTGCGTTCAGTACTTGATCAGTCGGATCGTGAAGACATATGGCTACATCAACCGCGTTGTGCTAACGCTTCCGCTTTCGGTCTACGAGGGTACGTAGACAACACTCTCCCCTCTCGTTGCTATGCATCACCATGATCTTGCGTGTGCGTAGGAAATTTTTTTAAATTACTACGTTCCCCAACAGTGGCATCGGAGGCAGGTTTTATGCGTTGATGTTATATGCACGAGTAGAACACAAGTGAGTTGTGGGTGATATAAGTCATACTGCTTACCAGCATGTCATACTTTGGTTCGGCGATATTGTTGGATGAATCGGTCCGGACCGACATTACGCGTATGCTTACGCGAGACTGGTTCTACCGACGTGCTTTGCACATAGGTGGCTGGCGGGTGTCAGTTTCTCCAACTTTAGTTGAACCGAGCGTGGCTACGCCCGGTCCTTGCGAAGGTTAAAACATCACCAACTTGAAAAACTATCGTTGTGGTTTTGATGCGTAGGTAAGAACGGTTCTTGCTAAGCCCGTAGCAGGCACGTAAAACTTGCAACAACAAAGTAGAGGACGTCTAACTTGTTTTTGCAGGGCATGTTGTGATGTGATATGGTCAAGACGTGATGCTATATTGTATGAGATGATCATGTTTTGTAACCGAGTTATCGGCAACTGGCAGGAGCCATATGGCTGTCGCTTTATTGTATGCAATACAATCGCCCTGTAATGCTTTATTTTATCACTAAGCGGTAGCGATAGTCGTGGAAGCATAAGATTGGCGAGACGACAATGATGCTACGATGGAGATCAAGGTGCCGCGCCTGTGACGATGGTGATCATGACGGTGCTTCGGAGATGGAGATCACAAGCACAAGATGATGATGGCCATATCATATCACTTATATTGATTGCATATGATGTTTTTTTATGTTTTGTTTTTCATTTTTAGTTTTTGGTTCCCTTCTTATTTTTTATACTTTAAATAATTTAGAACTTCAAGAAACGATCCAATGAAAAAAATTGAGAATTGGAAATAAAATATTCAAGAAAAGATAAAATGTTTGTGAATTCAGTCCATGTGTGGGCGCCTACTATTTAGTTCTGTTTTTTATTTTTATTTTTAGTTTTATTTTCTGTTTTTTTTTCTACTTTAATAATTTGGAACTTCAAAAAATTTGAAATAAAAAAACAGTTTATTTTGAAATAGAATGTTCAAGAAAACATAAACTGTTTGTGAATTCTAAAAATGCTTGGGTTTTTTCTAAAAATGTTCGCATATTCAAAACAATATTCACAATTTTGAAAAAAAATGTTTCTAAAATCATTCAAAATTCCATGATTTTGAAAAAAGTACATGTATTAAAAATTATTTATGAAATTGAAAAATATTTGCTAATTCAAAAAAGTTCATGCATTTTTTAAAATGTCCGAAATTTTTAAAAATAGTTCGTGAATTAAAGAGTTTTTTATTCATAAAATGTCTGCTGATTATGAAAATGTGCATGCATTTTTGAAAATGTTCGTGAATTTCAAAAAATACACCAAGATCGAAAAAAATGTTCGTCTGTTCTAGAATTGTTCGCCGATTCAAAATAAAATGGTTAAAACCCGTTCGCAATATAAAAATTGTGAACAATTGTTTTAAAAATGTTTGTAAGTAGTAAAAAATGTTAACGATTTTAAAAAATGTTTCGAAACTTGTAAAAGTATTCACAAATGGTCAAAGATATGTAGTTAAATAGTAATGCTTCTAAGACTTTGTGCCTATCTACCCGCGTGAATTTTGAAGAATTAACTGCCGGGGTGTATCGGAATATTAAATATGTTTTTTAATGTCTCTTGAAATTCAGAATAATTTTTGAATTACTAAGTTTTCTGACTACCATGATTTTTTTGAAAATGTGAACATTGCTTCAATATGTGAATAACTTTTAAAATAGAAATATTTTTCTTGCATTTGTGAACAAATTTTCAAGATCATGTGATGAGATGCGAACAAAATGTGGTAATCCCTACTGAAGATTATGAAAAAGAAAATATCCCGTTACACCGCACGGACCATTTTACTAGTATATCAAATTAAAGAAGGAAAATTGCCCGCTCTTGAATTGAGACTTAGGAACGTTGCTATCGTTGGTTTACACAAACAATTGAGCAAAAAGCTACCTACTGGACGCTTACGCATGAAAATACGAGAAACTAGATGGATGTATAAGAATATCAAATTCTTTCGTGTCTCCGGCTTTCAACGGGCTGCAGAAAATTCCATTCTAACTCTAAGCAATGAGGACAAAGTTTATGCCTAACACGATAAAAAAGAAATCCTTCTAAAATTCTACTTTACACAGATTTTTTTTGAACATCAGTGCAGACACAAGCGCTCATATACACGCGCATACATTCATCCCTATGAATGCACACACACACCCTATCCCTATGAGCACCTCCAAAAGACTGAACCGACATATCATCTTAAAATTTACGAAGTCACCGTAGGCACCTCGTCGTCGACGGAAACGTCTCCTCCCACTGAGTGCACATCGCCGAAAATCCTGAAATAAATCCAGGAATAAATGCGAGCACCAGGATTTGAACCCTGGTGGGCTGGGGATACCACAGTCATGAAGGAAATATGCCCTATAGGCAATAATAAAGTTATTATTTATTTCCTTATATCATGATAAATGTTTATTATTCATGCTAGAATTGTATTAACCGGAAACATAATACATGTGTGAATACATAGACAAACAGAGTGTCACTAGTATGCCTCTACTTAACTAGCTCGTTGATCAAAGATGGTTAAGTTTCCTAGCCATTGGCATGGGTTGTCATTTGATTAACGGGATCACATCATTAGGAGAATGATGTGATTGACATGACCCATTCCGTTAGCTTAGCACACGATCGTTTAAGTATGTTGCTATTGCTTTCTTCATGACTTATACATGTTCCTATGACTATGAGATTATGCAACTCCCGTTTACCGGAGGAACATTTTGTGTGCTACCAAACGTCACAACGTAACTGGGTGATTATAAAGGTGTTCTACAAGTGTCTCCGAAGGTACTTGTTGGGTTGGCATATTTCGAGATTAGGATTTGTCACTCCGATTATCGGAGAGGTATCTCTGGGCCCTCTCGGTAATGCACATCACTTAAGCCTTGCAAGCATTGCAACTAATGAGTTCGTTGCGGGATGATGTATTACGGAACGAGTAAAGAGACTTGCCGGTAACGAGATTGAACTAGGTATTGAGATACCGACGATCGAATCTCGGACAAGTAACATACCAATGACAAAGGGAACAACGTATGTTGTTATGCAGTCTGACCGATAAAGATCTTCGTAGAATATGTAGGAGCCAATATGAGCATCCAGGTTCCGCTATTGGTTATTGACCGGAGACGTGTCTCGGTCATGTCTACATAGTTCTCGAACCCATAGGGTCCGCAGACTTAACGCTACGATGACAGTTATATTATGAGTTTTATGTTTTGATGTACCGAAGGTTGTTCGGAGTCCCAGATGTGATCACGGACATGACGAGGAGTCTTGAAATGGTCGAGACATCAAGATTGATATATTGGAAGCCTATGTTTGGATATCGGAAGTGTTCCGGGTGAAATCGGGATTTTACCGGAGTACCAGGGGGTTACCGGAACCCCCAGGGGGCTTAATGGGCCTTAGTGGAAAAGGAGGGAAGCAAGGGAAGTTTGGGGCGCGCCCCCCTAAGCCCAAACCGAATTGGTTTAGGGAAAAGGGGGACGGGCCCCCTCTTTCCTTCTTTCCCCCTCCCAAGTCCTAATCCAACTAGGAAAAGGGGGGAGCCCTACTCCCGGTGGGAGTAGGACTCCTCCGGCGCGCCTCTCCCTTGGTCGGCCGCACCCCGTTGCTCCTTTATATACAGGGGCAGGGGGGCACCTCTAGACACACAAGTTGATCAAGTTGATCGTCTCTTAGCCGTGTGCGGTGCCCCCCTCCACCATAGTTCACCTCGATAATACTGTAGCGGTGCTTAGGCGAAGCCCTGCGTCAGTAGAACATCAACATCGTCACCACGCCGTCATGCTGAAGAAACTCTCCCTCAACACTCGGCTGGATCGGAGTTAAAGGGACGTCATCGGGCTGAACGTGTGCTGGACTCGGAGGTGCCGTGCGTTTGGTACTTGATCGGTCGGATCATGAAGACGTACGGCTACATCAACCGCGTTGTGCTAACGCTTCCGCTTTCGGTCTACGAGGGTACGTAGACAACACTCTCCCCTCTCGTTGCTATGCATCACCATGATCTTGCATGTGCATAGGAATTTTTTTAAAATTACTACGTTCCCCAACAGTGGCATCCGAGGCAGGTTTTATGCGTTGATGTTATATGTGATGAAGCTATGTACCTAGGGTAGGGGCATGGACCTGTCCTAAGAGCCCTACCCGAGGACATCCCTGGGAGAAGTCACCTTTCAATCGACTTGAAGGTATCCCACTCGACGGATTCAAGACACTCGACCAGGAAGCTACCACTCGACTACGAAGCCAACCACTCGACTGACAGGAGATCTAAAGTCACTCCGCAAGCAAACGGTCGGCCATTAAGTAGTCTTTATGGTCATCATAGCACTTTAATAGGGACGTTACCAGTAACGCCCAGTCTTAATGTATTTTAACCCTGCATTACTGAGGACCGGAGGGGTCTGGCGAACTCTATATAAGCCACCCCCCTCCTCGGTAGTAGGAGTTGGCACCCCTGTAATTCACACACACATAATCCAGTCGACCGCCTCCGGGCACCGAGACGTAGGGCTGTTACTTCCTCCGCGAAGGGCCTGAACTCGTACATCCTGGTGTATTTACAGCTTCTCCATAGCTGAGATCTAGCCTCTCCATACATACCCCCCTACCTCACTGTCAGAGTTAGAACCACGACAGTTGGCGCCCACCGTGGGGCCGGAGTCTTAGCGCCTAGTTGGAGAAGTTGCAATTTTTCCGATCCCTTTGATCATGTTTTCGTGCGGAGATTTGGAGGAGGGCTGTGAGATCCGTCTCGGCGCACTCATGTTCGTCGCCGACAACTCCGCTTGGCTTCAGGAGGCTCCACTCGACATCGACGCCCTCCCCGTCCGCAGTGCGACGCACTTCCGCGCATGTGTTCGTGGCGTCCTCCTGCGGCAGCCGTCGACCCAGTATCGGTCGGCTCCCGTGTCATCTTCCCGCCCTGTCTCCCACCGGCGCAAGCGCTCGGGCCGGTTGAGGCTTCAGAGGTGGGTGAGGCATGCCGTGGCCCGCCAGTCGGCAGCCCCACAAGTCGCGGCAATCGAGCCCAACGAATCCCTCTACGGCCTGTTCGACCTGTCGACTGGCTCCGCGTAGACCGCATCCGAGTGCGGCAGCAGCGACCCGGCGGCTGAGGTTCTGGCAGTCGATGGAACACACAATCCTCCCGGTTTCCCTCGCACCGATGGAGGCGCCGGTGGAGGCGACCCGTCGCATCTCCACGATGAGTATCTCCCCGAACCTCTCACGTCATTGCAGCGAGAGGAGCTTCACCGCCGGAACATGGATGCACTCCGCACTCCTATCGTCGGAGAAACCCCTGAGGCCCGGGCCTTGGAGGACGCGCGCTTGGCTAACTTGGCCGAGCGCACTCAACTGGAGAATCTCCAGCGAATACTCGACGAGCAAGCGTGTCAGCGAGCTCCCGAGTCCAGTCGACGTCAGCTCTTCCCGCCTACGCAGGTATATCGGACCCCAGTTCAGAATTTGGCAGCCGCGGCCCGTATAGCAGAGTCGATTCAGCCCTCCTAGTCAGAGGCGGGCAGGGGCTTGTTGCAAATCAGAGCGTTGCTCCGGGCAGCGGGGAACCAGAATTCCGCTGTTTCTCAGTCGCGGAATAGGATCCACAGTCGATCCGTCGCAAGGGATACAGTCCAGTCGGCTCACAGCCCAAGATCGCCCCCGAGGCGTGAGGGACGCGGGGACCGGCACGATCAGTACAGAAGAAATGAGCAGTATGATCACCGGTTTGATCGACGTCGAGTGCCAACCCCTCCCCCGAGGAGTGGGTCATATGCGCCTCGACAGCAGGATGACACACACCCTCATAGTGTTGGGCGGAGAGTCCCAGTCGACCCCAGGGACCCAGGCTTTGATGCGAGATCCATCCCCGTTCAGGGTCTGGTTGACAGGAACAAAGCTCACCGAGAAGGCCACGACAGGGATGCGCCTGCCAGCAGCAGAGTACGTGTTTCGGGGCCAGAGTGTTTCAGTCGAGCCATCAGGGCCGCAGTAATTCCTCCCAACTTCCGGTTGGCGACTGGGGTCAGCAAGTTCACCGGCGAGTCTAAGCCTGACACTTGGCTCGAAGACTACCGAGTGGCTGTCCAGATTGGTGGCGGCAATGGTGAGGTGGCTATGAAGCATTTGCCTCTCCTGTTAGAGGGCTCAGCCAGAGCGTGGCTGAATCAGTTAGCACCCAGCAGCATCTACACTTGGGAGGATCCCTCTCGAGTGTTTGTCACGACCTTTGAAGGAACATGCAAGCGACCAGCAGGCCTTAAAGAATTACGGTCTTGCGTGCAGAAACCGAGTGAAACTCTGAGGGATTACATCTAGAGGTGGATCACTTTGCATCACACAGTTGAGAACGTACCAGATCACCAAGCAGTTTGTGCCTTTAAAGAAGGCGTCAAGAACAGAGAGTTGAACCTGAAGTTCGGTCGGACCGGAGAAATGTCTCTGAATCGGATGATGGAAATTGCCACCAAATACGCTAACGAAGAAGATGAAGATCGACTTCGGAGTGGCAAGCAGAAAGCAGTCGCCCAGGAAACCGGAGGCAATTCCAGTCGGAAGCAGAAGTGGAAGGCCGAGCCAGCCGCTCCTAGGGAGGCCCTGGCCGTAACCCAGGGAAAATTCAAGGGAAAACCCAAGGGGCCCTGGAACCCCAAGAAAGTCAAGGATCAAGATGGAAATGATGTTTTGGATCTGCCATGTCACATCCACACCAAGAAAGATGAAGAGGATAACCTTATTTACCCAAAGCATACCACTCGACAGTGCTGGCTCCTGATCCAGCAGTTTCAGGGCAAGCAGTCCAAAGACAAGGAAAAAGAGTCAGACAGAGTTGAGGACAAAGAAGATAGTGACGATGGATACCCTCAAGTCAATTCCACCTTGATGATTTTTGCTGATGTCGAAAGCAAAAGTCAACTGAAAGTCATTAACCGTGAAGTGAATATGGTTGCCCCGGCAACACCCAACTACCTGAAGTGGTCTCAGACTGCCATCACGTTCGACCAGTACGATCACCCTGCGCACATTGCCACCCCTGGGAGGCAAGCTCTGGTGGTCGATCCAATTGTCAAAGGCACGCGACTGACCAAAGTCCTGATGGATGGTGGCAGCGGCCTGAACATACTGTATGCAGAAACATTGAAAGGGATGGGCATTCCGATGTCCAGGCTCAGTGCCAGCAACATGAGTTTCCATGGAGTCATTCCTGGAAAGAAAGCCGAGTCACTCGGCCAAATTTCTCTCGATGTGGTTTTCGGTGATTCAAAGAATTACCGCAAGGAAAAGTTGACATTTGAGGTTGTGGACTTCCAAAGTGCTTATCATGCTATTCTGGGCCGGCCAGCTTATGCACGCTTCATGGCTCGACCGTCCTACGTGTATCTCAAGTTGAAGATGCCCGGCCCCAGAGGTGTGATCACCGTTACAGGCAATCGGAAGAAAGCAGAGGAGTGTTTTCAGAAAGAGATCAAAGATCGCTGATGCTCAGATGTCAGTAGTCGAGCTGCAAGAGTACCAGAAGACTGCTGATCCGAGCGAATTGCTGCGAGCCAAGAAGCCAGCTTCAGAATCAGCTTTTCAGTCGTCCGGTGAAACTAAGCCAGTTCACATTCACCCAACCGACCCCAATGCTGCTCCGACTCACATCTCAATGACGCTCGACTCCAAATAGGAAGAAGCGCTCATCCAGTTCCTCCGTGAGAACTGGGACGTCTTCGCATGGAAGCCTTCTGACATGCCTGGAGTTCCCAGGGGGCTGGCTGAGCACCGTCTACGAGTCGATCCGAAGTTCAAGCCTGTGAAAGAACATCTTCGACGGTCCGCCGTCCAGAAGAGGAAAGCTATTGGCGAGGAGGTGGCTCGGCTCTTAGCAGCGGAGTTCATCCGAGAGATTTACCACTCCGAGTGGCTCGCCAATGTTGTCATGGTCCCCAAGAAGGACAAGTCACTTCGCATGTGCATTGACTTTAAACATGTCAATCGGGCCTGCCCGAAAGATCATTTCCCTCTCCCCCGCATCGACCAGGTAGTCGACTCGACCGCGGGGTGTGAGCATTTGTCTTTTCTAGATGCTTATTCAGGATACCATCAGATCCGTCTGTATGGACTTGACGAGATCAAAACGGCTTTCATCACCCCATTCGGGTGCTTCTGTTATATCACCATGCCCTTCGGCCTCAAGAATGCTGGAGCCACGTTCATGAGGATGATTCAGAAGTGTTTGCTCACTCAGATCAGTCGGAACGTAGAAGCATACATGGATGATGTTGTGGTTAAGTCACGGAAAGGTTCCGACCTACTGACTGACCTTGCCAAAACCTTTGCTAACCTCAGGGGATATGATATCAAGCTCAATCCATCAAAGTGCACATTCGGAGTTCCAGGTGGAAAGTTACTCGGTTTTCTCGTTTGCGAACGAGGAATCGACGCCAATCCCGAGAAAGTTGGCGCCATATTCCGGATGAAGCGCCCTGTGCGTATACACGATGTCCAAAAGCTTACAAGTTGCTTGGCCGCTCTAAGTCGATTCATTTCTCGTCTCGGTGAAAAGGCGTTGCCTCTTTACCGACTGATGAAGAAGTCTGACAAGTTCGAGTGGACTCTAGAAGCTGATGCAGCGTTTGCAGAGCTCAAAGCTCTGCTCTCCACCCAGCCGGTGCTTGCTGCCCCAATCAGTAAAGAGCCTCTGCTGCTTTACATTGCGGCCACGGGACAAGTTGTCAGCACAGTACTTACGGTCGAGCGGGAAGAAGAAGGAAAGGCCTTCAGAGTTCAGCGCCCAGTATATTATGTGTCTGAAGTTTTGACTCCTTCGAAGCAAAGATATCCCCACTACCAAAAGCTTGTATACGGGATTTACATGACCACGAAGAAGGTTGCACACTACTTTTCTGACCATTCCATTACAGTCATCAGCGACGCCCCACTGTCAGAGATTTTGCACAACAGAGATGCAACTGGTCGAGTGGCGAAGTGGGCGATTGAACTCCTTCCCCTAGATATCAAGTTTGAAGCAAAGAAGGCTATCAAGTCCCAAGCAATTGCAGATTTCGTCGCCGAGTGGATTGAACAACAGCTTCCGACTCAAGTTCACTCGGAGCACTGGACCATGTTCTTCGATGGATCTAAGATGCTGAATGGTTCCGGTGCTGGGGTAGTATTGGTCTCCCCCCGAGGAGATAAGCTCAGATATGTTCTCCAGATTCACTTCGATTCCTCCAATAATGAAGCAGAATATGAAGCACTCTTGTATGGGTTGCGCATGGCCATTTCACTCGGCGTCCGGCGCCTCATGGTCTACAGCGACTCAGATTTGGTGGTTAATCAGGTGATGAAGGAGTGGGACGTCAGAAGCCCAGCTATGACTGGCTACTGCAACGCAGTAAGAAAGCTAGAAAAGAAATTCGAGGGGTTAGAGCTTCATCACATCCCCCGACTGAAAAATCAAGCAGCTGATGATCTGGCAAAGATAGGCTCCAAGAGAGAAGCCATTCCCAGCAATGTGTTTTTGGAGCACATCCGCTCGCCGTCAGTCCAGGAGGATCCTTTTACAGAAGAAGCCCCGCAACCGAAAAGTGCCACAGATCTGACTGAAGTCGAAATTCCTGCTGTGGTCGACCTAGTCATGGAGGTCTTGGCAATCACTCCCGACTGGACGATACCATACATCGCATATATCTTGAGGAAAGAACTTCCAGAGGACGAAGAAGAGGCTCGACAGATCGTCCGTCGATCTAAAGCTTTCACAGTCATTAAAGGACAGTTGTATAGAGAAAGCGCAACTGGAATCGGTCAGAAGTGCATAACGCCAGAAGAAGGTCGGATAATCCTTGATGATATCCACTCGGGGACCTGTGGTCACCATGCGTCCTCTCGGACCATCGCGGCCAAAGCATACCGAGCGGGTTTTTACTGGCCCAGGGCAAACGAAATGGCGAAAGAGATAGTCGACAAGTGTGAAGGCTGCCAGTTTTACTCCAACATGTCGCACAAGCTAGCATCAGCTCTGAGGACCATTCCACTCGTCTGACCCTTCGCTATTTGGGGACTGGACATGGTTGGTCCACTAAGAGCAGGCAGGAGCGGATTCACACATGTGCTTGTGGCAGTCGACAAGTTTACCAAATGGATTGAAGCCAAGCCTATCAAAAATCTTGATGCTAGCACTGCTATCAGTTTCGTCAGAGAGTTGATATTCAGATACGGGGTCCCGCATAGCATCATCACTGACAATGGGTCAAACTTCGATTCAGACAAGTTCAGAGCTTTTTGCGCCTCTCAAGGCACACGAGTCGACTACACATCGGTCGCGCATCCCCAGTCGAATGGACAAGCTGAAAGAGCAAATGGTCTAATTCTCAAAGGACTGAAGCCTCGACTGATGCCTGATCTCAAGCACGCAGCAGGCGCTTGGGTCGACGAGATTCCGTCAGTTTTGTGGGGACTGAGGACCACCCCGAACTGGTCGACTTGAAGAACGCCATTCTTTCTGGTTTACGGAGCCGAAGCCGTCCTGCCGAGTGATCTACTTCACAACGCCCCCAGAGTCGAGCTTTATAACGAAGACGAAGCAGAGCAAGCCCGGCAAGACGCAGTCGACCTCCTAGAGGAGGAGAGGGAGATGGCTATGATCAGATCGACCATCTATCAGCAAGACTTGCGTCGATTCCATGCCAGAAATGTGAAGAGCCGAGCTTTCCAAGAAGGAGATTTTGTCCTCCGAGTGGATCAGCAAAAACCACACAAACTTGCTCCTACTTGGGAAGGCACCTTCATCGTCACCAGAGTCCTCCACAATGGAGCATATCATCTCTACAACGTTGGTCGCCGGATCGACGAGCCACGAGCTTGGAATGCGGAACTACTCCGCCCATTTTACACTTGAATTCTCACTCGGATGAGGTGTAATAAGAAAAACTTCTGTAGTTTATTTTTATCAAAGACAAGAGTGTCCCAGTTCTTCCTATAATTGCTGTCACTTTTGTTTGCGTACGAAATCCCCCAGTGGGTAGCTTACCTGCGAATCCGTTTCGCCTAAGTTTGCAAAAAATCCTACCGAGTGGAGAGCCAGACTCCCACTCGGAGGCTTAACTGCAGCCCAGTGCTCGCCTAAGTGTTTGAAAATCCTACCGAGTGGTGAGCAAACCTCCCACTCGGGGGCTTAGCTGCAGCCCAGTGCTCGCCTAAGTGTTTGAAAATCCTATCGAGTGGAGAGCAAACCTCCCACTCGGGGGCTTAGCTGCAGTCTAAAGTACTCGCCTAAGTCCTACCGAGTGGTGAGCCAGACTCCCACTCGGAGGCTTAGCTGCAGCCCAGTGCTTGCCTAAGTGTTTGAAAATCCTACCGAGTGGTGAGCAAACCTCCCACTCGGGGGCTTAGCTGCAGCCCAGTGCTCGCCTAAGTGTTTGAAAATCCTATCGAGTGGAGAGCAAACCTCCCACTCGGGGGCTTAGCTGCAGTCCAAAGTACTCGCCTAAGTATTTGAAAATCCTACTGAGTCGTGAGCCAGACTCCCACTCGGAGGCTTAGCTGCAGCCCAGTGCTCGCCTAAGTGTTTGAAAATCCTACCGAGTGGAGAGCCAGGCTCCCACTTGGAGGCTTAGCTGTAGCCCAGTGCTCGCCTAA
>NC_041384.1:27169522-27171747 GCF_002162155.2 Triticum dicoccoides
CGATATCGCCCATTCCATTCTCTCATGCTTGCATTAGATTTTGCTATTGTTATTGTTTGCTCCTATTCTGATGCATAGCCTCCTTTTGTAACCTGCTTATTGTTACCTTACCGGCTTATCCTAAACTGCTTAGTATAGGTTGGTTAGTGATCCATCAGTGACCCCCACCTTGTCCTTGTTGCCCCTGCTTCATCATTGAAGACCCGATCAACGGGATCGAAGACCAGGCCCCGGCACCGCACCTCACTTTCCCCTTAGTTGCTCGACACTACTGGGATACTATCGAGTGCCGAGGGTGAGACCTCTACAACACTTCTGATGTTAACCCTGTAGTGTAGCTATTCGGTCGTGGTCATCGAGGGTGATTTCCTCTTTAAGCACTTCCGATACGACTCTGTCGTGCAACCCCTCAAGTGTGAACCTCGAGGGTGATTCCTCTACGTTCACCTTGATGATTACATTGAGTGGAACCCATCGAGGGTGATTCCTTGGGTTTTCCTCTTGATGTTTGGACACACGGATACTTGGACTTTACAACTGTTACTTGGAAAGTGATGTGGAGACGGGTTGACCTGGAAGGTGCCCGTGAGATAATTACGAGGCGTGGCCGGGCATTCTTAGCCCTTGCCGCAAGTCCTCGAGATGGGGCAACGGGGTCACATATTTCGTGAGTCTCTGCTTGTTACCGCGCGTTCCTAATCCACTACGATTTGGATATTTGATCCGAGGGGCCTCTGGCCTGATAGCACTAACCATCACGTGGGCATAGTATGGGCGTTCTGCGTCGTATACATCAGCCAAAGCTTAATAGACGTCAGCGACTGAGTGGCGCACGCCGGGTTGGACTGCGCAAGCGCCTGCCTTGTTGAAGGAGGTAGCTAGGTCTGCTCACCGGCCGCGTACGCAACGTGCAGGAGTTTCCGGGGAGATGGCCCATGACCCCTGGGGGCATAGGTTTAGTCCGGCGTGCTGACCTCTCTGTTAAGCCTAGGTCGGGTTGCGGCGTATTGTTTGGCCGAGGCCGGGCATGACCCTGGAAAGTGTGTCCGGCCGGAGTCAATCGAGCGTGGTGGGTAAGTTGGTGCACCCCTGCAGGGAAGAAAACATCTATCGATAGCCTGTCCTACGGTAACGGACACTTGGAGTTGTATCCCGATCGATACAACTAGAACTGGATACTTGTAATGAGAACTGGATGGTGATGAGGATTTGACTGTGATGATAACTGGATAGTATGGCTCTGGGATTGCTTTCTCGCAGGGAGTCGAGAAAGGATCTCTGGCCGAGGTTGATAACACTACTACCGCTTTACTTTATGCTACTCTACTCCCTCCTGTTTGCTGCAAGATGGTGGTTTCCAGAAGATGCTAGTCTTTGATAGGACTAGACCTTCTCTCTATTCTGGCATTTCTGCAGCCCAGTCCACATATATAGCCTTTCTTTGATAATGTTGCATATGTAGTGTAGATCCTTGCTTGCGAGTACTTTGGATGAGTACTCACGGTTGCTTTGCTCCCCCCTTTTCCCCTTCTTTCTTCTTTCTGGTTGTTACAACCAGATGGTGGAGTCCAGGAGCCAGATGCCACCTTCGATGACTACTGCTACCCCGAGGGTGCCTACTTCCACGTGACGGACGCCGACGACCAAGAGTAGTTAGGAGGCTCCCAGGCAGGAGGCCTTGCCTTTTCGATCATAGATGTTTTTGTGCTAGCCTTCTTAAGGCAAACTTGTCTAACTTATGTCTTTTCTCAGATATTGTTGCTTCCGCTGACTCTTTTGTTTTCGAGCTTATGTATTCGAGCCCTCGAGGCCCCTGGCTTGTAATATAAAGCTTGTATTATTTTAATTTGTGTCTAGAGTTGTGTTGTGATATCTTCCCGTGAGTCCTTGATCTTGATCGTACACATTTGCGTGTATGGTTAGTGTACGATTGAATCGAGGGCGTCACACCAGTGCTCGCCTAAGTGTTTGAAAATCCTATCGAGTGGAGAGCAAACCTCCCACTCGGGGGCTTAGCTGCAGTCCAAAGTACTCGCCTAAGTATTTGAAAATCCTACCGAGTGGTGAGCCAGACTCCCACTTGGAGGCTTAGCTACAGTCCAGTGCTCGCCTAAGTGTTTGAAAATCCTACCGAGTGGTAAGCAAACCTCCCACTCGGGGGCTTAGCTGCAGCCCAGTGCTCGCCTAAGTGTTTGATAATCCTATCGAGTGGAGAGCAAACATCC
>NC_041384.1:27173260-27177408 GCF_002162155.2 Triticum dicoccoides
ACTCGGGGGCTTAGCTGCAGCCCAGTGCTCGCCTAAGTGTTTGAGAATCCTACCGAGTGGTGAGCAAACCTCCCACTCGGAGGCTTAGCTGCAGCCTAGTGCTCGCCTAAGTGTTTGAAAATCCTACCGAGTGGAGAGCAAACCTCCCACTCGGGGGCTTAGCTGCAATCCAAAGTACTCGCCTAAGTATTTGAAAATCCTACCGAGTGGTGAGCAAACCTCCCACTCGGAGGCTTAGCTGCAGCCCAGTGCTCGCCTAAGTGTTTGAAAATCCTACCGAGTGGAGAGCAAACCTCCCACTCGGGGGCTTAGCTGCAGTCCAAAGTACTCGCCTAAGTATTTGAGAATCCTACCGAGTGGAGAGCAAACCTCCCACTCGGAGGCTTAGCTGCAGTCGAAGTACTCGCCCAAGTATATAAAAATTCCCGAAGATATTCAACGGTAAATCAAGTTCGGATAAAACCCAAAGGTCCAAGACGTCAGATCAAAGTACTCAAGCCCTCGGCTCGACAGATTTTAATGGTTACAGAATCCACTCGGCATACCGAGGCAAATTTAAAGTGAAGCATAAAAGTTTTTCATTCCTCAAGCGGAGGACTGGAAGGGGCGACGAACTCGTCCAAGTCGATCCCGTCTGCAATATGAGTAGCAGCAGCAATGAAAGTCTCCATGAAGTCTTGAAAGCTGTGCTTTCTGGTATTGGCAACTTGGATGGCGGCCAGCTTTTCTTCTCGCGCCTCCTTGCAATGGACGCGGACGAGAGACAGAGCGACATCAGCACCACATCTGGCAGAAGATTTCTTCCATTCCGCCACTCGACCCGGGACTTCATCCAGTCGAACCATCAGGGACTCAAGGTCATTCCGAAGCGTCGTTCCAGGCCAGAGTGATGTGTCGATCCGCGACATTGCAACCTTCAGCCGAGCAAGATAGTCAACAACGCTGGTAACACGAGACTCCAGCCGGAGCACGTTCATAGCAGCCTCGTCCTTCACGAGAGAATTGGCGGGATCCAAGCCTGGCTCCACTCGACTGGTTTCCTCTTCGAAGCTCTGGCAGAATTTTGCAAACATGATTCAAGAATAAGACAGTGGCCTTACGCGGGCTTGGTAACTGCAAGACAGCCGGGTCGGAATAATTACCTTCGAGCAAGACGAACAGCTTCTTGGCGAGTCCACCGAGATAAGCCTCCAGATCGTTTACCTTCCCCGCCACCTCACCCGCCTTGTCGTGCAGAACCATCTTTTCTTTCTTCAGTCGACTGACCTCTCGATTAGCTGTTTCGAGAGCAGTTTTCAGTCTGGAGTTCTCCTGTTCAAGAGTTCCGACCGAAGCCAATTTCTCTTCTGCAAGCTTCGTTTTGCTTGAGGCCTCCTTTTGTGCTTCGGCAAGATCTTGATCCTTCTTCTTCAGAGCTTCCTCCAGTTCATCTACAGAACGACGAGTGAACTCAACATCAAGAATGGGCAAGAAAGGGAAGTCACTCGTCAAGAATGAGAAACCTCGCTAGCCATACCTTTTGCTTCGTCTCGCGCCTTCTGCAGGTTCTGTTGAGCGAGCTTCAAGTCAAGATCGAGCTGGATCTGTTTGTTCTCCAACTCAGTGTAGAGAGCCACAAGTTCATAGGATTTCTGCAAAAGTCAGTCGGCAGAGGTCCAAGATAAGTTGCTTCCGAGTAACCAAGAGACAATGATGACGTTTCTAAGACTACAGCTGAATCAAAAACATTCAACAGTAGTCTCGGGTACTACACCCAGTGGGTGCACTCAGCGTGCCCCCACTGGTTTTGAAAAAAAAATCGACTGCCCGTAGTCGACCGGATACAGTTTCATTCAACATGTCCTGGCCAGACCGAGTGAAGGAGTAAAACTACAGCAACGTAATATAAAGACTACAGTCGACTGCCAGCAGTCCACCGTAGTCTCGGGGACTACACCCAGTGGGTGCACTCAGCGTGCCCCCACTCGACCAAAAAACTTAACAGAAACACCCAGTGGGTGGACAGATTTAAAAGATCTTCGGAAAAGAGATTCTTCAGACAGCATTCCCTAACAGAACAAGCAGTGAATTGACTGACCTGGACGTTACTCTGAAGAGCTGAACTCGCGTCATAAGCCGCTTGGCTGGCGTCTCGAACCACCTTGACCTGCTCCATCATGATGCCTGCCTGGCGTATAGCTTCCTTAGCTGCACCCACTTGGTCCTCAGGGACGTGGTGTGTGGCGAAGAGCGAAGGCGGATTTACGGTCGACGTCGAGGGCTGCGCACTCGCCAGAGGATTGGCGAAAGTCACAAAAGCTCGGGTGGTATCGCCACCGTCTCGAGCTACGACCTCAGGCGCCGGAGTAGATTGTGGAGTCTCGCCAACCGACGCTTTCCTGTTCCGCCTCACTCTCAGCGGCGCTTCGTCTTCGTCGTCAGGAAGGCTAATAACATGAGGAGGAGCTACGAGAAAAATTCAATCGGCCAGAGTTATAAGAAATCATCAGTCGATTCAAGGCAGAACATCAATAATCATACCAGGGTTGGAAGTAGCAGCATCTTCCATCTCTCGATCGTCGTCCTTGGCGGAGATCTCAGAAGTAGCAGCACTGAAAATTTTGAAAGACCGTCAGTCGGCGCAGTGGATCGACCAGGGATCCGTCCATGGTCGACAAAGGAGAACAAGTTCTATCATTACCCAGAAATGGTGGGGACAGTCATCCTCATCTTGGGCAGAGCCTTGGGTGGCTTGGACGGCACCGCGCGGGGGTGCTTGGGAGCTTTCTCAGTCGGCGCTGGAGAAGAGGTCCGAGGGCGCTTCGACGACTGCCCAACGGGAGCAGTCGCCTTACCACGTTCCCGCGCAGGGTCGTGTGTAAGCTTGAATCGCCTTTCCGAGTGGGGAGGTCCAGCTTCCTCCTCCTCCTCCTCTTCGCTGGAGTCGACGTCGTCGTCTCCCTCTCCTTCGCCGTCAGACTCCCACTCCCCCTGTTCGTCTCCGCTTTCGCCTCCGCTCGCCTCCCCTTCCTCGGCCTGCCCCTGTGCTTCGTTGGGTGTCGAGTACATCTCTGTAGTTGCCTGGAGAATAGCAGACAAGTCGAAAGTCAGTCGACCGATTCAAAGAGAGCAAATGAAGAAAGCAAGATCTCAGTCGGGAACACAAGGTCAGACCTGGTCCACCTCGTATGTACTGTCAAGCGGGACAACCCTCTTGGCTCCTCGGGGGTTGTCTTTGTTCCCTGTGATGCTCGACAGCCACCCTTCCAGCATCTCGTCGGTGACCTCCTCTGGGTGAACCCGAGTGGTGTCGTCGAGACCCGAGTACAGCCACATAGGGTGGTCACGAGCCTGAAGCGGTTGGATGCGCCTCCGAAGGAAGACCTCCAGCAAGTCCATGCCGGTCACGCCGTCTCGGACAAGCTGAACCACTCGACCAACCAGCACCTTGACTTGCGCCTTTTCCTCCGGCAGCACTTTCAGAGAGGCAGGCTTTTGAGCTCGGTCCAGAGAGAAAGGGGGAAGACCAGTCGACTGCCCTGGGGTCACCTGGTCTTGGCAATAAAACCAGGTCGACTGCCAACCACGGACCGACTCGGGAAAGGTGATAGATGGAAAAGAACTTTTACCCCTCATCTAGATCGCCAGGCCCCCGCATAGCTGAATCACTTGCGTCCGTTCGTCACTCGACTTGGCTTTCTTTACAGATTGGGAACGGCAAGTGAAGATGTGTTTAAAGAGTCCCCAATGAGGGCGGCAACCCAAGAAACTTTCGCACAAGGAAACGAAAGCCGCAAGATACACGATGGAATTGGGAGTGAAATGGTGGAGCTGCGCTCCGAAGAAGTTCAAAAAGCTCCAGAAAAAAGGATGAGGAGGTAGAGAAAATCCGCGATCGATATGGGTGGCGAGGAGGACGCACTCACCGTCACGAGGTTGGGGTTCGACTTCTCCCCCCGGGAGACGCGCAGCTTCGTGGGGAATGACTCCCCCCTCGACCATGTCATCAAGATCTTCCTGCCGAATCACCGAGGGCATCCAGTCGCCCTGGATCCAATCCCTGGGCAGAGCAGTCCTCGAGGAAGATCCGCCCCAAGCGGACTTCTTCCCCTTCCCCTGCACCGCCGCCTTCTTCGCGCGCTCCAAAGCCGACGTCTTGTCCTTCACCA
>NC_041384.1:27177625-27205757 GCF_002162155.2 Triticum dicoccoides
GGGAGCACACTGCTGGGGAGCCCCGAGCCGGCAACTTATAAGGAGCCGCTTCCGAGTGGCTGACCGGTAGGCCCAGGCGATCCCGTTAAATCCCGCAACAGGCGCGCGCGCGGTACGTGGCGAAAAAGGTGGCGCGGAGATCGAGGAGCTTCCATCCTATCCCATCCGATTACTTCGGCCGCCCCCGTCCCGCTCGCTTCCCAAAATTCGAATCCCGCAAAATCCGCGGGCTGCAGAACAACTCATCAAACTGAAGAGCCCGCTCGTGCCGACACTCGGTATTCCACAAGTAAGGAAATTCCACAAGTAAGGAAATTCACTCGACGAGAGACCAAGAATGGATCAAGGTGACCGAAAGAAGTTGACAACGTCATCCGTGACGATTGATCCAGTACAAGACATTCGTATAACGCTAAGAACCAGTCGGAAGGACCCCCAACTCCTTCCCCACTCGAACCTCGATCCATTCGGGGGCTAATGATGAAGCTATGTACCTAGGGTAGGGGCATGGACCTGTCCTAAGAGCCCTATCCAAGGACATCCCTGGAAGAAGTCACCTTTCAATCGACTTGAAGGTATCCCACTCGACGGATTCAAGACACTCGACCAGGAAGCTACCACTCGACTACGAAGCCAACCACTCGACTGACAGGAGATCTAAAGTCACTCCGCAAGAAAACGGTCGGCCATTAAGTAGTCTTTATGGTCATCATAGCACTTTAATAGGGACGTTACCAGTAACGCCCAGTCTTAATGTATTTTAACCCTGCATTACTGAGGACCGGAGGGGTCTGGCGAACTCTATATAAGCCACCCCCCTCCTCAGTAGCAGAGGTTGGCACCCCTGTAATTCATACACACATAATCCAGTCGACCGCCTCCGGGCACCGAGACATAGGGCTGTTACTGCCTCCGCGAAGGGCCTGAACTCGTACATCCTGGTGTATTTACAGCTTCTCCATAGCTGAGATCTAGCCTCTCCATACATACCCCCCTACCTCACTGTCAGAGTTAGAACCACGACAATATGCACGAGTAGAACACAAGTGAGTTGTGGGTGATATAAGTCATACTGCTTACCAGCATGTCATACTTTGGTTCGGCGGTATTGTTGGATGAATCGGTCCGGACCGACATTACGCGTATGCTTACGCGAGACTGGTTCTACCGACGTGCTTTGCACATAGGTGGCTGGCGGGTGTCAGTTTCTCCAACTTTAGTTGAACCGAGTGTGCCTACGCCCGGTCCTTGCAAAGGTTAAAACAGCACCAACTTGAGAAACTATCGTTGTGGTTTTGATGCGTAGGTAAGAACGGTTCTTGCTAAGCCCGTAGCAGCCACGTAAAACTTGCAACAACAAAGTAGAGGACGTCTAACTTGTTTTTGCAGGGCATGTTGTGATGTGATATGGTCAAGACGTGATGCTATATTGTATGAGATGATCATGTTTTGTAACCGAGTTATCGGCAACTGGCAGGAGCCATATGGCTGTCGCTTTATTGTATGAGATGATCATGTTTTGTAACCGAGTTATCGGCAACTGGCAGGAGCCATATGGCTGTCGCTTTATTGTATGCAATACAATCGCCCTGTAATGCTTTACTTTATCACTAAGCGGTAGCGATAGTCGTGGAAGCATAAGATTGGCGAGACGACAACGATGCTATGATGGAGATCAAGGTGTCGCGCCTGTGACGATGGTGATCATGACGGTGCTTCGGAGATGGAGATCACAAGCACAAGATGATGATGGCCATATCATATCACTTATATTGATTGCATATGATTATCTTTTATGCATCTTTTCCTGCTTTGATTGACGGTAGCATTATAAGATGATCCCTCACTAAATTATGAAAGTATAAGTGTTCTCCCTGAGTATGCACCGTTGCGAAAGTTCTTCGTGTTGAGATACCACGTGATGATCGGGTGTGATAGGCTCTACGTTCAAATACAATGGGTGCAAAACAGTTGCACACGCGGAATACTCAGGTTAAACTTGACGAGCCTAGCATATAACCGATATGGCCTCGAAACACGGAGACCGAAAGGTCGAGCGTGAATCATATAGTAGATAACATAGTGATGTTCACCATTGAAACTACTCCATCTCACGTGATGATTGGACATGGTTTAGTTGATTTGGATCACGTGATCACTTAGAGGATTAGAGGGATGTCTATCTAAGTGGGAGTTCTTAAGTAATATGATTAGTTGAACTTAAATTTATCATGAACATAGTACCTGATAGTATCTTGCTTGTCTATGTTGATTGTAGATAGATGGCCCATGCTGTTGTTCTGTTGAATCTTAATGTGTTCCTTGAGAAAGCAAAGTTGAAAGATGATGGTAGCAATTACACGGACTGGGTCCGTAACTTGAGGATTATCCTCATTGCTGCACAGAAGAATTACGTCCTGGAAGCACCGCTGAGTGCCAGGCCTGCTGCTGATGCAACTAACGACGCTAAGAACGTCTGGCAGAGCAAAGCTGATGACTACTCGATAGTTCAGTGTGCCATGCTTTACGACTTAGAACCGAGACTTCAACGACGTTTTGAACGTCATGGAGCATATGAGATGTTCTAGGAGTTGAAGTTAATATTTCAAGCAAATTTCCGGATTGAGAGATATGAAGTCTCCAATAAGTTCTATAGCTGCAAGATGGAGGAGAATAGTTCTGTCAGTGAACATATACTCAGAATGTCTGGGTACCATAATCACTTGACTCAGCCAGGAATTAATCTTCCGGTTGATAGTGTCATTGACAGAGTTCTTCAATCACTGCCACCAAGCTACAAGAGCTTCGTGATGAACTATAATATGCAAGGGATGAATAAAATAATTCTCGAGCTCTTCGCAATGCTAAAGGCTGCGGAGGTAGAAATCAAGAAGGAGCATCAAGTGTTGATGGTCAACAAGACCACTAGTTTCAAGAAAAAGGGCAAAGGGAAGAAGAAGGGGAACTTCAAGAAGAACAGCAAGCAAGTTGTTGCTCAAGAGAAGAAACCCAAGTTTGGACCTAAGCCTGAAACTGAGTGCTTCTACTGCAAGCAGACTGGTCACTGGAAGCGGAACTGCCCCAAGTATTTGGCGGATAAGAAGGATGGCAAGGTGAACAAAGGTATATGTGATATACATATTATTGATGTGTACCTTACTAATGCTCGCAGTAGCACTTGGGTATTTGATACTGGTTCTGTTGCTAATATTTGCAACTCGAAACAAGGGCTACGGATTAAGTGAAGATTGGCTAAGGACGAGGTGACAATCGTGTGGGAAATGGTTCCAAAGTCGATGCGATCGCGGTCGGCACGCTACCTCTACATCTACCTTTGAGATTAGTATTAGACCTAAATAATTGTTATTTGGTGCCAGCGTTGAGCATGAACATTATATCTGGATCTTGTTTGATGCGAGACGGTTATTCATTTAAATCAGAGAATAATGGTTGTTCTATTTATATGAGCAATATCTTTTATGGTCATGCACCCGTGAAGAGTGGTCTATTCTTATTGAATCTCGATAGTAGTGACACACATATTCATAATGTTGAAGCCAAAAGATGCAGAGTTGATAATGATAGTGCAACTTATTTGTGGCACTGCCGTTTAGGTCATATCGGTGTAAAGCGCATGAAGAAACTCCATACTGATGGACTTTTGAAACCACTTGATTATGAATCACTTGGTACTTGCGAACCGTGCCTCATGGGCAAGATGACTAAAACGCCGTTCTCCAGAACTATGGAGAGAGTAACAGATTTGTTGGAAATCGTACATACAGATGTATGTGGTCCGATGAATGTTGAGGCTCGTGGCGGATATCGTTATTTTCTCACCTTCACGGATGAGTTAAGCAGATATGGGTATGTAACGCCCTTGATGCGGCTATATCTCCCACGTGTCAAAGCACGACTTAGAGGCATAACCGCATTGAAAGCAATGTCGCAAGTGAGGTAATCTTCACCAACCCATGTAATATATAAGGGAAAAATACATAGTTGGCTTACAATCACCACTTCACACAATTACATGAATAAAGCATTACATCATCCAGATACAAACAAGGTCCGACTACGGAACCAAAGTAAAAGAAGAACCCCAAAATGCGACACGGTCCCCGATCGACCCCAACTAGGCTCCACTACTGATCAACTAGAGCAAAACAACACAAAGGACAAGATCTTCATCGAGCTCCTCCTGAGCTTGGTTGCGTCGTCTACACGGACTCATCGGCACCTACAAGCTGGTTTGGAAGTATCTGTGAGCCACGGGGACTCAGCAATCTCGCACCCTCGCGATCAAGACTATTTAAGCTTATGGGTAAGGTAAAAGGTATGAGGTGGAGCTGCAGCAAGAGACTAGCATATATGGTGGCTAACATACGCAAATGAGAGCGAGAAGAGAAGGCAGGGCACGGTCGATAAAAGTATGATCAAGAAGTGATCCTAACACAACCTACGTCAAGCATAACTCCAACACCGTGTTCACTTCCCGGACTCCGCCGGAAAGAGACCATCACGGTTACACACGCGGTTGATTCATTTTAATTAAGGTCAACTTCAGGTTTTCTACAACTGGACATTAACAAATTACCATCTGCCCATAACCGCGGGCACGGCTTTCAAAAGTTTGAATCCCTGCATGGGTGTCCCAACTTAGCCCATCACAAGCTCTCACGGTCAACGAAGGAATAGACCTCCTCCCGAGACATTCCGATCAAACTCGGTATCCTGGTACAACAAGACATTTCGACAGGGTAAAACTAAACCAGCAACACCGCCCGAATGTGCCGACAAATCCCGATAGGAGCTGCACATATCTCTTTCTCAGGGCACACCGGATTGTCTAAACTTCCGGTAGGCCAGCCCAGAGTTGCCCCTGGTGGCCACCGGCGGCTGACAAGTTGGACCAACAATCAGAGGAGCACTGGCCCGGGGGTTTAAATAATGATGACCCTTGAGTCCGCGAAACCCAAGGGAAAAAAGGCTAGGTGGCGAATGGTAAAACCAAAGTTGGGCATTCCTGGAAGAGCTTTACTTAAGGCGAACTGTCAAGGGGTTCCCATTATAGCCCAACCGCGTAAGGAACGCAAAATCCGGGAACATAACACCGATATGACGGAAACTAGGGCGGCAAGAGTGGAACAAAACACCAAGCATAAGGGCGAGCCTTCCACCCTTTACCAAGTATATAGATGCATTAAGTAAATAAGAGATATAGTGATATCCCAACAAGTAAACATGTTCCAAACAAGGAACAACATCTCCATGTTCCATCAAGGAACAAACTTCAATCTTCACCTGCAACTAACAACGCTATAAGAGGGGCTGAGCAAAGCGGTAACATAGCCAATCAACGGTTTGCTAGGACAAGGTGGGTTAGAGGCTTGGTTCAACAATATAGGAGGCATGAAAATCAAGTGGTAGGTATCGCAGCATAGGCATAGCAAAAGAGCGAGCAACTAAGCAAAGCAAATATAGTAGTGATTTCGAGGGTATGATCATCTTGCCTGAAATCCCGCAAGGAAGAAGAATGAGTCCATGAAGAAGACAAACGGATGTAGTCGAACGGTTCCTCACAAACGCGACGTTATTGGAACCAACCCGAAGAAGCAACACCGGAAAAGAGCAAACAACCTAGTAAACAACCACCACATAGACATGTCATGATGCACAATCAAGTATGATGCATGTCCGGTTTAATGATAAATGACATGACAAAATGCACAAGCAAAACTACAAATTAAGTGGAGCTCAATATGCAACGGAGTTGCATATTGAGGAAAACACCACATGACTATTTAGTTCGATCTTGTTTATGTACCCAACAATATTAAATGTTGTTAAACATGGCAAGAGGGTGAAGCAAAGAAAACTACCTATCTAGTCAAGTTTAAATGAGGCCGGAAACAACGAACAACAATTCCGGAAACTCCTCATGTCCATATTTTAGATTTGGTACTGTTCTGCCATAAACATTATTTTAGATTTGTTAAACATGCAAAGTGATGCCACCATGTTAAACTAGGCAAAATTCTACCCCATTTACATATAAAGTTTATTAAATTCGGAGTTACGGTTATTTAGTTATGAATTAAAGCATTTTAGCATGGCATAGGAGTAAATTTAACCAAACATCATTTTAAATATTTTAAACATGGATGAAAAAGACATATTATGAAACTACACAAAATTCTAAGGAAATTTCATATATAAATCATTTTAAACCGGTGCATAGATGATGAGTTATTATATGCATGAAACAGGAGGGTTTTTCTGTAAATCTGCAAACTCCTGGATAAATAGATAAATCACTCCGCGGAAAAAAAACATGAGTCAGGCCAAAACTGGCCCGAACTGGGCTCTACGGGAGGAAACCGAAGATGGGCTTCCTCACATTGGGCTCGGGCAGCCTGGCACAGTGCTAGGCCTCAGACCTTGGCGCGGTGTTGGGCCGGGTTACGCCTGGCAGCCCACACAGCTGGCCATCTGGGCTGGTGCGGGGCCCATCAGGGCAATAGGAGGAACGTCATCATCCTCCTCGTGCTCCTGCGCGAGCAGGAAGCCATGGAAGGTGGCGGCGGCTTGACGTCGGCGGGGCACGGAGGAGTGCCCGGAGGTGCGGATCCGGACGGGATCCACCCGATCCGTCCATTTCCGGCGCCGGTGGGGAGCTCTGCTGAGTGGGGCGACCAAGGCGGACGACGGGTGCCTACGGGAGAGAGAGAAAGAGGATGAGTGGGAGAAGGAGGAGATAGGTAGGGGAAGAAAGAAGAGCGGCGCGGTGAACTGGCCTGGGGAGATGGCGGCACGCCGGCGAGGTGCACAACGGCGGCGGGGTCCGAGGTCGCCGACGGGAGGGGTGATGGTGGAGCTCCCCCGATCCAGCTCGGGGTCGAGCAAGAGGAGGCGCGGGCTGCGCGAGGAACGGACGGCGTCGGTCGGGCGGCCGCGTGGGCCTGGGCGGGCCGCGCCTAGGCTCGGCAGGCCGTAGTGGTGGAGGCGCGGAGCTGGGCACGTGGCGATCTCGTAGAGGTGGAGGCCGGTGGGTTCGGCGGCGCCAGCCAGTGGAGAAGCGCCAAGTGGCGGAGGGGGCTTCGGGCGCGCCGGATCTGGAGGGGAAGACGGCGGCGCGGCCCTCGAGGTGGGAGGAGGTTGGCGGCGCGCGGATTTCGAGGAGGGGGTTTGGCTGCTGCCAAAAATGGAAGGAATGCTTCCTTTTATAGGTAGGGGCTAGGGTTTGAGGGGTTAGGAGGGGTTTTAGGAGCGTTTCAGAGCCTCTGATCGCGATCTGACGGTCCGGAACGGAGGGGGGTTTAGGTGGGCTGCAGGTGGGTTGTGAAAAGAGGTTGGGCTGAGATGAGAGGAGAGGAGTGCAGCCCGGCAACTATTTCCGGAGACCGAAAACGTCTGACATTTTGACCGACTATAATGTCGCTATAGTTATCCGTTGGGGCATCAAACGAACTCCGAATGCGATGAAACTTGACAGGCAGTCTATCTACACTATAACAAGACCACACGCCAACTTTCAACCCATTCCGAGAAAAATTTCTGGCCACCTAAAAAAATACTATTTCGGACATGCCGCGGGCGCGTGCAAGTGTGGTTGGGCTCCGAATGGACAACGGAGAGATCTCGGAGGCTGGGACGGATGCAAGTTTTGAAAACATGATGATGCAATGTACATGATGACATGACAAGATGCAACACGTAAGCGAATGACATGGCAACGACGGCGAATAACTGGACGACAACTGGCACATCGGTCTCGGGGCGTCACAAGGTATATCTACTTAATGAAGCATAAATCTGAAACATTTCAAAAGTTCAAAGAATTTCAGAGTGAAGTTGAAAATCATCGTAACAAGAGAATAAAGTTTCTACGATCTGATCGTGGAGGAGAATATTTGAGTTACGAGTTTGGTCTACATTTGAAACAATGCGGAATAGTTTCACAACTCACGCCACCCGGAACACCACAGCGTAATGGTGTGTCCGAACGTCGTAATCATACTTTACTAGATATGGTGCGATCTATGATGTCTCTTTTAGATTTACCGCTATCGTTTTGGGGTTATGCTTTAGAGATGGTCGCATTCACGTTAAATAGGGCACCATCGAAATCCGTTGAGACAACGCCTTATGAATTGTGGTTTGGTAAGAAACCAAAGTTGTCGTTTCTGAAAGTTTGGGGCTGCGATGCTTATGTGAAAAAGCTTCAACCTGATAAGCTCGAACCCAAATCGGAGAAATGTGTCTTCATAGGATACCCAAAGGAGACTGTTGGGTACACCTTCTATCACAGATCCGAAGGCAAGACTTTTGTTGCTAAATTCGGAGTTTTTCTAGAGAAAGAGTTTCTCTCGAAAGAAGTGAGTGGGAAGAAAGTAGAACTTGATGAGGTAACTGTACCTGCTCCCTTATTGGAAAGTAGTTCATCACAGAAAATGGTTTCTGCGATACCTACACCAATTAGTGAGGAAGTTAATGATGATGATCATGAAACTTTAGATCAAGTTGTTACTAAACCTCGTAGGTCAACCAGAGTAAGATCCGCACCAGAGTGGTATGGTAATCCTGTTCTGGAAGTTATGTTACTAGACCATGATGAACCTACGAACTATGAAGAAGCGATGGTGAGCCCAGATTACGCAAAATGGCTTGAGGCCATGAAATCTGAGATGGGATCCATGTATGAGAACAAAGTGTGGACTTTGGTTGACTTGCTCATTGATCGGCAAGCAATTGAGAATAAATGGATCTTCAAGAAGAAGACTGACGCTGACGGTAATGTTACTGTCTATAAAGCTCGACTTGTTGCGAAAGGTTTTCGACAAGTTCAAGGGATTGACTACAATGAGACCTTCTCACCCGTAGCATGCTTAAGTCTGTCTGAATCATGTTAGCAATTGCCTCATTTTATGATTATGAAATATGGCAGATGGATGTCAAAACTGCATTCTTGAATGGATTTCTGGAAGAAGAGTTGTATGCAACCGGAAGGTTTTGTCGATCCAAAGGGAGCTAACAAAGTGTGCAAGATCCAGCAATCCATTTATGGACTGGTGCAAGCCTCTCGGAGTTGGAATAAACGCTTTGATAGTGTGATCAAAGCATTTGGTTTTATACAGACTTTTGGAGAAGCCTGTATTTACAAGAAAGTGAGTGGGAGCTATGTAGCATTTCTGATATTATATGTGGATGACATATTACTGATTGGAAATGATATAGAATTTCTGGATAGCATAAAGGGATACTTGAATAAGAGTTTTTCAATGAAAGACCTCGGTGAAGCTGATTACATATTAGGCATTAAGATCTATAGAGATAGATCAAGACGCTTAATTGGACTTTCACAAAGCACATACCTTGACAAAGTTTTGAAGAAGTTCAAATTGGATCAAGCAAAGAAAGGGTTCTTGCCTGTATTACAAGGTGTGAAGTTGAGTAAGACTCAATGCCCGACCACTGCAGAAGATAGAGAGAAAATGAAAGATGTTCCCTATGCTTCGTCCATAAGCTCTATCATGTATGCAATGCTGTGTACCAGACCTGATGTGTGCCTTGCTATAAGTCTAGCAGGGAGGTACCAAAGTAATCCAGGAGTGGATCATTGTACAACGGTCAAGAACATCCTGAAATACCTGAAGAGGACTAAGGATATGTTTCTCGTTTATGGAGGTGAAAAAAAGCTAATCGTAAACGGTTACGTTGATGCAAGCTTTGACACTGATCCGGACGATTCAAAATCGCAAACCGGATACGTGTTTACATTGAACGGTGGAGCTGTCAGCTGGTGCGGTTCTAAACAAAGCGTCGTGGCGGGATCTACATGTGAAGTGGAGTACATAGCTGCTTCGGAAGCAGCAAATGAAGGAGTCTGGATGAAGGAGTTCATATCCGATCTAGGTGTCATACCTAGTGCATCGGGTCCAATGAAAAATCTTTTGTGACAATACTGGAGCAATTGCCTTAGCGAAGGAATCCAGATTTCACAAGAGAACTAAGCACATTAAGAGACGCTTCAATTCCATCCAGGACCTAGTCCAGGTGGGAGACATAGAAATTTGCAAGATACATACGGATCTGAATGTTGCAGACCTATTGACTAAGCCTCTTCCACGAGCAAAACATGATCAGCACCAAGGCTCCATGGGTGTTAGAATCATTACTGTGTAATCTAGACTATTGACTCTAGTGCAAGTGGGAGACTGATGGAAATATGCCCTAGAGGCAATAATAAAGTTATTATTTATTTCCTTATATCATGATAAATGTTTATTATTCATGCTAGAATTGTATTAACCGGAAACATAATACATGTGTGAATACATAGACAAACAGAGTGTCACTAGTATGCCTCTACTTAACTAGCTCGTTGACCAAAGATGGTTAAGTTTCCTAGCCATTGACATGGGTTGTCATTTGATTAACGGGATCACATCATTAGGAGAATGATGTGATTGACATGACCCATTCCGTTAGCTTAGCACTCGATCGTTTAAGTATGTTGCTATTGCTTTCTTCATGACTTATACATGTTCCTATGACTATGAGATTATGCAACTCACATTTACCGAAGGAACACTTTGTGTGCTAACAAACGTCACAACGTAACTGGGTGATTATAAAGGTGCTCTACGGGTGTCTCCGAAGGTACTTGTTGGGTTGGCATATTTCGAGATTAGGATTTGTCACTCTGATTGTCAGAGAGGTATCTCTGGGCCCTCTCGGTAATGCACATCACTTAAGTCTTGCAAGCATTGCAATTAATGAGTTAGTTGCGGGATAATGTATTACGGAACGAGTAAAGAGACTTGCCGGTAACGAGATTGAACTAGGTATTGAGATACCGACGATCGAATCTCGGGCAAGTAACATACCGATGACAAAGGGAACAACTTATGTTGTTATGCGGTCTAACCGATAAAGATCTTCATAGAATATGTAGGAGCCAATATGAGCATCCAGGTTCCACTATTGGTTATTGACCGGAGACGTGTCTCAGTCATGTCTACATAGTTCTCGAACCCGTAGGGTCCGCACGCTTAACGCTACAATGACAGTTATATTTTGAGTTTTATGTTTTGATGTACCGAAGGTTGTTCGGAGTCCCGAATGTGATCATGGACATGACAAGGAGTCTCAAAATATTCGAGACATGAAGATTGATATATTGGAAGCCTATGTTTGGATATCGGAAGTGTTCCAGGTGAAATCGGGATTTTACCGGAGTACCGGGGGGTTACCGAAACCCCCCGGGGGCTTAATGGGCCTACATGGGCCTTAGTGGAAAAGGAGGGAAGCAAGGGAAGTGTGGGGCGCACCCCCCTAGGCCCAAACCGAATTGGTTTAGGGCAAAGGGGGCCGCCTCCCCTCTTTCCTTCTTCCCCCCTCCCAAGTCCTAATCCAACTAGGAAAAGGGGGGGTGGGAGTAGGACTCCTCCGGCGCGTCTCTCCCCTTGGCCGGCCGCACCCCCTTGCTCCTTTATATACAGGGGCAAGGGGGCACCTCTAGACACACAAGTTGATCAAGTTGATCGTCTCTTAGCCGTGTGCGGTGCCCCCCTCCACCATAGTCCACCTCGATAATACTGTAGCGGTGCTTAGGCGAAGCCCTGCGTCAGTAGAACATCAACATCATCACAACGCCGTCGTGCTGACGAAACTCTCCCTCAACACTCGGCTGGATCGGAGTTAGAGGGACGTCATCGGGCTGAACGTGTGCTGAACTCGGAGGTGTCGTGTGTTCGGTACTTGATCGGTCGGATCGTGAAGACGTACGACTACATCAACCGCATTGTGCTAACGCTTCCGCTTTCGGTCTACGAGGGTACGTGGACAACACTCTCCTCTCTCGTTGCTATGCATCACCATGATCTTGCGTGTGTGTAGGAATTTTTTTGAAATTACTACGTTCCCCAACAAGTCCCTCTAACCATCCAACCACAGGCTGGTTCGCTACTTTACACAGATCAGTAGGCTCTCGCCAAACACAACCTACAATTTTAACCTGGCCGACCTCTACCTATGCCTTGTCACGCAACTCTCCTCCATGGTTGCCCCATTCTCCGAGATGGAAATCAAAGAGGCCTTCCTCCCACTAGCGAAAAAATGGCTAGCCACAACTTTCATTGGTGGTGCGCCATTTTTCCATCAACGCCAGAACTAATTTTTCAGATAGTGCTGGCGTCGGCCAATTTTGTACGCCATAGATATTGTTTGATTACTGGCATCGGAATCTTAGAGAATGCCACCTGTATGCAGGCCCCAACATTCTAACCTGGCCTAACTTAGTGCCGGCATCGCAAAAATGCCCTGCCACAGCACTAACCATAATAGCTATGACGTCGTCGAGTAAGTTACAACAACAGTATATTTTGCGGGCCCACTTTGGTTGGCTCATTTTTGAGCCAGCATAACACCGGCATGAGCAGTATTCCAACACCTGGGCTACATATAACTGTAATGGCGTTCCCTATTTTTTGTACGCCAACAATTACGCCGCAACACTATGCACATGTGACCTTGCATTCACTTAGATGTTTCCCTCCTTCTTTCTCCCTCTTTCCTCTTCCTTCTCTCTCTCTCTTCTCTTCTTCTTGATAAAAAGACCAAATTCTTGCTCATGAATTTTTTAAGTATGTAGTTAGATCTAGCTAGGTGATGCATTAATTAAGCTTGCTAGTCTTCACACTCTCACTCACTAAGCTAGTAGTTCTCTTCTCTGGAGAAATATGCCCTAGAGGCAATAATAAAGTTGTTATTTATATTTCCTTATATCATGAAAAATGTTTATTATTCATGCTAGAATTGTATTAACCGGAAACTTAGTACATGTGTGAACACATAGATAAATAGAGTGTCTCTAGTATGTCTCTACTTGACTAGCTCGTTAATCAAAGATGGTTAAGTTTTCTAGCCAAAGACATGTGTTGTCATTTGATGAATGGGATCACATCATTAGAGAATGATGTGATGCATAAGACCCATCTGTTAGCTTAGCACTATGATCGTTTAGTATATTGTTATTGCTTTCTTCATGACTTATACATGTTCCTATGACTATGAGATTATGCAACTCCCGAATCCGGAGGATTTGTCACTCCGATTGTCAGAGAGGTATCTCTGGGCCCTCTTGATAATGCACATCACTATAAGCCTTGCAAGCAATGTGACTAATGAGTTAGTTATGGGATGATGCATTACGGAATGAGTAAAGAGACTTGCTGGTAACGAGTTTGAACTAGGTATGATGACACGGACGATCGAATCTCGGGCAAGTAACATACAAATGACAAAGGGAACAACATATATTGTTATGCGGTTTGACCGATAAAGATCTTCGTAGAATATATAGGAGCCAATTTGAATATCCAGGTTCCGCTATTTCTTATTGACCGGAGATGAGTCTCGGTCATGTCTACATAGTTCTCGAACCCGTAGGGTCCGCACGCTTAACGTTCGATGATGATCGATATTATGAGTTTATGTGTTTTACTGTACCGAAGGTAGTTCGGAGTCCCGGATGTGATCACGGACATGACAAGGAGTCTCGAAATGGTCGAGACATAAAGAATGATATATCGGACGATGTTATTCGGACACCGGATGAGTTCCGGGGGTCATCGGATAAATATCGGAGTGCCGGAAGGGTTATCGGAACCACTGGAGAAGTAATGGGCCTTATTGGGCCTAGGGGAGAGAGAGAGAGAGGGACTGCCAAGGGCTGGCCCGCGCCCCCCATGGGCCTAGTCCGAATTGGACTAGGGGAGGGGCGGCGCCTCCTCCTTCCTTCTCTTTCCCCCTCCTTCCTTCTTCTACTAGTAGGACTAGGGAAGGGGGAGTCCTACTCCTACTAGGAGGAGGATTCCTCCCCCCTTGGCGCGCCTATGAGGGCTGGCCGGCCTCCCCCTCCCTCCTTTATATACGTGGGGAGGGGTCACCCTAGAACACAAGTTGGCAGTTGTCTTAGCCGTGTGCGGTGCCCCCTCCACAAATTTCCACCTCAGTCATATCATTGTAGAGCTTAGGCGAAGCCCTGCATCGGTAACTTCATCAACACCGTCACCACGCCATCGTGCTGACGAAACTCTCCCTCGGCCTCAGCTGGATCAAGAGTACGAGGGACGTCACCCAGCTGAACGTGTGCAGATCGCGGAGGTGCCGTGCGTTCGGTACTTGATCGGTTGGATCGCGAAGGCGTTCGACTGCATCAACCGCGTTACTTAACGCTTCCGCTTTTGGTCTATGAGGGTATGTGGACACTCTCTCCCCGCTCATTGCTATGCATCACCTAGATGGATCTTGCGTGTGCGTAGGATTTTTTTTTGAAATTACTGCATTCCCCAATAGTAGCATCCGAGCCAGGTCTATGCATAGATGTTATATGCACGAGTAGAACACAAAGGAGTTGTGGGCGTGGGTATATACATATTGCTTGTTGTCACTAGTTGTTTCTTGATTCGGCAATATTGTTGGATGAAGCGTCCCGGACCGACATTACATGACCGCCTTCATGAGACTAGTTCTACCGACGTCCTTTGCACACAGGTGGCTGGCGGGTGTCAGTTTCTCCAACTTTAGTTGAATCGGATTCAATGAACAGGGTTCTTTCTGAAGATCAAAAAGCAATCACTATACCGCGTTGTGGTTTTTTGATGCGTAGGTAAGAACGGTTCTTGCTAAGCCTGTAGCAGCCACGTAAAACTTGCAACAACAAAGTAGAGGGCGTCTAACTTGTTTTTGCAGGGCATGTTGTGATGTGATATGGTCAAGACTTTATTATATAAATTATTGTATGAGATGATCATGTTTTGTAAGACAGTTATCGGCAACTGGCAGGAGCCATATGGTTGTCACTTTATTGTATGAAATGCAATCGCCATGTAATAGCTTTACTTTATCACTAAGTGGTAGCGATAGTCGTACAAGCAATAGTTGGCGAGATGACAATGATGCTACGATGGAGATCAAGGTGTCAAGCCAGTGACGATGGTGATCATGACGGTGCTTTGGAGATGGAGATCAAAGGCACAAGATGATGATGGCCATATCATATCACTTATTTTATTGCATGTGATGTTTATCCTTTATGCATCTTATTTTGCTTAGTTCGGCGGTAGCATAGAAGATGATCTCTCACTAAATTTCAAGGTACAGGTGTTCTCCCTGAGTATGCACAGTTGCTACAGTTCATCATGCCAAGACATCACGTGATGATCGGGTATGATAAGCTCTACATTCACATACAATGGGTGCAAGCCAGTTTTGCACATGCAGAATACTCAGGTTAAATTGACGAGCCTAGCATATGCAGATATGGCCTCGGAACATTGAGACCGAAAGGTCGAGCGTGAATCATATAGTAGATATGATCAACATAGCTAGTGATGTTCACCATTGAAAACTTCTCCATCTCACATGATGATCGGACATGGTTTAGTTGATATGGATCACGTGATCACTTAGATGATTAGAGGGATGTCTATCTAAGTGGGAGTTCTTAAGTAATATGATTAATTGAACTTTAATTTATCATGACCTTAGTCCTGGTAGTTTTTGCATATCTATGTTGTAGATCAATAGCTCGCGTATAGCTCCCATGTTTTATTTTTGATATGTTCCTAGTGAAAAACATGTTGAAAGATGATAGTAGCAATGATGCGGACTAGCTCCATGATCTGAGGATTATCCTCATTGCTGCACAGAAGAATTATGTCCTTGATGCACCGCCAGGTGACAAGCCTATTGCAGGAGCAGATGCAGACGTTATGAATGTTTGGCAAGCTAGGTATGATGACTACTTGATAGTTTAGTGCGCCATGCTTTACGGCTTAGAACCGAGACTTCAAAAACGTTTTGAACACCATAAAGCATATAAGATGTTCCAAGAGCTAAAACTGGTATTTTAGATTCATGCCCGAGTCGAGAGGTATGAGACCTCTGACAAGTACTTTTCCTACAAGATGGAGGAGAATAGCTCAACCAGTGAGCATGTGCTCAGATTGTCTGAGTACTACAATCGCTTGAATCAAGTGGGAGTTAATCTTCTAGATAAAATAGTAATTGACAGAGTTCTCTAGTCACTATCGCCAAGTTACTTGAACTTCGTGATGAACTATAATATGAAAGGGATGACAAAAATGATTCCCGAGCTCTTCGTGATGCTGAAATCAACGAAGGTAGAAATCAAGAAAAGCATCAAATGTTGATGGTTTACAAGACCACTAGTTTCAAGTAAAATGGCAATGGAAAGAAAGAGAACTTCAAGAAGAATGGCAAGCAAGTTTCCACTCCCATGAAGAAGCCCAAAGCTAGACCCAAGCCTGAAACTGAGTGCTTCTACTGCAAAGGAAATGGTCACTGGAAGCGGAACTGCCCCAAATACTTGGCAGATGAGAAGGATGGCAAAGTGAACAAAAGTATATATGATATACATGTTATTGATGCATACTTTGCTAGTGTTCATAGTAGCCCTTGGGTATTTGATACTAATTCAGTTGCTATGATTAGTAACTTGAAACAGGAATTACAAAATGAACAGAGACTAGTTGAGGGCGAGGTGACGATGTGTGTTGGAAGTGATTCCAAGGTTGATAAGATGACCATCGCACACTTCCTTTACCTTCGGGGTTAGTGTTAAACCTAAAATAAATGTTATTTGGTGTTTGCGTTGAGCATAATATGATTGTATCATGTTTATTGCAATACGGTTATTCATTTAAGTCAAAGAATAATTGTTATTCTGTTTACATGAATAATACCTTCTGAGGTCATACACCCAAGGTGAATGGTTTACTAAATCTCAATCATAGTGATACACATATTCATAATATTGATGCCAAAAGATGCAAAGTTGATAATGATAGTGCAACATATTTGTGGCACTGCTGTTTAGGTCATATTGGTGTAAAGCGCATGAAGAAACTCCATGCTGATGGGATTTTGGAATTACTTGATTATGAATCACTTGATGCTTGCGAACCATGCCTCATGGGCAAGATGATTAAGACTCCATTCTCCAGAACAATGGAGCGAGCAACTGACTTATTGGAAATGATGCATATTGATGTATGCGATCCGATGAGTGTTGAGGCTCGCGGCGGGTATCATTATTTTCTGACCTTCACAGGTGATTTGAGCAGATATGGGTATATCTACTTAATGAAACACAAGTCTGAAACATTTGAAAAGTTCAAAGAATTTCAGAGTGAAGTAGAGAATCATCGTAACAATAAAATAAAGTTTCTACGATCTGATCGCGGAGGCGAATATTTGAGTTACGAGTTTGGCCTTCAATTAAAATAATGTGGAATAGTTTTCCCAAACTCATGCCACCTGGAACACCATAGCATGATGGTGTGTCCGAACATCGTAATCGTACTTTATTAGATATGCTGCGATCTATGATGTCTCTTACCGATTTACCACTACCGTATTGGGATTATGCATTAGAGACAACTGCATTCACATTAAATAGGGCACCATCTAAATCCGTTGAGACGACACCATATGAACTGTGGTTTAGCAAGAAACCTAAGATGTCGTTCCTTAAAGTTTGGGGCTATGATGCTTATGTGAAAAAGCTTCAACCTGATAAGCTCGAACCCAAATCTGAGAAATGCGTCTTCATAGGATACCCAAAGGAAACTGTTGGGTACACCTTCTATCACAGATCCGAAGGCAATATTTTCGTTGCTAAGAATGGATCCTTTCTAGAGAATGAGTTTCTCTTGAGGGGTGTGAGTGGGAGGAAAGTAGAACTTGATGAGGTAACTGTACCTTCTCTCGAATTGGAAAGTAGTTCATCAGATAAATCTATTCCTGTGATGCCTACACCAACTAGAGAGGAAGTTAATGATGATGATCATGAAACTTCGGATCAAGTTACTACAGAACTTCGTAGGTCAACCAGAGCACGATCCGCACCAGAGTGGTACGACAATCCTGTACTGGAAGTCATGTTACTAGACCATGATGAACTTACGAACTATGAGAAAGTGATGATGAGCCTAGATTCCGTAAAATGGCTTGAGGCCATGAAATCTGAGATGGGATCCATGTATGGGACCAAAGTATGGACTTTGGTGGACTTGCCCAATGATCGGCAGCAAGCCATAGAGAATAAATGGATCTTTAAGAGGAAGATGGACGCTGATAGTAGTGTTACTATCCACAAAGCTCGAATTGTCGAAAAACAATTTTTGACAAGTTCAAGGTATTGACTAGGATGAGATTTTCTCATTCGTAGCGATGCTTAAGTCTGTCCGAATCATGTTAGCAAATTGCCACATTTTATGAAATCTGGCAAATGGATATCAAAGCTACATTCCTTAATGGATTTCTTAAAGAAGAGTTGTATATGATGCAACCAAAAGGTTTTGTCAATCCTAAAGGTGCTAACATAATGTGCAAGCTCTAGCGATCAATCTATCGACTAGTGCAAGCATCTCGGAGTTGGAATACACGCTTTGATAAGTTGATCAAAGCATATTGTTTTATACAGACTTGCGGTGAAGCTTGTATTTACAAGAAAGTGAGTGGGAGCACTATAGCCTTTCTGATAAGTATATGTGAATGCCATATTGTTGATCGGAAATGATGTAGATATTTTTTTAAAGCATAAAGGAGTGTTTGAAAATAGTTTTCAAAGAAAGACCTCGGTGAAGTTGTTTACATATTAGGCATCAAGATCTATAGAGATAGATCAAGACGCTTGATAAAGATTTTTCAATGATTACATACCTTGCCAAGATTTTTGAAGTAGTTCAAAATGGAACAGTCAAAGAAGGAGTTCTTGCCTGTATTGCAAGGTGTAAAGTTGAGTAAGACTCAAAACATGACCATGGCAGAAAATAGAAAGAGAATGAAAGCCATCCCCTATTCCCCAACCATAGGTTCTATAAAGTATGCTATGCTATGTACCAAACCTATTGTGTACCTTGCCATGAGTTTGGCAAGGGGGTACGATATTGATCCAGGAGTAGATCACTTGACAGCGGCCAAAATTATCCTTAGAAGACTAAGGAGATATTTCTCGATTATGGAGGTGATAAAGAGTTCGTCGTAAAGAGTTACACCGATGCAAGCTTTTACACCGATCTAGATGACTCTAAGTCTCGATCTAGATACATATTGAAAGTGGGAGCGATTAGCTAGAGTAGCTCCGTGCAGAGCATTGTAGACATAGAAAATTTGCAAAATACATACGGCTCTGAATGTGGCAGACCCGTTGACTAAACCTCTCTCACAAGCAAAACATGATCACTCTTTGGGTGTTAATCACATAGCGATGTGAACTAGATTATTGACTCTAGTAAACCCTTTGGGTATTAGGCACATGGAGATGTGAACTAATCACATAAAGATTTGAACTATTGGTGTGAACTCACATGACGATGTGAACTAGATTATTGACTCTAGTGCAAGTGGGAGACTGAAGGAAATATGCCCTAGAGGCAATAATAAAGTTGTTATTTATATTTCCTTATATCATGATAAATATTTATTATTCATGCTAGAATTGTATTAACCGAAAACTTAGTACATGTGTGAATACATAGACAAACAAAGTGTCTCTAGTATGCCTCTACTTAACTAGCTCGTTAATCAAAGATGGTTAAGTTTCCTAGCCATAGACATGTGTTGTCATTTGATGAATGATGTCTACTACACAATCTTCTTCTTATAGATGTTGTTGGGCCTCCAAGTGCAGAGGTTTGTAGAACAGTAGCAAATTTCCCTCAAGTGGACGACCTAAGGTTTATCAATCCGTGGGAGGCATAGGATGAAGATGGTCTCTCTCAAATAATCCTACAACCAAATAGCAAAGAGTCACTTGTGTCCCCAACACACCCAATACAATGGTAAATTGTATAGGTGCACTCGTTCGGCGAAGAGATGGTGATACAAGTGCAATATGGATGGTAGATATAGGTTTTTGTAATATGAAAATATAAAAACAGCAAGGTAACTAATGATAAAAGTGAGCACAAACGGTATTGCAATGCTTTGAAACAAGGCCTAGGATTCATACTTTCACTAGTGCAAGTTCTCTCAACAAGGATAACATAATTAGACCATATAACTATCCCTCAACATGCAACAAAGAGTCACTCCAAAGTCACTAATAGCGGAGAACAAACGAAGAGATTATTGTAGGGTACGAAACCACCTCAAAGTTATCCTTTCTGATTGATGTATTCAAGTGTCCATAGTAAAATAACACGAAGCTATTCTTTCCGTTCGATCTATCCTAGAGTTCGTACTAGAATAACACCTTCAGACACAAATCAACCAAAACCCTAATGTCACCTAGATACTCCAATGTCACCTCAAGTATCCGTGGGTATGATTATACGATATGCATCACACAATCTCAGATTCATCTATTCAACCAAAACAAAGAACTTCAAAGAGTGCCCCAAAGTTTCTACCGGAGAGTCAAGACGAAAACGTGTGCCAACCCCTATGCATAAGTTCACAAGGTCACGGAACTCGCAAGTTGATCACCAAAACATACATCAAGTGGATCACGTGAATATCCCATTGTCACCATAGATAAGCACATGCAAGACATACATCAAGTGTTCTCAAATCCTTAAAGACTCAATCTGATAAGATAACTTCTAAGGGAAAACTCAATCCATCACAAGGAGATAGAGGGGGAGAAACATCATAAGATCCAACTATAGTAGCAAAGCTCGCGGTACATCAAGATCCTACCAAATCAAGAACATGAGAGAGAGATCAAACACATAGCTACTGGTACATATCCTCAGCCCCGAGGGTGAACTACTTCCTCCTTGTCATGGAGGGTGCCGGAACGGGTCTAGATTGGTTTTCGATGGCTACAGAGGCTTGCGGTGATGGAACTCCCGATCTAAGTTTCTTTCTGGAAGTTTGGGTATATATATAAGAAGTGTTGGAGTCGGGAACAAGTCAGGGGGGTCCCCGAGGCGGCCACGAGGTAGGGGGCACGCCCAGGGGGTAGGGCGTGATGAAGACATGTACCTAGGGTAGGGACACGGACCTGACCAAAGAGTCCTACCCTAGGACACCCCTAGAAGAAGTCACCTTTCAATCGACTTGAAGGTATCCCACTCGACGGGTTCAAGACACTCGACCAAGAAGCTATCACTCGACCATGAAGCCAACCACTCGACTGCCAGGAGACCTAAAGTCACTCCACAGGCAAACGGTCGGCTGTTAAGTAGTCTTTATGATCATTATAGCACTTTATTAGGGGCGTTACCAGTAACACCCAACCTTAAATGTACCTTAAACCCTGCATTACTGAGGGCAGGAGGGGTCCGGCGAACTCTATATAAGCCACCTCCCTCCTCAGTGTGAAGGGTTCGCACCCCTGTAATCCATACACGCATAATCCAGTCGACCGCCTCCGGGCTCCGAGACGTAGGGCTATTACTTCCTCTGAGAAGGGCCTGAACTCGTAAACCTCGCGTGTAACAACTTCCCAATAGCTAAGATCTAGCCTCTCCATATTCACCCTCCTACATCACTGTCAGAGTTAGAACCACGACAGTTGGCGCCCACCGTGGGGCGGGAATCTTAGCGCCTGATTGGAGAAGTTGCGATTCTTCCGATCCCTTTGATCATGTTTTCTTGCGGAGTTTTGGTGGAGCACCGCGAGATCCGTCTCGGCGCGCTCACCTTCATCGTCGATGACTCCGCCTGGCTTCAGGAGGCACCACTCGACGTCGACGCGCTCCCCGTCCGCGGTGCGACGCATTTCCGCGCATTCGTTCGTGGCGTCCTCCTGCGGCAGCCGTTGACCCAGTATCGGTCGGCCCCCGTATCGTCTCCCCGCTCTGCCTCCCACCGGCGCAAGCGCTTCGGTCGGTCGAGACTTCAGAGGTGGGTGAGACATGTCGTGGCACGCCAGTCGGCCACCCCGCAAGTCACAGCGATCGAGCCCGACGAATCCCTCTGCGGCCTGTTCGACTGGCTTCGCGGAGACCGCATCCGAGTGCGACAGCAGCGACCCAGCGGCTGAGATTCTGACGGTCGATGGAACGCACAGTCCTCCCGGTTTCCCTCGCGCTGGTGGAGGCGCAGGTGGAGGCGATCCGTCGCATCCCCATGATGAGTATCTCCCCGAACCTCTCACGTCATTACAGCGAGAGGAGCTTCGCCGCCGGAACATGGACGCGCTCCGCACTCCTATCGTCGGAGAGACCCCCGAGGCCCGGGCCTTGGAGGACGCGCGTTTGGCCAACTTGGCCGAGCGCACTCGACTGGAGAATCTCCAGCGAGCACTCGACGAGCGAGCGCGTCAGCGGGCTCCTGAGTCTAGTCGACGCCAGCTCTTCCCGCCGACGCAGGTATATCGAACCCCAGTTCAGAATTTGGCCGATGCGGCCCGTATAGCAGAATCAATTCAGCCCTCCCAGTCGAAGGCTGGCAGGGGCTTGTTACAGATCAGAGCATTGCTCCGGGCGGCAGGAAACCAGAATTCCGCTGTCTCTCAGTCGCGGGATAGGATCCACAGTCGATCTGTCGCAACAGATACAGTCGAGTCGGCTCACAGCCCGAGATCACCCCCGAGGCGTGAGGGACGTGGTGACCGGCGTGACCAGTATAGGAGAAATGAGCAGTATGATCACCGATTTGACCGTGATGATCGACGTCGAGTGCCAACCCCTCCCCCGAGGAGTGGGTCATATGCGCCTCGACGGCAAGATGACAGACGCCCTCATAGTGTTGGGCAGAGGATTCCAGTCGACCCCAGAGACCCAGGCTTTGATGCGAGATCCATCCTCGTTCAAGGTTTCGTTGATAGGAACAGAGCTCATCGAGAAGGCCACAACAGAGATGCGCCTGCCAGCAGCGGAGTACGTGCTTCAGGGCCAGAGTGTTTCAGTCGAGCCATCAGAGCCGCAGTGATTCCTCCCAATTTCAGGCTGGCGACTGGAATCAGCAAGTTCACCGGTGAATCTAAGCCTGACACTTGGCTCGAAGATTACCGAGTAGCTGTACAGATTGGCGGTGGCAATGATGAGGTGGCCATGAAGCATTTGCCTCTCATGTTAGAGGGCTCGGCCAGAGCGTGGCTAAATCAGTTAGCACCCAACAACATTTACATTTGGGAGGACCTCTCCCGAGTGTTTATCACGACCTTTGAAGGAACATGCAAGCGACCTACAGGCCTTACAGAGTTTCGGTCTTGCATGCAGAAGCCGAATGAAACTCTGAGGGAATACATCCAGAGGTGGATCATGCTGCACAACTCGGCTGAGAATGTGCCAGACCATCAAGCAGTTTGTGCCTTCAAGGAAGGTGTTAAATACAGAGAGTTGAATCTGAAGTTCGGTCGAACTGGAGAGATGTCTCTGAATCGGATGATGGAGATTGCCACCAAGTACGCTAACGGAGAAGATGAAGATCGACTCCGGAGTGGCAAGCAGAAAGCAGTCGCCCAGGAAACCGGAGGAAATTCCAGTCGGAAGCAGAAGCGGAAGGCCAAGCCAGCCGCCCCTGGGGAGGCCCTGGCCGCAACCCAGGGAAATTTCAAGGGAAAACCCAAAGGCCCCTGGAAGCCCAAGAAAGTCAAGGATCAAGACGAAAATGATGTTTTGGATCTGCCATGTCACATCCACACCAAGAAGGATGAAGAGGGTAATTTTATTTACCCAAAGCATACCACTCGACAGTGCCGGCTCCTGATCCAGCAGTTCCAAGGAAAGCAGTCCAAGGATAAGGAAAAAGAGTCGGACAGAGTCGAGGACAAGGAATACAGTGACGATGGATACCCCCAAGTCAATTCCACCCTGATGATTTTTGCCGATGTTGAAAGCAAAAGTCGACTGAAAGTCATTAACCGAGAGGTGAACATGGTTGCCCCGGCAACACCCAGTTACCTGAAGTGGTCTCAGACTACCATCACATTCGACCAGTCTAATCACCCGACGCACATTGCCACCCCTGGGAGGCAAGCTTTGGTGGTCGACCCAATTGTTAAAGGCACTCGACTGACTAAAGTCCTGATGGATGGTGGCAGTGGCCTGAACATACTGTATGCTGAAACATTGAAAGGAATGGGCATTCCGATGTCCAGGCTCAGCACCAGTAACATGAGTTTCCATGGAGTCATTCCTGGGAAGAAAGCCCAATCACTCGGCCAGATCGCTCTTGATGTGGTTTTCGGTGATTCAAAGAATTACCGCAAGGAAAAGTTGACATTCGAGGTTGTGGACTTCCAAAGTGCTTATCACGCCATTTTGGGCAGGCCAGCTTACGCACGCTTGATGGCCCGGCCATGTTACGTGTATCTCAAACTGAAGATGCCCGGCCCCAAAGGTGTGATCACTGTTACAGGCAATCGGAAGAAGGCGGAAGAGTGCTTTCAGAAGGGCTCAAAGATTGCAGATGCTCAGATGGCAGTGGTCGAGCTGCAAGAGTACCAAAAGACTGCCGATCCAAGCGAGTTGCTACGATCCAAGAAGCCTACTTCAGAATCAGCTTTTCAGTCGTCCGGTGAAACAACGACAGTCCACATTCACCCGACCGATCCCGATGCTGCCCCGACTCACATCTCAACGACGCTTGACTCCAAATAGGAAGAAGCGCTCATCCAGCTCCTCCGTGAGAACTGGGACATCTTCGCATGGAAACCCTCTGACATGCCAAGAGTTCCCAGAGGGCTGGCTGAGCACCGTCTACGAGTCGACCCGAAGTTCAAGCATTTGAAAGAACATCTTTGACGGTCCGCCGTCCAGAAGAGGAAAGCCATTGGCGAGGAGGTGGCTCGTCTCTTAGCAGCGGAGTTTATCCGAGAGATTTACCACTCCGAGTGGCTCGCCAATGTCGTCATGGTTCCCAAGAAGGACAAGTCACTTCGCATGTGCATTGATTTCAAACATATCAATCGGGCCTGCCCGAAAGATCATTTTCCTCTCCCTCGCATCGACCAAATAGTCGACTCGACTGCGGGGTGAAAGAGATTGTCTTTTCTAGATGCTTATTCCGGGTACCATCAGATCCGTCTGTATGGACCTGACGAAATCAAAACAGCTTTCATCACCCCATTCGGATGCTTCTGTTATGTCACCATGCCGTTCGGCCTCAAGAACGCCGGAGCCACATTCATGAGAATGATTCAGAAGTGTTTACTCACTCAAATCAGTCGGAATGTGGAGGCATACATGGATGATATTGTGGTCAAGTCACGCAAAGGTTCCGACCTGCGAGCTGACCTTGCCGAAACCTTTGCCAACCTCAGGAGGTATGATATCAAGCTTAATCCGTCAAAGTGCACATTCGGAGTTCCAGGTGGAAAGTTACTCGGTTTTCTCGTTTCCGAACGGGGGATCGATGCCAATCCTGAAAAAGTTGGCACCATACTCCGGATGAAGCGTCCCGTTCGCGTGCACGACGTCCAAAAGCTTACAGGCTGCTTGGCCGCCCTAAGTCGATTCATTTCTCGTCTTGGTGAAAAGGCGTTGCCCCTTTACCGACTGATGAAGAAGTCTGACAAGTTCGAGTGGACTCCGGAAGCTGATGCAGCATTTGCAGAGCTCAAAGCTCTGCTCTCCACCCAACCGGTGCTTGCCGCCCCAATCAGCAAAGAGCCTCTGCTGCTTTACATTGCAGCCACAGGGCAAATTGTCAGCACAGTACTTACGGTTGAGCGGGAAGAAGAAGGAAAGGCCTTCAAAGTTCAGCGCCTAGTCTATTATGTGTCTGAAGTTTTGACACCTTCAAAACAAAGATACCCTCACTACCAGAAGCTTGTATATGGGATTTATATGACCACCAAGAAGGTTGCTCATTACTTCTCTGACCACACCATTACAGTCGTCAGCGACGCCCCACTGTCAGAGATTCTGCATAACAGAGATGCAACTGGTCGAGTGGCCAAGTGGGCGATTGAACTCCTTCCCTTAGATATCAAGTTTGAAGCAAAGAAGGCTATCAAGTCCCAAGCAATCGCAGATTTCATAGCCGAGTGGATTGAACAGCAACTTCCGACTCAAGTTCACTCGGAGCACTGGACCATGTTCTTCGATGGATCTAAGATGCTGAATGGTTCCGGTGCTGGGGTAGTTCTAGTCTACTCCCGAGGAGATAAGCTCAGATATGTTCTCCAGATTCACTTCGATTCCTCCAACAATGAAGCAGAGTATGAAGCACTTTTGTATGGGTTGCGCATGGCCATTTCACTCGGCGTCCGTCGCCTCATGGTCTATGGCGACTCAGATTTGGTGGTTAATCAGGTGATGAAGGAGTGGGACGTCAGAAGTCCAGCTATGACTGGTTACTGCAATGCAGTGAGAAAGCTAGAAAAGAAATTCGAGGGGTTAGAGCTTCATCACATCCCCCGACTGAAAAACCAAGCAGCTGATGATCTGGCAAAAATAGGCTCCAAGAGAGAAGCCATTCCCAGCAATGTGTTTCTGGAGCACATCCGCTCGCCGTCAGTCCAGGAGGATCCTTTCACAGAAGAAGCCCCACAACCGAAAAGTGCCACAGATCCGACTGAAGTCGAAGTTCCTGCTGTGGTCGACCTAATCATGGAAGTCTTGGCAATCACTCCCGACTGGACGATACCGTACATAGCGTATATCCTAAGGAAAGAGCTCCCAGAAGACGAGGAAGAGGCTCGACAGATCGTCCACCGATCCAAGGCCTTCACAGTCATAAAGGGGCAGTTGTATAGAGAAAGCGCGACTGGAATCGGTAAGAAGTGCATAACACCAGAAGAAGGTCGGATAATCCTCGATGATATCCACTCGGGGACCTGTGGCCACCATGCGTCCTCTCGGACCATTGTGGCTAAAGCACACCGAGCGGGATTTTACTGGCCTAGAGCAAATGAGATGGCAAAAGAGATAGTCGACAAATGTGGAGGCTGCCAGTTCTACTCCAACATGTCACACAAGCCTGCATCAGCCCTGAAGACCATTCCAGTCATCTGGCCCTTTGCTGTCTGGGGACTGGACATGGTTGGTCCACTGAGAACAGGCAGGAGCGGATTCACGCATGTGCTTGTGGCAGTCGACAAGTTCACCAAATGGATTGAAGCCAAGCCTATCAAGAACCTCGATGCTGGCACTGCTATCAGTTTCGTCAGAGGACTAACATTCAGATATGGAGTCCCTCATAGCATCATCACTGACAATGGGTCAAACTTCGATTCGGACCAGTTCAGAGCTTTTTGCGCCTCTCAAGGCACACGAGTCGACTATGCGTCGGTCGCGCATCCTCAGTCGAATGGACAAGCTGAAAGAGCAAATGGTTTGATTCTCAAAGGACTGAAGCCTCGGCTGATGCGTGATCTCAAGCACGCGGCAGGTGCTTGGGTCGACGAGCTTCCGTCAGTTCTGTGGGGATTGAGGACCACCCCTAACCGATCGACTGGAAGAACTCCATTCTTTCTGGTTTATGGAGCCGAAGCGGTTCTGCCAAGTGATCTTCTTCACAACGCGCCCCGAGTCGAGCTTTACACCGAAGATGAAGCAGAACAGGCCCGGCAAGACGCAGTCGACCTCCTAGAAGAAGAGAGGGAGATGGCCATGATCAGATCGACCATTTATCAGCAAGACTTGCGTCGATTCCACGCCCGGAATGTGAAGAGTCGAGCCTTCCAAGAAGGAGATTTGGTCCTCCGAGTGGATCAACAGAAATCACACAAGCTTGCTCCTACTTGGGAAGGCCCCTTCATCATCACCAGAGTCCTCCACGATGGAGCATATCACCTCTACAATGTTGATCGCCAGATCGACGAGCCTCGAGCTTGGAATGCGGAACTACTCCGCCCCTTTTACACTTGAGCTCTCCCTTGGACAAGATGTAATAAGAAAAATTCCTGCAGTTCGTTTTTATCAAAGGCAAGAGTGTTCATCAATTGTTGTCACTTTTGTTTACATACGGAATCCCCCAGTGGGTGACTTAGCCGCGAATCCGTTTCGCCTAAGTTTGAAAAAATCCTACCGAGTGAAGAGCAAACCTCCCACTCGGGGGCTTAGCTGCAGCCCAGTGCTCGCCTAAGTGTTTAAAAATCCTACCAAGTGGAGAGCAACCTCCCACTCGGGGGCTTAGCTGCAGCCCAGTGCTCGCCTAAGTGTTTAAAAATCCTACCGACTGGAGAGCAAACCTCCCACTC
>NC_041384.1:27205767-27206046 GCF_002162155.2 Triticum dicoccoides
CCTCCCACTCGGGGGCTTAGCTGCAGTCCAGCACTCGCCTAAGTTCTCTCACTTAGAGACTTAGCTGCGGTCCGGCACTCGCCTAAGTTTGAAAAAATCCTACCGAGTGGAGAGCGATCCTCCCACTCGGGGGCTTAGCTGCAGTCCAGCACTCGCCTAAGTTCTCTCACCTAGAGACTTAGCTGCAGTCCGGCACTCGCCTAAGTTTGAAAAAATCCTACCGAGTGGAGAGCAAACCTCCCACTCGGGGGCTTAGCTGCATCCCAGTGCTCGCCTAAG
>NC_041384.1:27206721-27217024 GCF_002162155.2 Triticum dicoccoides
GGAGAGAAAACCTCCCACTCGGGGGCTTAGCTGCAGTCCAGCACTCGCCTAAGTTCTCTCACCTAGAGACTTAGCTGCAGTCCGGCACTCGCCTAAGTTTGAAAAAATCCTACCGAGTGGAGAGCGATCCTCCCACTCAGGGGCTTAGCTGCAGTCCAGCACTCTCCTAAGTTCTCTCACCTAGAGACTTAGCTGCAGTCTGGCACTCGCCTAAGTTTGAAAAAATCCTACCGAGTGGAGAGCAAACCTCCCACTCGGGGGCTTAGCTGCAGCCCAGTGCTCGCCTAAGTGTTTAAAAATCCTACCGAGTGGAGAGGAAACATCTCGCTCGGAGGCTTAGCTACAGCCTAGTGCTCGCCTAAGTACAAGACTCGACCCAATCCGCAAGTCGACCGCTACCTTCTCCCTCGGAGCTGCGTCGCAAATACAAGATTGTTCCGAGTGAAGATCAAGTTCCACTCGACGAATCAAACCGTGAAGATATCCAACGAGAAATCAAGTTCAGAAAAAGCCCAGAAGGCCCCAGACCTCAAAGTACTCGAGCCCTCGGCTCAGCGGAGTTTAAACGGTTACAAATCCACTCGGCATCCCGAGGCAAATTCAAAGTTTTTCACTCCTCGGGAGGAGGACTGGAAGGGGCGACGAACTCATCCAAGTCGATCCCGTAGGCAATGCGGGTGGGAGCAGCGATGAAGGTCTCCATGAAGTCTTGAAAGTTGTGCTTCCTGGTATTGGCAACTTGGATGGCCACCAGCTTTTCTTCTCGCGCCTCCTTGCAATGGACGTGGACCAGAGACAGAGCGACATCAGCACCACATCTAGCAGAAGATTTCTTCCATTCCGCCACTCGACCTGGGACTTTGTTAAGTCGAGCCATCAGAGACTCGAGGTCGTTCCGAAGCGTCGTCCCAGGCCAGAGTGATGTGTCGATCCGCGACATTGCGACTTTCAGCCGAGCCAGATAATCAACGACGCTGGCAACACGAGACTCCGGTCGAAGCACGTTCATGGCAGCCTCGTCCTTCACAAGAGAGTTAACAGGGTCCAAGCTTGGCTCCACTCGACTGGTCTCCTCTTCAAAGTTCTGACAGAATTCTGCAAACACGATTCAAGAGTAAGACAGTGGCCCTACGCAGGCTCGGCAAACTGCAAGACAGTCGGGGCAGAGTAATTACCTTCGAGCATGATGAACAACTTCTTGGGAAGTCCACCGACATAAGCTTCCAGATCTTTTACCTTCCCCACCAGCTCACCCGCCTTGTCGTGCAGAGCCATCTTCTCCTTCTTCAGTCGACTGGCATCTCGATTAGCTGTCTCGAGAGCGGTTTTCAGTCTGGAGTTCTCCTGTTCAAGAGCTCCGACCGAAGCCAATTTCTCCTCTGCAAGCTTTGTTTTGCTTGAGGCCTCCTTCTGTGCCTCTGCAAGGTCTTGGTCCTTCTTCTTCAGAGCTTCCTCCAGTTTATCTGTGGCGCGTCGAGTGGAACCAACATCAAGAATGGAGAAGAAAGAAAAGCCACCCGTTAAGAATAGAGAACCTCACCAGCCATACCTTTCGCTTCTTCTTGCGCCTTCCTCAAATTCTCCTGAGCAAGATTCAAGTTAAGGTTGAGCTGGATCTGCTGATTCTCCAACTCAGTATAGCGAGCTACAAGTTCGCAAGATTTCTGTAAAAAGGAAAATCAGTTGACAGACGTCCAAGATAAGTTGCTTCCGAGTAACTAAGAGACAATGGTGACGTTTCTAAGACCACAGCCGAATCAAAAACATTCGACAGTAGTCTCGGGGACTACACCCAGTGGGTGCACTCAGCGTGCCCCCACTGGTTCGACCAAAAAAAAGTCGATTGCCCGCACTCGACCGGATACAATTCCACTCGACCTGGCCCGACCAAACCGAGTGAAGAAATACAGCTATAGCAACACAATGTAAAGACTACAGTCGACTGCCAGCAGTCCACCGTAGTCTCGGGGACTACACCCAGTGGGTGCACTTAGTGTGCCCCCACTCGTCCAAAAGGTTGGCAGACACACCCAGTGGGTGTACAGATACAGATACAAAAGATCTTCGGAAAAGAGACTCTTCAAACAGCATATCATAACAGACCAAGTGTCGAGTCGACTGACCTGGACGTTGCTCTGAAGAGCCGAACTCGCGTCATAGGCTGCTAGGCTGGCCTCCCGAGCCATCTTCACTTGCTCCATCATGATCCCCGCCAGGCGTATAGCCTCCTTTGCAGCAGCCGCTTGGTCCTCAGGGACGGGGTACGCAGCAAAAAGCGAAGGTGGATCCGCAGTCGACGCCGAGGGCCGCGCACTTGCCAGAGGAACGGCGAAGGTCACAGAAGCCCGAGTGGTGTCACCACCATCCCGAGCCACAGCCTCGGACGCCGGAGCGGATTGGGGGGTCTTGTCAGCCGACGCCCTCTTGTGCCTCCTCACTCTCAACGGACCGTCGTCGTCGTCATCCGGGAGGTCGATAACATGAGGAGGAGCTACAAGGAAAACATTCAATCGACCAGAGTAGCAATAAAAGTTCAGTCGACTCAAAGGCAGGACGTCAGCAATCGTACCAGGGTTGGAGGTAACAGCGTCCTCCATCTCTTGGTCGTCGTTCCTGGCGGAGACCTTAGAAGTAGCACCGCTGCAAATCTCGAAAGTCAATCAGTTGGTTCAGTGAATCGACCAGGGATCCGTCCACGGTCGACAAAGGAAAGCAAGTCTTATTATTACCCAGAAATGGTAGGAACAGCTATCTTCATCTTGGGCAGAGCCTTGGGCGGCTTGGATGGCGTCGCTCGTGGATGCTTGGGAGCCTTCCCAGTCGGCGGAGGAGAATAGGTCCGAGGGCGTTTCGACGATTGCCCAACAGGAGCGGTCGCCTTGCCATGTTCCCGCGCTGGATCGTGGGTGAGCTTGGATCGCCCCTCCGGGCGAGGGGGTTCAACCTCCTCCTCCTCCCCTTCGCTGGAGAAGATGTCGTCGCCTCCCTCTCCCTCACCGTCGGACTCCCACTCGCCTTGGTTGTCCCCGCTCTCACCTCCGCTCGCCTCCCCTTCCTCAGTCGACCCCTGTGCCCCGTTGGGCGTCGAGTACATCTCGGTGGTCGCCTGGAAAACAACAGGCAAGACGAAAGTCAATCGACTTATTCAAAGAAGACCAATGCAGAAGACAAGATATCAGTCGGGAGCACAAAGACATACCTGGTCCACCTCATATGAGTTGTCGAGTGGGGTTACCCTCCTGGCTCCTTGGGGGTTGTCTTTGTTCCCCGTGATGCTCGACAGCCACCCCTCCACCATCTCGTCGGTGACCTCCTCCGGGTGGACCCGAGTGGTGTCGTCAAGACCCGAATACAGCCACATCGGATGGTCGCGGGCCTGGAGTGGTTGGATGCGCCTTTGAAGAAAGACCTCCAGCAGGTCCATACCAGTCACGCCCTCGCGGACAAGCTCAACCACTCGACCTGCCAGCACCTTGACTTTGGCCTTTTCCTCCGGCGCGATTTTCAGAGAGGCAGGCTTCTCGGCTCGGTCGAGGGAAAAAGGAGGAAGACCAGTCGACTGTCCGGGGGTCGCCTCGTCCTTGCAGTAGAACCAGGTCGACTGCCAGCCACAGACCGACTCCGGGAAGGTGATAGATGGAAAACAACTCTTCCCCCTCGTCTGGATCGCCAGGCCCCCGCACAGCTGGATCACCTGCGTCCTCTCGTCACTCGACTTAGCCCTCTTGACTGATTGAGAACGGCAGGTAAAGATGTGTTTGAAGAGTCCCCAATGGGGTCGACAACCCAAGAAAGCCTCACACATGGAGATGAAAGCAGCAAGGTAGACAATGGAGTTGGGAGTGAAGTGGTGGAGCTGCGCTCCAAAGAAATTCAGGAAACTCCGAAAGAAAGGATGGGGCGGCAGAGAAAACCCTCGGTCGATGTGGGTGGCTAGGAGAACACACTCACCGTCGCGGGGTTGAGGTTCGATCTCTCCCCCTGGAAGACGCGCAGCTTCATGGGGAATGACTCCCCCCTCGACCATGTCGTCGAGATCCTCTTGCCGGAGCACCGATGGCATCCAGACGCCCTGGATCCAACCTTTGGGCAGAGCGGTCCTGGAGGAGGATCCGCCCCGAGCAGACCTCTTCCCTTTCCCCGCCGCCGCCGCCTTCTTCGCGCGCTCCAGAGCGGAGGTCTTGCTCTTCGTCATCGTCGCCGGCAAAGTCTCGCACAGGCCTGCTGCGCTGGGGCGAGAATGGAGGTGGCGGAAGGACTTGCGAAGGGGGAGAGGCGGAAGAAAGGAGGAGAAGAGAGCGCACTGCTTGAAAACCCCGAATCAGCGATTTATAAGGAACCGCTTCCAAGTGGCTGACTGGTAGGCCCAGGCCATCCAGTCAAATCCCGTAGCAGACGCGCACGCAGTACGTGGCGAAAAAGGCGACGCGGGAATCGAGGGGCTTCCACTTTATCGCTTCCGATTACTGCGGCCGCTCCCGTCCCACGCGCTTCCCAAAATCCGAATCCCGCGACATCCGCGGGCCACAGGACACCTTGTCAAAACAGAAGACCCCGATCGCGCCGACGCTCGGTATGTCACAAACAAAGAAATTCACTCGACGAAAGGCCTGGAATGGATCAAGGCGACTGAAAAAGGTTGGCAACGTCATCCGTGACGATTGACCCAAAACGAGGCGCTCACATAGCCCGAAGAACTAGTCGGAAAGATCCCCAACTCTTTCCCCACTCTAACCTCGATCCATTTGGGGGCTAATGATGAAGACATGTACCTAGGGTAGGGACACGGACCTGACCAAAGAGTCCTACCCTAGGACACCCCTAGAAGAAGTCACCTTTCAATCGACTTGAAGGTATCCCACTCGACGGGTTCAAGACACTCGACCAAGAAGCTATCACCCGACCATGAAGCCAACCACTCGACTGCTAGGAGACCTAAAGTCACTCCACAGGCAAACGGTCGGCTGTTAAGTAGTCTTTATGATCATTATAGCACTTTATTAGGGGCGTTACCAGTAACACCCAACCTTAAATGTACCTTAAACCCTGCATTACTGAGGGCGGGAGGGGTCCGGCGAACTCTATATAAGCCACCCCCCTCCTCAGTGTGAAGGGTTCGCACCCCTGTAATCCATACACGCATAATCCAGTCGACCGCCTCCGGGCTCCGAGACGTAGGGCTATTACTTCCTCTGAGAAGGGCCTGAACTCGTAAACCTCGCGTGTAACAACTTCCCAATAGCTAAGATCTAGCCTCTCCATATTCACCCCCCTACATCACTGTCAGAGTTAGAACCACGACAGGGCGCGCCCCTCACCCTCGTGGGTGCCTCGAGACTCTTCTGGCCCATCTCCGGTACTCCATGGGCTTCTTTTGGTCCAAAAATTATCTCCATGAATTTTCAGGTCAATTGGACTCTCTTTGGTTTTCCTTTTCTGCAAGACTCAAAAATAAGGAAAAAGTAGAAGCTAGCACTGGGCTCTAGGTTAATAGGTTAGTCCCAAAAATCATATAAAATAGCATATAAATGCATATAAAACATCCAATGTTGATAATATAATATCATGGAACAATCAAAAATTATAGATACATTGGAGACGTATCAATGAACGGGATCACATCATTAGAGAATGATGTGATGGACAAGACCCATCCGTTAGCTTAGCACTATGATCGTTTAGTTTATTGCTATTGCTTTCTTCATGACTTATACATGTTCCTATGACTATGAGATTATGCAACTCCTGATTACCAGAGGAACACTTAATGTGTTATCAAACGTCACAATGTAACTGGGTGATTATAAAGATGCTATACAGGTGTCTCCGATGGTGTTTGTTGAGTTGGCATAGATCGAGATCAGGATTTGTCACTCTGATTGTCGGAGAGGTATCCCTGGGCCCTCTCGGTAATGCACATCACTATAAGCCTTGCAAGCAATGTGACTAATGAGTTAGTTACGGGATGATGCATTATGGAACAAGTAAAGAGACTTGTCGGTAACGAGATTGAACTAGGTATGATGTACGGACGATCGAATCTCGGGCAAGTAACATACCGATGACAAAGGGAACAACGTATATTGTTATTCGGTTTGACCGATAAAGATCTTCGTAGAATATGTAGGAGCCAATATGAACATCCAGGTTCCGCTATTGGTTATTGACCGGAGATGAGTCCCGATCATGTCTACATAGTTCTCGAACCCATAGGGTCCGCACGCTTAACGTTCGATGACCATCGGTAATATGAGTTTATGTGTTTTGATGTACCAAAGGTAGTTCGGAGTCCCGGATGTGATCACGGACATGACGAGGAGTCTTGAAATGGTTGAGACATAAAGAATGATATATTGGATGATGTTATTCGGACACCGGATGAGTTCCGGGGGTCACCGGATAAATATCAGAGTGCTGGAAGGGTTATCGGAACCATCAGAGAAGTAATGGGCCTTATTGGGCCTAGGGGGGACAGCGAGGGACTGCCAAGGGCTGGCCGCGTGCCCCCCATGGGCCTAGTCCGAATTGGACTAGGGGGAGGGCGGCGCCGCCTCCTTCCTTCTTCTCCTAGTAGGACTAGGAAAGGGGGGGAGTCCTACTCCTACTAGGAGGAGGATTCCTCCCCCTTGGCGCGCCTATGAGGGCCGGCCGGCCTCCCCCTCCCTCCTTTATATACGTGGGGAGGGGGGCACCCTAGAACACAAGTTGACAGTTGTCTAAGTCGTGTGTGGTGCCCCCTCCACAGATTTCCACCTCGGTCATATCGTTGTAGAGCTTAGGCGAAGCCCTGTGTCGGTAACTTCATCAACACCGTCAGCACACCGTCGTGCTGACGAAACTCTCCCTCGGCCTCAGCTGGATCAAGAGTACGAGGGACGTCACCGAGCTGAACTTGTGCTGATCGCGGAGGTGTCGTGCGTTTGGTACTTGATCGGTTGGATCACGAAGACGTTCGACTACATCAACCGCGTTACTTAACGCTTCTGATTTCGGTCTACGAGGGTACATGGACACTCTCTCCCTGCTTGTTGCTATGCATCACCTAGATGGATCTTGCGTGTGCGTAGGAATTTTTTTGAAATTACTGCGTTCCCCAACATTCTCCACCTACTCAAACACACACACTTGCATTAAAATTTCCACCACACTTCATTAATGGTGCCTTCAACTTAGGTACGGTCGCCCCCGCTCCCGCACCTTTGATGAGGTAAAATAGATAAAAACTTCTCGTTAATTTATGTGCATATATATGATGCATGCGCATATGGGTGGATATGTGATGGATGTGTGTGTCATTAGTTGCTAGCTATAGAAATTGCATTGGTCGCGAATTATTGTCTCATGCGATGTTTCATTTTGCATGCAATGTCTAGAGACTTGCCAATGTTTTGGCGAAACGTTGGTTCATTTTCATTTCATCAAAATTTTGGCACTCAATATGTCCCTTTTTTAGCAAAGGTCATGCCGATGTTTATGCCATCATTGGTAATATATGTAATTATTTTTGTACTTTTACCTTTGCAGCGCTGCTTGATCTATCGAAAGATTCAATATGGATCAAAATGTGAAGGGCTTTCTCAATTTTGCGGTGGAAAATATGATACAAAAGGGTGAAGTGTAGATATTATGTCCATGTTCGACATGCAAAATGAAGTTTTGCACAACCCGTTCGAAGGCAGCATGATGGCACACTTGCTCCGTCACGATTTTGTTGCAGATTATACACGATGGACAAAGCATGGTGAGGAGAATGTTAGCGATGAAGAAGGAGGAAACAATGATGCGGAAAACTCTGTCGATGAAGTAGAGCTACCAAAAGGACGAAACTATGAACATGCCCATGGAGGAGAAAATGATGAAATGCCACCCCGAACATGAAGAGGATCATGAGACTGTTACGCAGGATATGTCGTTGACTACAATGCTACAAGATCCTCATGTTAAATATCTGCTTCGGAAGTAGATGACAACCAAGAGAGCTACTATTAAAGAGGCTCTAAAGTTGGCGCAAATGGAATTATACATGAAAACTCCACTGTATGAAGGTTGCGATCCCGAGCACACCCGCCTGCACGTCACACTCAAACTTCAGGACATCAATGCAAGATTCAAGAACACACATGCAAGTCTGGATGCTACATTGGAATATTTATAAAGTTTTGCCCAAGGGGAATTTGTTGCCTCGTAGTGTCGATGAGGAAGAGAAGATCGTGTGCCTGCGTAATTTGCTGCACGTAAGATATCACATATGCGTAAACGATTGCATCTTATATTGGAATGAGTATGAGAACAAAATAGAGTGTCCAACTTGCAACGAACCCTGATACAAGCCCAGAGAGAAGGAACCTAAAGGTTGTATGGTACCTTCCATTCATTCCTCGCTTGTAGCGTTATTTCGCTGACCCAAAGGAAACAAAGAACATGAGTTGGCACAAGACTAGAATGTCTAAAAGTGTTGGCATTCTGAGATATATTGCAGATAGTTGTCAGTGGAAAGCACTGGATAGTTTAGAACCAGAATTCACAGCAGAACCAAGAAACCCCTAGGTTGGGTGTCAGTAGTGATGGACTAAATCCATTTGGCAAACAGAGTAGCACACATAGTACATGGCCCATATTTGTATGGATATACAACCTCCCTCCCTGGCTTTGTATGAAACAAAAGTACATACACATGGTTATGCTAATTCAAGGGTCAGTCCAACCTGGCAATGATATCAACACATATCTTGAGCTGTTGAAGGAGGAGTTAGAAATATTATGGAAGCCCGAAGGGGTCAAACCTGGGATGCTAGCACAGGAAATTATTTACACATGAGAGCAGCATTGGTCATGACCATTCATGACTATGGGTTACAGATATATCTTCGGTCGGGCATGCCATGGACACTGCGGTTGTGTTAAATGTATGGATGGAACATCTTTTCGGCAGCTATCGAAAAAGGGCAGTAGCAAAACAGTTTTCATGGGCCATAGAAGGTGGCTTGACAAAGAGGACGAGTGGAGAACTCGTGTAGATCTGTTTGACAACACTAATGAGACCCGAGGGTATATCTGGCCATGGGCCGGGCCGGGCCAGGCTTGGGCTGGGCCTAAAAAAGCCCATGGCAAAAAACTGAGGCCCAGGCCCTCCCAGGCCCTACCATCGGGCCTACTTTTCAAGCCCAAGCCCGGCCATCTGGTAAAAAGCCCTTAGGGCTTAGGGCCGTGGGCCGGGCCTCTTCCTTAAAATGCCAATATGCCAAGTCCAAGCCCATCCAGCCTCTGCTGGTGGGCTCAAAACTCAGGCCCAAGCCCGGCCCACGGAAAAGCCCATCGGGCCTAGGCCCTGGATTTTAGGGCTGGGCCTGGGTGGGCCGACAGGGCCGGGCCTGAGATGGCCAGGACTACCCGAGGGCCACCACATAAGAGGTCTGGAGAAGAAATGATGAAAATGTTAATGAATTGGGAAGATTTCCCTAAGCCAGGAAAGAAAAGAAGAAGTCCTCTGAGAAAATACCGCTAAAAGTATGGAAAAGGAAGTCTGTTTTCTAGGGCTTGCAGTATTGGGAACTACTCAGTACGCCCCATTCTCTTGATATGATGTATATCACAAAAAATGTGTGCAAGAGTTTGCTTGGCACACTGTTTGAATATTCCGCCTTCTTTCTCTTTTGAGTTTTTCTGGCGGACCTGCCGTAGGCTAAACTTTTTGAGTTTTTATTAGTAACAAGTAAATATTTTGTTTGGAGGGGTCACAAAGCCAAAAAATAAGTGATTTTAGCCTTTATAAAAGTAGCCCTTGACTTTGACTTGAAGAATTGAATCCGCCTTCTTCTTCTTATTCTTCTTAAAGTCTCCCAGGCGTGGTATCATCGGATCCACAAGGTCAATTTGTATCCATTTGTAGTCTGGCACCAATAGTCAAACTAGGAGCTCAACGGCCACCTGTTACTATGAACTTGTTTTCCCCTCATTCTTTGAGAATTAGAAGGATCCTTTTCGAGTTTCCATTTCTTCATTTGGAATCTAGGCTCTTCTATCTTTGACTTATTTTTTTGGGACTAATCATTTTCATTTACCATCTCATGGAAAACTCTTTTCGTTCCGCTTCCGGGGAATCCAGTTACAGGAGAACTAGGAATGGGGAGCTCTCCCCTTTTTCAGAAAAGAGTACAGATGGTCCGAGGGCAAGACAAGTCTTGAAAGATATCAATATTAGGGAAGAGCGTCAACCCTCATCCATTAAAACCAAGAAGGCAAGGGTCAAAGGCAACAAGTCAGCCAAGGGCAAAACTGTGTCCAAAACCAAAGATGATTATTG
>NC_041384.1:27217371-27228265 GCF_002162155.2 Triticum dicoccoides
CCCCCAGCTTGCTTCACTCTCGACGAGGATGAACTTTATCAAGTTTTCAAATGCCTCGACGGCATGAAAGTTCCTTCCGGCTACTCAGGACTCATATGCAGGTATCTTGACTCGAAAAAGGAAGGTTTAGCAACATGAAGTCACATGACTGTCATGTGATGATGAACAATTACTTCCTGTAGCTCTCAGACTTATTGACTTTACACATGTATAATATACATGTATATGATCATGTAAAATTCTTTTCCGAATTTTCTGAAACTTTAGATATGATTTTTAATAAACTATATAAAATGAGGTGCCCCAAAAATCCACAACATGGTTGAACTTTCCAACATCCAAGCACCTTCTTACTACCGCCGGCCCATGCATAATAGGTGTCGGCTGAGGGCCCAAGACAAGATTGATTCGGCGGAGAGTGCCGTAGGCCACCGGTCGTACTCGTCGACCAACCAGATCTTGTCGAAAGAACAAATATTATAGGCTATAATTTATTTTCTTTCAACACAGCACCAGTGGTCTAGTGGTAGAATAGTACCCTGCCACGGTACAGACCCGGGTTCGATTCCCGGCTGGTGCAATTCTTCTTTTGTTTTATCCTTCTTTTTTGGCTGATAATTTGCTACTTTACAGTTTCCCCTTTTAGCTGTTACACAGTGCTGTTTAAGCAAAATTGTGTGCTCTTTCTTCAGCAATAACTATTTCTTTTTTGGGCAAAATAGAGGCCTCCCTCTCCGATTTCATATATAGAAATCACATGGTCTGATCTTCAGCCGGAGCTATTAATCCCCTCTCACCCTTCGAAACGAGATGCTCGTAGCCTCGTCCACAAAATCTTCTCTTTCACTGATGCACAAATGCCGCAGAATTCGACGATAGACGCCTCAGAAACATGGAAATGCACAGTAAACTTTGCTAGCTCAAAGGGCAGTCTCATTTATTCCAGAAAAATACAAAGGAGAACACTGAGGGAACAGTTACTGCTTGTACTACACTACAGCAACAATGCCAGCCGAGCTGGCCTTCTGAACGTATCTATCTACAGCCTGATCAAATATCATAGGCCTCACAGGACTTACAGCAGTACATAAACAGGAGCTTTACCGCTATATATGGCTTACAATTGATTGTGTTACATTTCAGTTCCACATGATTGTCGTCGGGTGTGATAACTTCTACACTCTATACTGAATGAGCTGATATGCTTTATAAAGTTCCTCCAGGAGGATAAGGCGGGCGTTAACCATCTTCATTTCTGAAAAAAAAAATCACACGTATGCGTGTTTAGACGTAGTACCAATAATAAGACTAAAGAACACCTTACTTTCAATCGGCAACTCTTATGCATATTTTCATTTTGAAGGACAAAGTCCCTGTTGCCAGATCATCTGTAATACTAGGTGGGAGGCCATGTAAAGGTATCTGACAGGCAAATTTAAGTAATTAAGTTTACTGCATCTCTAGACAATGTATGCAACTGGCTATATTTTTAAGTGACCACAGTATTTTGAATGTTGAGAAGTACAAAACATATATTCAGGAATTTCGGTTACTGAGTTAGCTATGACATACCCATCCATTGTTGTTGTCCAAATGAAGGAAACCGCCATGGCCTCGAGCATTCTTAAACTTGTAGACAGGTCCAGAAGCTGATAATAGAAGTCGAGTAAAACAGTAAGTACAGGCCAGAGAGCAGAGTAAATAATCTGATTTTATTGATTTATTACTCTGAAGATCCATAGCATAGCTTGCGAAGAACAGAACAAATAGATTTTGAACAAACATGAATAGAGCTGTATTTTGCTTTGAGATGTCAGCACATAAGCATTGGAATGCCAGCTTAATAATACATAGTAGCAATAGACAACTGACAGGTAACAGCATATTTTTCACAATATGGACTGAAACATCTGTGCCATTACATGAAAACAAGCTGAAATTATAACTGTAGTATACATGAATAAAGTAACACATTTACAAAAGGAAATTGCATATGTACATGATTTTTTCTAAGAATACCTTCATAGCCACCGTACACTGGATCTTCAGACAATAAAAGAGGTGTGTCCAGGTCAATAAAACTGCAACCACAAAGGAAGAAGAACCATTTAAGCACCTGGTCTGACAGCCATCATTTCTAGTTTGAACTCCATGCCATCATTTCAATTTTGAACTAAAATCACGACACTTATTATGGAACTGAGGGAGTAATACTTTTTGCAGGGAATTTTCACAATTAACCAACCTGAAACAACCAAGCCCAGCGGCCAGATGACCAGCAAAGCCCATGGCAATCCTAGTCTCGACCATACCACCGATCATAAGTGCAATACCAGCTTTTCTTGCAGCATCAATTACTTCGAGGGCTCCAAGAACCCCCAACTTTGCCAGTTTGATGTTAATAACATGAGCAAGATTTCCATGTATAATTTTCTGAGCATCATGTAAACCACGACAGCTTTCATCAGCAGCAACAGCAACTCTGTATTTCTCCATAGCAGCAATGCTAACATCACGGAGACCTTCCCAGTCATCTCTATGAACTGGTTGCTCAAAGAGTACAGGAGTCACTCCCATTTCTGAAACCAATGAAATAAATAAGTTATAGTACTAAAAACACCATACAACATCACACTGACTGAGATATTAAAGAGTGAAAAGATTGAACATAGTGAGAGTACAAACCGTTCAGTCTGTCAAGAACTTCAATTGCTTGGTTTGCTGTGTACCCTTCATTTGCATCCAAGATAAATGAGCAGTCCGGATGGACTAGCCGTATAGCCTTCAGAACTTCTATGTCCGAGTTCAAGTTTTTCCCTACTTTGAGCTTCAGAGTTTGAAACCCTTGTCCTCGATATTTTGCAGCCAATTGAGCAGCTTCATTTGGGGTCACAATTGGAATCTAAATTCAGAAATAGAGGAATTCAGCAATTTTGATTAAGCAAACGTAAGCATGCTCAACCCACTGCAGAGGATACTTCGATAACCATACTGTGATGTCTGTTGTCACGGTGTTTGATGCTCCCCCAAATAATCTCCACAAGGGTATGCGGATGCTGTTAGCTACCGCGTCAATCACTGCCATCTCCACTCCTGCTCTGGCCTTTGTTGGAGAAAAGAACAAGCAAATACACATCAGAGGAAGATTCTCTTGTCCAAACAATTTTGGTATCTTTATTGAAAAAAAAAACACTTTTGGTATCAGTGGGAGAAATACTGAGAACCAGATAATATATCTGACTAATTTCCAAGAGAAGAAATTAAAGCAGTTGTATCTGGGCTAAAAGGATCAGAATCTAAGAACTGAGAACCAACTTTCCCTTGAAGGTAGGACTTGTCTGATTTTGGATGTATTTCTTTGTTACTCCTTGCTTTTGTTGAGAGTCCCTTAATTACTACTCCCTGCGTAGTGATCTAAACGCTCTTATATTTGTTTACAGAGGGACTATTTATTTAGGGTAAAATTTCTCTATGCAGTTATCATTCATTTTGGGCATGAGCCAGTGGTCAACATCCTCAATCGCTCCAGAGCCATAAAAGGCGATCTCCATCTACATCAAGGCCTAGGATCCAAAAACCAATTCCCCATCCTTCCATCAACATCCTCTAAAAGAACTAACTTCTAAACTCTGAAGTCTGTCTTGTGGAGCAGAATTCCTCAAACTGTCAAATTCCAAAATTGTACCGAAAACTGAACCAAAATTGCTTGCCAAGAGTATGAAGACAAACAGGTGTGGTGGATGTCTCACCGATGCGAAGGCGTGTCCGGGGAGCGCATCGGCGACGTCCTGGAGCACGGCGCCGAGGGGCGCGCTCCGTGCGGCCACGAGCGCGGCGCAGGCGCGTCCGACGGCGGCGAGCGCGGCGGGCTGGTCCTCGGCGGTGACGGAGGGGAGCACGGGGGCCTCGCCCCAGCCGACGGCGCCGCTGGAGAGCTCGACCCGCACGGCGACGTTGGAGACGGCGTCGAGGCGCGAGGAGGCGATGGTGAAGGGCGCGGCGAGCGGCACGTTGAGCGGGCGGGCCTCGGCCGCCGCCACGTCCACCGAGAAGGTCTCCTTGAGCGCGTCGAAGCCGAACGCCTCCATTGGCTGCTGCTGCTGCTGCTGCGGGGTCGGTGGGGACGGCGACGGCGACGGCGAGATGCCGCGGAGGCGGGTGGCTCTCTGGCGGCCGGCGCCGGCGTGGGTGGCTCGAGGGGTGGGGTTGAGGAGGGGCCTCGGGCTGGGAGGCTTCTGGGCGAAGCAGAGAGGGGATGAGGAGGATGTGGTGGAGGCGTCCATGGCCGGCAGCGCTGGGAAGCGGTGGCTCGGACGACGTTGACGAGCGATCGAGATTCGCGGGAGGCCGGCCGAGGAGGAGCTGCCGGCCGCTTTCTATATAGGCTTACAGAGTGGTTGGCGCAGTGACCACTGACAACGTGGGGCCGCGTCGTCAGTGGCACGCCGGTGCCGTCGCGGGCATCCCCACTGCTCCTCCGTGACGGAGAGGAGAAGCTGGAGGTGGCGGAGCAGTGCACGGGAGCGGGCCCACGCGTCAGCCGATCCGGCTGTGCGTCGAGTGCCAGCTGGGCACGGAACTGCCGGGTGTCGCGACGCTCGGGGCGTGGCTGCATGCGGCGGTGGGGCCCACACGCAGCGGGGCAGGGAGGCTGTTGATGCCGTCGAGGAGCGGCGGAGCGCTCGGTGGCGTGGGGGGCGGGAACGCCGGGCGGTCGCCGCGGCGGTGGCCACCACGTGGGGAAAAGAAGTCCGTCCGTCTGGGGGACCGACGGTGGATCCGGGCCCACCTGTCGGTGAGCACCGGGGTCCGCTGACCGTGACGGTGCATGCGCGTTCGGCGGACTGTTTGTTTCGTCGCGAGGATCGTCCTCGTGATGAGCACATTGAGCACATGGCATGGGCCCTCGTTCTACTGGCACTCGTACGTGATGAAGACCGCTGGGCTCTTCGGTGCCAAGCCCGTACCCATTGTCTCAAAAAAAAAGTAATTACTTTTTTTGTTCATAGTTAATGATTGATTCTCGCCATCATTTGGAGCACCGCGATCTGCCCTTTGCGGCCTCCAAGGAGGCACCACTTTTGTATGGATCTACTTGTTGATGATAAGCTTGCACTATAGTAATACTATGAGGGTGTTTGGATTCAAGGGACTATTTTTAGTCTGGCTAAAAATAGTGTTTTTAGAGGCTAAAGTTCGAAGCACCCCTGACTAAAGAGAGGCTAGGACTAGTCTTGAGGCTAAAAACTTTTAGTCATAGGAAACTTATTAAAATATGTATTAGCCCTCTCTCTCATCATTTAATTCCTCTATTTTAACACATGCGAGTTCTGGATTGGATGGTTTGGAGGATAATAAATGCTCAATAATTTGATTTTAGTCTTTTTAGTATTTGGATCCAAGCATAGGTGAGGCTAACAAGTTTTAGTCCCGCTATTTTTAGTCATGGGACTAAAACGTATCCAAGCACCCTCTAAATGTACGAAAACAACATCCAACATATAGTCCATAGGTAGTACATATGTAGGATTAGGGATATAGACAGAAAAGCATCACTAATTTCCTCCGCCTCTGGGTCGCAGCACGTGCTTGCAGCAACTAAAATCAATACAGAGAGTAGGTTTATGTTAGCCTCGTGCACATGCAATAGGCACAGCATTATATTCCGTGAACAATGAACTGTCGACAGGCGGCCTAAACTAGTGCCTTCACCAAGAAAGATACATGGGGAAATTTGAAGTGGTTCTCACTGGAAGCATGTGATTCTCGCTCCATGTTATAGTGCCTTGAAGTGGATTTTGAATAATGAAGAAAGCTTTATGTCTTCCTCATGGTGGTTGCATATTTTCAAAAGCAAGACTCACTGCATCTTGCTCGGCAAGGTCGCGTGACCTTTTTTTTTTTTTTGAATTTCCACCGGGGGAGGAGGGGGAGCCCCTCCACCACCTGAATTATATTCATTTGCCTATAAGGCTTTGCAGCGCGACCTTGAAAAAGTTCACCATTTATCTCTTCAAATTTAGAAACGGTTGGAGATAACACGTTCAATGCGCCATATATTATTTTCTTTCATAAAAGCGAAGATTTGGTGATCTTATGGTCACTACTTTTGGACAGGCGGTACACGTATTAGAGGAACATACTTACATTGTTGATTGTTTATGGCGATGTATCAAATGGTTCTCCCTCATTCTTGGCAATTACTTATGTTACAAATTACAAAGATGAAATTCACATCGGATGACCATCCACACAACTAGTTTAGCTCAACTAAGGAAACTGAAGAAAAAAAGAGAGGTGACATTCCTCTTGCTCTATAAGATTTCACATATTCATCATTTTGTTTGTAGCACAAATAAATAAATAAATAAATGAATAAGGCAACGCCACCTCTCTTTTGGTTCAAGCAAGACTGGCTGCATCTTGCTATGAGCTTAAAAGTAGTAGCAAGGGCAGTTTAAGTGTCCACGGCGATCTTCTTCTCCATCTCCTCGATGCGATCACATAAGAGCTCATGATGAATTAGTGAATCGTACTCCCTCCGTCCGGAAAAACTTGTCCCTCAAATGGATGTATCTAGCACCAAGTTAGTGCTAGATACATTCATTTGAGAAACAAGTTTGGGACAAAAAATTTCGGACGGAAGGAGTAGCATATATCTCAAGCTGGCGGACTCGATCGTCGATGGCATGAGGATAGGGATGAGGAGTGTTGTTGGATCTTGCAAGAAATTTCTTTCGTCTCGGGGGCTGCATGGCGATGCGGGCGCCAATGATGAACTTATTGTGTCACTTGGAGTTCTCCTATTGGATGTCCTTCAACAAACCATGGATAGTGCAATAGTCCATGACGCAACCATCCATGGTCGTTGAATTGCTCTTGACAGAAGAAACGCGATCACCGGTACTAATGGTTTTTACTGATCCGATACCCGGCTTTTTGGTTGCTTCCTCTTCCTCTTTATCCTCCGGCTTTTTCCATTAAACGAATATCGTCTGGAAATCTGAATTAAATCCATAAAAATGTGGGTATCACTGTCAAGTTTAAGACTTAAACCTTATGGATGTATGTTCAATGGGTAGATCCGGCAAGCAACAAAAGATTTAGAACGCAGCACGTGGCTTGCAAAGACTAAAATATAGATGTAGGTTTTCGTCGTGGAGCAAGTGAAGTGAGCAAGACCATCGTCCTTTGTCCTTGCCACTGGGCGAACACACAAACACATTTAGCACACGTCCTAGCCTTAGCTGCCGCTGGGCCCTAGCTTGTAAGACCGGCTGTTCAGTGTTAAGTCCGTGCGTACCGTTCAGACCACTTGTTAATCAGTCGGCATTGTCACCTGAGTCGATGACCCACAATCAAAGTAGCTAGCACTACTACTAGTAGTAACTTGCTTTTTCATCTGTCAAAGTAATTAATTTGTTTGTTTATGTCGTTGCCGCCGGACAGGCTTAGTTAATACTACTAATTGATTGTGGTCATCAAGGGGAGCACAGCGATCTGCCCCTTGCAGCCTCCAAGGAGGCGCCACTTTTGTGTGGATCCAGACATCAAGTTGTTGATGATAAGCTCGCACTATATGAGTACTATGTGCACGAAAACTACATTCAACATATAATCCATAGGTAGTGTACCTATTGTAGGATCAGGGGTTTAGACAGAAAAGCATCGCTATTTTTCTCCGCCTCTGCGCCGCAGCACGTGCTTGCAACAACTAAAATCAATATAGATGTAGGTTTAGGTTAGCCTCGTGAACATGGAATAGGCACATCATTATTTTCCGTGAACTGTCTGCAAGTGGCCTAACTAGTGTCTTTACCTTGATAAAAACAGCGCTTATATTTAGACCCATCTGAATATCTGATCATGATACAACCTTTGATCGGAGGGTTGTGGATTGTGCGAGTGGCCAGAGGTAGATAGTATATGCGGAAATTTGAAGTGGTTCGCAGTCGAAGCATGTGATTCTAACTCAGCTCCATGTTATAGTGCCTTGAAGTTGATTTGCATAATTAAGAAAGCTTTATGTCTTCCTCATGGTGGTTGCATCTTTTCAAAAGTAAGACTCGCTGCATTTTGCTCGGCATGGTCGTGTGCGCCCTTCAAAAGGTCACCATTTATCTCCTGAAGCTCTTGGAGATAATGCGTTAAACGTGCCATATATTATTTTCTTTCATAAAAGCAAAGATTTTGTGATCTTTTGGTCACTACTTCTGGACAGGCGGTATACACATTAGAGGAAACATACATACATTTGTAAATTGTTTATGGCGATTTATCGAATGGTTCTCCCTCATTCTTGGCAATTACTTATGTTACAAATTAGAAAGATGAAATTCACTTCGGATGACCATCCACACAATTACTTTAGCTCAACTAAGGGAACAAAAGAAAAAAAGAGAGGTGGCATTCCTCTTGCTCTATAAGATTTCACATGTTCATCATTTCGTTTGTAGCACAAATCAATAAAAAAGGCAATGTCACTACTCTTTTGGTTCAAGCAAGACTTAAGGCTAGCTTCAAGGGCCGTTTAAGTGTCCTCAACGATCTTCCTCTCCATATCCTTGATGCGGTCACATCAAAGCTCACGATGAATTAGTGAATCGTTGGCATATATTTCAAGTTGGCGGACTCAATCATCGATTGCACGAGGATGAGGTGTAGTTGGAGTCTGCAAGAAATTTCTTTCGTCTCGGGGGCTGCACGGTGATGCGGGCGCCAATGATGCGCTTACCGTGTCACTTGGAGTTCTCTTGTTGGTGTCCTTCAACGAACCATGGATAGTGCAATCGTCCATGATGCAACCATCCACGGCTGTCAAGTACCGTGGATGGTTGCATCATGCTTGCTTGCTTGCTCTTTCTCTTTCTCATTTGGCATATATCTCAAGTGGGAAGAGCAAGCAAGAAGACGATATTCCCGGCTTCTTGCTTGCTTGCTCTTCCTCTTTCTCCTTTGGCTCTTCCCACTAAACGAATATCGTCTGAAAATATGAAAGAAATCTAGAAAAAATGCGAGTATCAGTGTTAAGTTTAAAACTTAAACCCTGATGAGCTGGTTCCACCACAAGGAACCTAACTGTGTGCCTGAAAACTACATCCACGTATGTTCAACGGGTAGGTCCGGCATGCAACAAAAGATTTAGAACGTAGCACGTGCCTTGCAAAGACTAAAATGTAGATATAGGTTTTCGTCGTGGAGCAAGTGAGGTGAGCGAGACGATCGTCCTCTATGTCCTTGCAACTGGGCTAACACAGAAACACATTTAGCACATGTCCTTGCCTAGCTTAACTGCCGCTGGGCCCTAGCTTGTAACATGTGTGCGTGACTGAGACCAGAGCATCTCCAGCCGCGTCCCCAGCAGGCCCCCGAGACCGTTTTTAGCGCCGGCGCCGGAAAATCGGCCCAGTCGTGTCCCCACGAGTCTGTTTTTCGCCGGATTGGGCCAAAATTGGCGCCGGCGCACCCAACCCGAACCCGGCGCGCTGGGGGGCGCCCGGGGGCGCCAGCGCGAACGTTTTGGCGCAAAAGAGTAGTGGGACCGGCGCGTCAGCGAGACGAAGGCTGGTCGTCCTCATCGTCTCGGTTTTCCCGCGGGGAATCAATGCCAAGGCTGCCGCCGGTCAGCTTGCCATTGATTCACGGGCGGCGAAGTGCGGCGACGCCGCCCCACCTTCCGCCACGCGTTCGCATCACCGGGAGGATGACGGGATGGTCATCCTCATCTTCCTCCTCCTCCTCTCACTCCACTACCGGAAAACGGTCCTACCCCGACGGCCAAACCTATGCCTACGGCTGCAGTCGGCCTAGTTTGAGATATGCCGACAGCCCAGTCCTGGCCGTCGGCCTACCCTGGCCGTCGGGTTACACGGAGCTATGCCGACGGCAGCCATCGGCACAGAACGGCTGTCGCCGTAGATTCAGACATGCCGACAGCAGCTGTCGGCATAAACCAGCCGTCGGCATACCCGTGGGCCCGGCGACCCGGCCCGTGACTGGCGGCTAACGCCGTCAACCCTATGCCGACGATCGGGACGGGCGGCCGTTGGCATATCTCCGCATGCCACGTCACCGATCCGCGGCGTAGGTATGCCGACGGCAGCCGTCGGCATAGGTGCCACATCACCGATCCGCGGCACGGCGCCTCCCAAAACCCTGGCATTTCTATGCTATATATTTTTTTACATGCGTTTTTTTCATATGTTTTTATGCTTTTTTTACATATGTTTTTATGCTTTTTAATATGTTTTTATGCCTTTTATGTATTATATGAATATATATGTAGTTTGTTATTTTTTCCATAGATTATGAATATATATATAGTTTGTATTTTTTTTCGAGCACATTAATACTGTGTTGTCATGTTCTTTTGAATATATAGGTCCTTATATTTTATTAAAATCAAAAACAGTTATGCGACAGAAGTTTAGTGGCGGTTGCAAACGCCCGGCACCCGTCTCCGGAGTGTGACCCCCTGACGTCCGCGGTGTGCCCCCCTCACGGACGGCACCGCCGCCAGCATCTGGAGGGCGGAAAGAGCCGCATCGGGTCTATACGGAGGGGACGTTGCTCCCAAGTGTTTCTATGGGATGACCTACCACAACCGGGTGGTGTTGTGGCATGTTAGAAGAGGCGGCACACATCTCTGGGGCGTGGCCCCCCTAACAGACGGCGCCGCCGCCGGCACCTGGAGGGGAAAAACGGACGCATCGGGTCTACACGGAGGGGATGTAGCTGTCGGTTTGGCCCGGATGTTGCTCCCAGGTGTCCCTCTGAGCTGACCTGACACAACCGGGTGGAGAGGTCCACTGTTCAAAGCCTGTCCGTGGAAAGTCAAAGGGCTAGATCTCGTGGTCAACCGCTCCAGGGTTAGGCGGGACGGTGGCCCTGGGGG
>NC_041384.1:27228619-27229447 GCF_002162155.2 Triticum dicoccoides
ACACCTGGAGGGAGGAAACGGACGCGTCGGGTCTACACGGAGGGGATCTTGCTGTGGGTCTGGCCCGGATGTTGCTCCAAAGTGTTCCTATGGGCTGACCTAACACAACCGGGTGGAGAGGTCCACTCGGCAAATCCCGTCCGTGCAAAGTCAAAGGGCTAGATCCCGTGGTCAAACGCTATAGGGTTAGGCGGGAACGGGGCCCGGGGGGGGGGGGTAGCAATGCCACCGGAGCGTTGCACCGGGCCCTCATACATGCGGGGTGGTGTGGTGGCATGTCCGAAGAGGCGACACGCGTCTCCGGGGTGTGGCCCCCCTCACGGACGGCGATGACACGGTAGTAGACGTTCTGCGGTAACGATGCGGCGTGAATATTATTAAATACTCGGAGCGCGATAAAATCATGAGTTTTTTACACGACGTGGGCACATGTGCTATAGGACCGATGGCAATTTTTCATAATTTTTCATGATGAAGAAGTATCTGAACACTTCCCTCTACGTGGATTGCTCTTCGCGCGTCTACGACTGTGGCCGGCGGCCTCCGGGGGCTAGCATGCCGTCCAATCTTGCGTAGGCGGCCTCTCACAAGTCTGGAAGTATTGTGGCGGTTGCAAATGCCTGACACGCATCTCCGGGGTGTGGCCCCCCTAACGGACAACGCCGCCGCCGGCTCCTGGAGGGGGAAAACGGACGCATCGGGTCTACACGGAGGGGATGTAGCAGTCGGTTTGGCTCGGATATTGCTCCCAGGTGTCCCTCTGAGCTGACCTGACACAACCGGGTGGAGAGGTCCACTGTTCAAAGCTCGTCCATGGAAAGTCAAAGG
>NC_041384.1:27230000-27230575 GCF_002162155.2 Triticum dicoccoides
GAGGCGGCACACGTCTCCGGGGTGTAGCCCTCCCTCACGGACGGCGATGACACGGTAGTAGACGTTGTGCGGTAACGATGCGGCGTGAATATTATTAAATACTCGGAGCGCGATAAAATCATGAGTTTTTCACACGACGTGGGCACATGTGCTATCGGACCGATGGTAATTTTTCATAATTTTCCGTGATGGAGAAGTATCTGCACTTCCCTCTATGCGGATTGCTCTTCGCGCGTCTACGACTGTGGCCGGCGGCCTCCGGGGGCTAGCATGCCGCCAAATCTTGCGTAGGCGGCCTCTCAAAAGTCTGGAAGTGTTGTGGTGGTTGCAAAATCCTGACACGTGTCTCCGGGGTGTGCCCCCCCTCATGGACGGCGCCGCCGCCTGCACCTGGAGGAGGGAAACGGACGCGTCGGGTCTACACGGAGGGGATGTAGCTGTGGGTCTGGCCCGGATGTTGCTCCCAGGTGTTCCTATGGGCTGACCTGATACAACTGGGTGGAGAGGTCCATTGGTCAAAGCCCGTTTGTGGAAAGTCAAAGGGCTAGATCTCTTGGTCAACCGCTCCAGGGTTA
>NC_041384.1:27231883-27260872 GCF_002162155.2 Triticum dicoccoides
CAAGCACGCGAGGCGGCGGCCATGCGCTCCTAGAGCCGCGACCAGGCCACAGCCTCGGCGGATGAAGCTGCTCGAGTTCGGCGCCTCCCCTCCCCTCCCCTATGTGTGGTTCCGGGAGAGGAGAGGGCCGAGCGGCGTTAAAACATAAAAAACATGAAAAAGGAAAAATATAACTATAAAAAACATCAAAAAATTTATATGAAATAGAAAAACATAAAGAAGAAAAAATATAAACTATTAAAAACATTAAAAAATAAAAAAATAACTATGCCTACGGCTAAGCCGTCGGCATATGTGCCACGTGGCATCGCTAGATATGCCGACGGCTTAGCCGTCAACATAGTTGCCCTTATCCATCCGCGGTCGCCCCTCCACCACTCATTCCTCGCCGACCCTAGAGCCCGACCCGCGCTGCCGCCGACACTTAGTTTAAAATATGGATGAATTGATGGATATTAGTAAGTCTTGTGTTTGGTCAAGTTAGTGTTAGATGGAAGCAATTCAAGGCACTTGGTTTCTAAAATACTTAATGAAGCTTTTTTTTACAATTTGACATGTTGTTTCATGTTCATTCATAATGTTGTGTCAATGCTTAATGTGAGGTGATGACCTAATTTTTTTTCACTCGGAGTAATTAACAGGATTTGTGGTGTTCCATCTTCTTGGAGTGATCGTCGACGTTGGAGGTGTTGGTCCACGATCGTCCCTCTCCTTTGATCGACTACATCGGAGGGTGAGCAACAATTCCATGACCTCGCCCACTTTTTTTCCATGTCACTAGATTAAATTTTCACATCAAGTCGCGTAACCTTGGTCTCCCGTCCGAAAGGGTTGCATCGATAAATATGCATTCAATTGCATATTTATCACCGCAGCTCTTTCAGATTGTCCAGCGCTTTCCACGGACAACCCGAGGATGTGTAGATTGGGTACGTTGTTCATGCTCTACCCCGTTCCGAGACAGGATTTCGGCGGCGCCTCCCTGTTGTTCTCCGGATGCACATTCTCTCGGCATTTTGCTGAGACGTGTATTTGGAGAACAACGGGGAGGTGCTGCCGAAATTTTGTCTCGGAATGGGGTAGAGCATGGACAACGCACTCAATCTACACATTCTCGGGTGGGATTAGGACCCATCTTTACCTATTAGAGATGTAGGTGGATTAAATGTCGTTTCTCGTCAAGCTTGTAAAAAATAAAATATTGGTGTGAGTAATTTAAATGAATCCTTAATTTTGTTGTGTGGCTTCCAATAAAGCAGATATGGCAGATAATCAGTGGATGTATAGTGGGTTTTTTCATCGGAATCAAGTAACAACAGAGTGGGTCGAGAAAACTGATGTGTTTTTGAAAGAGATATTCCATAGTCCAATGAGGGTGGTGCCAGAATGCCCGTGTGCCAAATGTAAGAGACGTATCCGCAGAGATAAGAGGGAGATGACTAAGCACCTTCGCACACATGGATTTATGCCCAACTTTAATATGCCGATAAACTTTGCCCAGCGGGACCGTGGTAGAGAGGATGTGATACGACAACGCGTCGCTGGTTATGAGGATGATGGGGTTAGATACATGCTAGATGATGTCTTTGCTGCATAGCCGACACCTCCGTCACATTCAGCCAATGAACCGGAGGAGCTGGAGGAAACCGCAAAGGCCTTCCTGGAAATCTTGGCCTCGTCAAAGAAACCTCTCTATGAGGGTGCCAAGCTGTCTGTGCTGGATGCCATCTCGCAACTGATGGCAGTCAAGGCTGAGTACGGCTGTAGCCGAGGTTGCTTCGAAGTATTTCTGGGAGTATGGGCTAATAGCCTGCCTGAGGGCCATGAACTGCCGAAAACCATGTAAGCTACAAAGAAAATCATGAAGGCGCTCTCCATGGACTATGAGAAAATACATGTTTGTCCAAAGAATTGCCTTTTGTTTAGGCATGAGTATGCAGATGACAAGTACTGTAGGAAGTGCAGTTCCTCTCGGTATATTGAGGTGGTCGATAAGCATGGTCAGAAGGAGCAGCTAAAAATCCCTATGAAGGTTCTTCAGTATCTTGATTTTATAAAAAGACTGCAGCGCCTTTTCGTCACTGAGGAGTCTGCCAAAATGATGAAGTGGCACAAGGAAGGGAAAAGGTACAATCCAAAAAGAATTGTACATCCATCAGAAGGTGAAGCATGGAAGTCATTCGATATAGAGTACCCGGAGGAAGCAGCCGAGCCTGGGAATGTCAGAATTGCTATAACAGGTGATGGGTTCAATCCATATGGTATGTCGTCTAATCCATACATCTGCTGGCCCATATTTGTTATTCCACTCAATCTCCCTCCCGGCGCCATAATGCAATGCAAGACCATGTTCCCGTCGCTTATAGTTCCGGGGCCTGAATATCCGGGGAAGAATTTGAGTGTGTTTATGCAGCCGTTGGTGGATGATTTGCACCATTCTTGGTACTTCCCGAGGTTGACATACGACCGGCATCTGCAGAAAAATTTCTTGATAAAAGTTTGGCTACAATATTGCATGCATGACTTTCCCGGCTATGCCCTGTTCTGCGGATGGTGTACAAGTGGAAAGATGCCTTGCCCAGTGTGCATGCAGGCCTTGATTTTCATTTGGCTGAAGAAGGGTGGCAAGTATGTTTCCTTTGACCTACATCGACAGTTCCTCCCTCCAGACCATCCTGATAGGGAAGACAAGAAGAAATTCACAAAAGGCAAAGTTGTCCACGAAGTAAACGAGATTCCAACTTTTTGTGGTGCGGATGTTCTTGCTCAGCTGAGAGCTCTTAAGCCTGCCGGTGAAGGCAAAGGCAAAGGCAAAGGCAAAGGCAAAGCCACAGGCGAAGACGAGGGCGAGGGCAAAGGAAAAGGTAAAGGGAAAAAATGTTTTGAAGGATATGGTGAGACGCACAACTGGACTCACATTACCCCCTTCACGCAGCTTCCCTATTTCAAGGACCTCAAACTTCCATACAACATCGACGTGATGCACACCGAAAAGAATGTCGCAGAGTCCCTTTTTCACACGATCCTCAACATTCCTGATAAGACAAAGGATAATGTTAATGCTAGAGTTGATCAATAGAATATTTGTGATAGACCACGTCTACACATGCAGCCTCCCACAGGCAGTCGAAAATCTTGGATGGAGGCATTCAAGTGGCTGAAATACGTCGTGAAGTTCAATGATGGTTATGCGTCGAATATAAGTAAGGGGGTCAATCTTTCAACGGGCAGAGTGACCGGGCTCAAGAGTCATGACTATCATGTATGGATTGAGCGGATTATGCTGGTGATGGTTCGGGCTATGTTCCCGAGCGTGTCTGGCGTGTGCTTGCGGAGTTAAGCCATTTCTTCCGCACGCTTTGTGCTAAAGAAGTATGTCCTGAGAAGATAAAAGAAATGCATAAGAATGCGTCGGAGTTGATATGCAAGCTAGAGAAGATCTTCCCGCCAGGCTTCTTTACTCCGATGACACATCTCATTTTGCACCTCGCGAACGAGGTATTGTTGGGGGGCCCTGTGCAGAATCGTTGGCAGTACGGCCTTGAGAGACAGAACAAGCATCTGAGACAGAAATGTGGAAACAAAGCTAAGATTGAAGCTTCCATAGCTGAGGCGGTTATCCTAGAGGAGGTGGCAGACCTCAGGACAACCTACTATCCGGATCATGTTCCCACGTTGCACAATAAGGTGTCTCGATACAATACAGAAGAACCCAAGTATAAACCCAAGTTTCCTCTATTCGTCGGGCAAGGTGGCAGGGCTGGATGCTCGACACCTTATCTCATGCCATGAGATGAGTGGGAGGATGTCATGTTCTATATCTTGCACAACATCAAGGAAGTTGAGGATGAGTGGATGAGGTAATACCTTTTTACCATTCTTTTAGTCAATTCGTTATGTTCACTTTGCCTAGTTCTTATACCACTTTTCTTATTGTAGTCGATTCGTTGAAGAAGAGTGGACGGTAATGCTGCCTCCGACTGAAACGGAGGCACTTGCTCTTCTCCGAAAGGGTACTGATGGAAGGAAAAATTTTGTTGCGTGGTTCATGGAGAAAGTAATTTTTCACACTTCACTATTACCTATTTAAATTAAACTCATGCACCCTATAATTTCATTAAACTCATGCACCCTATAATTTCAATTAAACTTGTAGGGAAATGATCCAACTGAATCAATGGATGAAGAATTGAGATGGGTTTCCATGGGTTTTGACCCTGCCGTCATGACATGCCAAAAGTATGATGTGAATGGGTATCGCTTCCATATAGAGGAGCACCAGAACAGTCGGCCTGATCCCAAAACCATAAATACTGGAGTCTTCACTGAAGGAGATAATAAAGTAGATTACTACGGAAGGGTAGGAAAAATATACGAGCTTACATTCAAACGTGGCCACGAACACCTAAGTCTCACTATGTTCAAATGCCGATGGTTCGACCCCAAAAAGGGTCTGAGACATATGCCTTCTGTTGGTTTAGTTGAAGTTAAACCATCAACCGTCTATGCCGGAGCTGATCTCTTTATCGCCGCTACCCAGGCCACACAAGTATATTATCTGCCTTACCCATGTCAGAAAGAGTACCTAAAGGGTTGGGAAGTTGTGTTCAAGGTGTCGCCAGATGGTAAGCTACCGGACCCGAACGATGATGATTACTACAACATAAACCCCATGACATATGAGGGAGTGTTCTATCAAGAGGAACATGATGACGTGGTCGGAAACAACGAGGATGATGACTTGGGTTATGTTGACCTGGACCCAAACGACGACGACGCACGGATTGATGGCGAGGCAGTTGTGAATCAAAGAGACATAATTATGCTTGAAAAGTTAAATGAAGACGCTGATGATGAGGAAGAGCCTCCACCTCCGTCAGACAACGAAGAAGATATGCGTGATAGTGATGATGAGACCGGTTCACAAATAGATTACAATAGTGATGATTCATATGGGTTCTAGAAAATGTACGTTCTTTTAATGATCATTACAATAGTATGCTTAATGTGCTCTTCTGTTATTAATGTTTTTCCTGTATGCTTGTTTATTTGATATCCTTACTAATTGTTTATTCTCTTCTCAATGCAGGTTTGCTAATCATGGGCAAGTCCAGCGGCGCCAGTTTCCTCAGAAAATTCAAAGGACTTACTCGGAGTGGACGAGCCCACAAGGTTCCCTCCCGACTACGCGAGGATGACACCTCACAGGGAGGTGGAGGGGTCGGGGGAGGAGACCCTAGAGGAGGAGGCGGTGGGGGAAGAGCCCCTAGAGGAGGAGGCGATGGGGGGAGAGGTAGCCGGAGCAAAAAACTCCGGGCCGTGTCCGAAATAGGAGGGTCTTCTTCGATGCCCTCCTATACAGAGGCACCTTCTGACTCTGAGGAGGAGGAGTATGTTCCTGATGGTGAGGAGGAGGAGGGCGAGGAGGAGGAGGCCGAGGAGGAGGGTGAGGAGGAGGGCGAGGAGGGTGGTGGAGGGGAGGTTGATCCCGAGTTGTGGGGTGACTTGCCACCTGGTGCTCCGCAGGGGTGGCTGCGTGGTAATGCCGGACTACCTACACCACCTTCTATCGAGGCGCACAAGTGGCTCATTGAACCTGCGGGGACAGAGTAAGTGCCTCTTAATCATATTTTCAACACATGACAATATTTTCTTATTGTACACATGGCAATCCTTTGATTCTTTTGCAGAAACTGGATCCTTCGCGGAAAGGGCCGTAAACCGAACAACCTTATCACTGTCCTGTTGAAGGAGTTTTAGCCTGGCCTATTCTGGCCGCGGCCAGACAAGGACCCGCAGCTGCGGGTTTTGGCCACGAGTTGGGCCCACTACGAGGCTTGCAGCAACGCGAAGTACGGAACGGCCGCTAAGGCCGTGATCACCAAATTTTGGGTAAGTTCTCTTCTGAATCACTTGTCTTCAGTTTCGTTCATAGTTTATCATTGAATCACTCAACTCATGCCTTGTTTGCTTCTGGTTTATGCATGATTGCAGCAACTCTATAGAGTTCTTGACGAGCACAAGGCCAGAGCCGACGTAGTCTTGCTTGCGGCTGCGAAGAAGAAAGCTCGTCAGTTGTAGTATGAGGTGCGCTGGGTTGCCGTCTCGCAGTACTACCACATCTACCTGCAATAAAAGATGACCAAAACTCAAGCGCAGAGGCAACGACTTACCTTGAACAGGGAGCAGTTCATGATGGTAACTATTACAAACTTATCATTGTTTCAAGCAGTCAACTATATGTTTCGTGCTCACATGTCATGCTTCCAAAATTTGCATAGGTTGTTCCTCATTGGTGCTATGGAAGGCATGATGGATAGGCGAGTTTGGTGGATAGGTGGCTCGGCGACGATGCAGAGTTTGCTGCCAAGAGCATCAAGGCCCGGGCTAACCATGGAAAAGACGGGACACACGGCCAAGGAAACATGAACCACTGGGGCTTCAAGGCCATGAAGGTATATCTATATGCATGATGCATTGTTGTTCTTCTTTACCGTCATGTTCTTATGTATGGCTAACTTCTGTTTGACGTTCCAGCAGGACAAGTTGAAGAGGCCGCTCTCAGACATTGAGTCGTGGAATCTGGCCCGCAAGCGGAGTCATCCCAAGGAGGGCAAGAGCTAGTACTACGGCAAGACCAACAAGCACCTGGAGTCTTACACTCAGCACTATCAGAAGTTGCATCCGGATTTTCCTGTTCCTGAGGTCGCCCAGTCTCAGATCGACGACACGGCGGTGGTGGCCATCCAGGGGAAGTCACATGGCCGGTATCCGTGTTTCGATGGCTTGATAACTCCTTCGATCTCGTACACACGGCTTCGATCTACCAACCCGAGCCAGTTAGAGAGTACGAGGCGTTCACAGACTCCCTTAGCCCACCAGCATGCTGTAAGTACTTCCCCTTTATCTTTTTCTCTCTAGCATTCTCAGTTCATTTTCAGCATTGCTCACTTAGAAACAACCTAAATTATGTAGGCATATAAGGCCTTTGTCGAGCATAGGAATCTCGAGGTGCGAGAGTACTTGCAACGAGTGAAGGCAAATGATGATTACAACCGTCAGATGATGGTGGTTAGTTTTGCCCTCTTAAAACCAAGCTAAATTTTTACACTTTCATTCCTTCTGACCTTCTAGTTTGCTTGTTTAACTAACATCCAGGATATGTTGGCGTCTTGGAGTAACTGCACGGATCCACCACAAATGGGACCCCCACCACCACCTGCGGGAGAACCCCCACACGTGCCCACGTTCGATGAATGGGTGACACTAGGCAGTGATAGTCCGGTTAGTACATTTGCCTAACTACTGACAAACTAGTTCTCGTTCATTCAACACTATCATATCATATTTACCGTTAGAATCTTCTCTCAAACATGTAGGGGACCGGTGGCTCGACTCCTGCTCCGTCGACCCCAGTCACTCCGATCTTCTAGAGTGATGGTGGTCGCGGTGGCGGTTTTGGCGGAGGTGGTCTTAGCGGTGGTGGTCTTGGTAGTGGTGCTTTTGGCGGAGGTGGTCTTGTTTGATGTCATGATGATTCCGTGCATGTGGCCGTCGTGCCATGCCTTTTATGTTGCTACTTTTATTATGTTCCATGTCTTGCACTAGTTTTATGTTCATGAACTTTCGCCGGTGATGATCTTTAGATGATGATGATGAACTTGAGTATGTTTAGATGATGATGATGAACTTGAGTATGTTTAGATGATAAACTGTCATATTTTTGCATAATTCTATATTATTCTGCTTTGAAATGCTGTCAAATGAATTGAAAAAGAGAAAACAGAGAAAAAAAACTATGCCTATGGCAAAGCCGTCGGCATATATAAGCCCAGGAGATACCAGGACGCGCCACGTGGCAGAGATATGCCGACGGCAAAGCTGTCGGCATAGTTTTCGGTCTATGCCGACGGCTTTGCCGTAGGCATATCTCTGCTGCCAGGAGAAACCAGGGGCCGACACGTGGCAGAACTATGCCTACGGCAAAGCAGACCTGCCACCAGGAGGCACCACCGGGTGCCACGTGGCAGAGGTATGCCGATGGTTTGGCCGTCGACATAGATTGAAATCTATGCCGACGGCCAAGCCGTCGACATACCTCATCTATGCCGACGGCCAAACCGTCGGCATACCTCTGCCACGTGCAATTCCACGATTCGCCCGCGCTTTTGACGGCGCCGTCCGTTGCCGTCAGACGGAAAACAGTGCCGACGGCTATACTATGCCGACGGCTGACGCCGGGCCGTCGGCATAGGCGCCTATGCCGACGGCTATACTACGCCGACGGTCTGACAAGACTACGCTGACGTGATCTACGCCGACGGGTCTATGCCGACGGCAGCCGTAGGCATAGATCTATGCCGACAGCATAGGACCTATGCCGACGGCCCTGGGCCATAGGCATAGTCCGCGAGTCCGGTAGTGCTCCTCCGGCGCGCCGGCGTTGGTCAGCGTCAAGCCAGAGCCGTCCGAGACGCCGCTCGGTAGGCGCACCCGCGGCGCCGGCCTCGTCATCAATGGCGGCGGCCGTGGCTCCTCTTCATCGGCCCCTCCTCGCCTGGTCAAGCCGAAGAGGAGCCAGGGCTGGCGACGGTGAAGCCGGAGCCGGGGCTCGCCGCCGTGAAGCCGGAGCCTGCTCTCGCTGAGGAGGCCGACGAAGAAGAGGCCGCCTTGAAGTGGGTGCGCGAGGACTACGCGCCCTGGAGGAGATCGCCGAACGCCGCCGCCGTGAAGCAACGCGCCGGGGCGAGGGGTCGAGCAGCGGCGCCGGCCATATCAAGGAGGAGAAGCAGGAGGACGACGCCGGCGACGACTACGCCCTGCTCAGCGCCTACTTCGGCCCGTAGTTTAGGGTTTTTCCGTCCATTTTATTCGTATAAAAAATGTCTAAATTTCATCGAAATATGCCGTGTTTGTTGAAATTTGGCCGTGTTTGCTGAAATTTGACCGAACTGTGGGGACGTTTGGGGCCCGACCTGGAGGCGACGGCTCGGGACGTGCTCACCCCCACGCCGAAAAAAACACCGGCTCGTCCCCAAACGGCGATTTTCAGCACGTCTTAGAAGTGCAACGGCTGGAGATGCTCTCAGTGTGAAGTCCGTGCGTGCCGTTCAGACCACTGTTAATCAGTTGTCACTGTCAACCTTAGTCGATTGCCCACAAGCAAAGTAATTACTACTAATAACTTTCTTGTTCATCTGTCAAAGCAATTAATTTGTTTGTTCATCTCGTGGCCGCCGGAAAGGCTTAGTTAATACTACTAATTGATTGTGGTCATCAACCGGAGCACAGCGATCTGCCCCTTGCAGTCTCCAAGAAGGCACCACTTTTATATGGATCCAGACATCTAGTTCTTGATTATAAGCTCGGAAAATACCCAATAGTTCCTGGTTGTATATGCATCCTATATGGGGATTTTTTAAAAATATTTTTATAAAAAGTCAAAATAGGTAAGAACTATTTTGACAATACACTTGACTTACTTTTGCACTAGTATATAATTTTCATGAAAAAAGACAAAAGTTGACCTCACAGCAAAAAAGACAAAATTTATTTGCTATTATAGGTCACTATTCACACTATTTTAGCCAAAAATTTGTCTTTTTTAAAGAAGTCAAAGGGATATTTTCTTTTTGTGGATTTTTTCTTACGGGTACAATAGAAGGTCAAGTTTATTTCAAAAATATTTTCAGGAATTTTTGACTTTTTGTTGAATTACTATTTTTTTTTCTCATATAGGGTGTATATGTTCCCATAGACCACAAATCCTCCTCCTTATAAGCTCGCACTATACTAGACTAGCCATAATGGGTAGTAACGTAGACTGGTAACATGCATATGTTACTAGTCTATGTTACTACCTCTATAGTGGGGAGTAACATATATGTGGTAACACACAACACTTTATTTATTAGGCTATACTCATTTTGCCTTGATATGTGTGATGTTACTCATACTATTAGTAACTAGCTATGTTACCACTTTTCTTTTCTTTTTTTCATTTATTGCTTGCCACATCATCCATTTTATCTAGATATGTGTGATGTTACTATCTATGTTACTCCCACTGTGGATAGTCTTAGTACTATGTGTGCGAAAACTACATCAATATATGTGGAGTACATTGTAGGCGGCCTCGATCATTGATGGCATGAGGCAGCAAAACTTCGCTAATTTCCTCCGCCTCTGCGTCGCAGCATGTGCTTGCACAAATTATAATCAGTAAGTACAGATGTAGGTTTAGGCTAGCCTCGTGCACATGCAATAGGCACAACATTATTTTCCATGAACTGTGGGTAGACGGCCTATACTAGTGTTTTTAACTTGATACAAGATCGGAGGGTTGTGGATTGTGTGAGTGGCCAGAGGCATCGGGTGATCAGCCAAGGAAGATATATGTGGAAATTTCTGGCAGTTCGTCATCAAAGCATGTGATTCCCACTCCATGTTAGAGTGTCTTGAAGTTGATTTGTATAATTAAGAAGTCTTTATGTCTTCATCATGGTGGTTGAATCTTTTCAAAAGCAATACTCGCCGCATCGCTCGGCAAGGTCACGAGCGCCCTTCGAAAGTTCACCATTTATCTCCTGAAGCAGTTGGAGATAACACGTTAAATGGGCCATATATTACTTGCTTTCATAAAAGCAAAGATTTTGTGGTCTTACACATTAGAGGAAACATTTATAAATTGTTTATGGCGATTTATTGAATGGTTCTCCCTCATTCTCGGGGATTACTTATGTTACAAATTACAGAGATAAAATTCACATCAGATGACCATCCACACAATTGCTTTGAGCTCAGTTAAGGAAACAGAAGAAAAGGAGGTAATATTTCTCTTGCTCCACAAGACTTTACATGTTCAACATTTCGGTTCCAGCACAAATAAAATATAGGCAATGCGATCAATATATGGTTAAAGCAGGCCCTCGGCATTGGAATCAATCGGTACCAAATTATCAATATAGGGTTTCAGTGAACTGCTACACTATGGACTTGGAGACCATCTGAGTATTTATGATGGAATCAGTTTGGCATTGGGGTAGACTGTTCCCACGCTTTAGTAGAATTTGGGATCAGCCTCATACTCTGCCACAAACCAATGGCGAAGCGAAATGTTACATTTGGCAACACTATGTGCCTACATTGTTGGTGACCTTAAAATATAAGGTCCCTCCCAATGCTCTACCCTGTACAGATGCTAAGCCTGCCACATAGGCAATAATCATACGTGGCATGTTAGTTAAAGATGAGAGAGAGAGAGAGAGAGAGAGAGAGCAGATCGGTAACCCCACGAAGAAATGAAGCCAGGCGCACAAACCTAGGCAGAACGCAGTTAATACGATCCCGTGTGCAGCGCTGCTCCTTTCCCCTTCTTCTCCCCGCGAATGACCAGGCCATGAGTTACTCAAATACCCAAGATACTCATCCCTTGACAATTAAAATGGGACATTTCAATATTTTAGTGGGGCGGGCGTGCCATCGCGGCTCCTCCATGAGGACCATGACAGAGAAGAGGATGATGAGGACATGATAGAGAGGGAGCGGGAGACTTGCCGTGATCCCATGCGGCAAGTGCCAGATGAACACGAAACTCTTCGGTCTCGCGACTCTTGAGCGGGCTGCATCTAACGATGCGACCTACTTGTAGCCAGCCAAGGGGATGGCAGTATCGGGGAGGACGAGGGTCTCGGTGGCGTGGATGAGGCAATCACATGGTGGTCGCCGTGGCGATGCCATCACGTGGGGCCGAATAATTCCCATCGAAGGAATCCAACGTGGTCCACTTGTCAGTGAGACCGGGGGCTGCTGACGTCACTGCACATGCACATTCGGCTACCGTCGTGTAGTCGTGAAATGAGCGAGATGACCGCCGTCTTGCCAATGAGCACGCACATGATGGAGCATCTTCATCACATGTCTTAGCTTCCCTCTCTAACTTCTTTCGTCTAGATTTATTATGCCCCCTCTTCTTTTGGGTCAAAATTTTACCATAATTTCAACTAATAAAATACATATTATATGACACAATTATACCATGCAAAGCCTCTTTCAAATACAAATATAATAGTATGCTTATTGTAGTATATATCTCATATTTTGGAAGTTATACAGGTGGTCAAACTTTGCCCCAAAATAAAGGGGGGGGGGGGATTAAACCCGGATGGTGACTAGAAAAAGTCTTCCTCCCTTAGATCTCCACCGGCGAGCCCATGGATTCATCTTCCTTCTGCCTGCTGCTTCGGTCGCCAGTGGCTAGTGGCTAGTAGAGGAATCCTGGCACCTCGTGGTTTGCTAGAAGAGATAGGGCAACACTTGGGTGAATGGTGAGCTTCATCTTTGAGTCGATCTCTCAAGAACTGATCTTCCTAACCGTTCATCGGAACGGATTAGACAGAGCTCTAGCGTAGATTCCTGGTAGCTCATCGGGCAGTGAGGTTAGGGCTGGGATTCTCAATGTGCGTATGTGGCATCGAGATTTAGTGTGAGGTTCTTTGGATCGATTCAATGGTTCAACTGTGATGGACTGTGATCCTCTGAAGCATGTGCACAAAGACTTCCTGGCTATCATCGGTAAGGTCAGGCTCACTTTGGTATGGGAGCTGCAACAGTGACATGTCGACAACATGTTTTCATGGCGGAAGTGGTCGTTTAGTAATTCAATGATCATAATATAATTTTTACTATGTTTGAGATACTTTATACTTCTGATAAACTTTTATAATAAATCCGAGTCTTTTCTTCGGAAAAGAACCCAGATGTGCAGTGCCAAGTCTGTACCCTCTCAACCACTGTTACTCATTTGTCACTGCCAAACGAGTTGATTGGTATCAATCATTTGCGTGTTCATATTGGCCAGTTGTTAATCATGTTCGTTTATCAGACAACTTTTGGTGGAATCTCAGAGGCCAGGTGTTAATCTAGTTTCCGCCGAGTTTCAATCGGGCAGTGTCCTTCCGCCACCCGGACGAAGAGAGTGGTACGTGGCTGCTTTTGGTTTGTCATGCACATGTCTGGATTCACGCAGGGGCAGAACCCTGTTTATTTGGTTCCGGTTGGCGGAAAAACAAACGCCTAGATCGATCGTTGGATGGATATAGGACCGGAATGATAAAACACGTCCGGACTGCGTAGTTGAAACGAAAAGAGAGAGGATTCAGGTCCGCTTTGCAGATGCCTTTATTTAAAGGGTTGTTGCATTGTCATCATTTGGAGCAACGATCTGCCCCTCGCGGAGGCAACTTTGCAGAACTAGTCGATGATAGGCACGCACTGTAGTACCTTGTGCGTGAAAACTACATCTACGCATGGTCAATGGGTAGGTCCGGCAACAAAAGGTTTAAAGAGCAGCAGGTGCCTTGCAAAGACTGGAAGTAGAGAATATAGAGCAACTTCAACACCCGTCGACCCAAACGGACGGTGGTTTTGTCTGTTTTTTATTTGTTTGGATCGGCCCGACAAACACCCATATCCGCTTCGGCGTTTGGTCGGTGCTTGCGTGCAATGCTGGTCCAACCCATTTTTTCAGGTCGCTTGAAAAAAAAACATAACACAAATATTTCAGAAAAAAATAAAAATATTACTTAAACATTAATGCCGGCCTGAGTCCATGACTCCACTTACATTAACTAAAACATAATTACACCTAAAACTACGAGGAGACGCGCTGTCCTAGGCGTTCTCGTCTTCGTCGTCGGGGCCGGTGAGGTCGATGAACATCGGCGCCAGGCCAGTCCAAGGGAACGCCGTCGACCAAGCTCGAGCGATGTCATCCGCCGCGGGCTGTATCGCCGCCGCCGCCGTCTGGGCTGGCCCAGCGCCGGCAAGGCGCGCCTCCTCCTCCTCCACCTCACGCTCCTCCTTCTTCGTGTCGCACTCGAGCATCTCGAGGTACTCATCCTCGTGGCGCTCTTCGGCCAGCCGTTGCTGCCACCACTGCTCGAGATAGGCCTGCTCCTGCACTGGCGTTGCCCGATACCTGACCGGTGGCGCGCTGACCCACTCGTGCAATTGCCCAGTCCACGAGTAGCGTTTGATGGGGGCCGGCTCTGGCTCCGGCTCAGCCTTGACAGGGGACGGCGGGCTCGACTGCGGCACAACACAGTCGCCGGCCGTGGAGAGCGCCATGGCCTCCACCATGCGCGTCTGGTACGCCTCCTCTCCTTGCTTTCATGGAGGACGTGCCTCCTCCTGGTCCTTGTTGGCGGCGGGGAGCCATGGCGAACGTCGCGGACGCCACGCCTCCTGGCCTCCTCATGCTCGAAGGCGAACCACCACTGCCACGCGGGCAAGTCGAACAAGTACATCGGGTCGCGATGCTGCTCCGGCGTCAGCAGCTGCCTCCGACGCCGCACCTTCTTCGCGTGCGCCCGCAACGACCGCGGCGCGGCTGGCACTGAGATCCTCTCTGGATCCAAGTGCCAGTCGTGTGGTAGCATCACGTCGGGGTTGGGGAGGGGGACGCGGTGCTCCCAGTGCCACTTCGCCTGGTCCACTGGGACGGCGATGCGCTGCCTTGGCTGGCGGGAAGAAGACGTCAGAGGCAGGGGAAGCGTGTGGGAAGGGACGACGGGGGCCTTGCCCTTTCCCTTGCCGGAGAAGAGGCCCATTGCGGTGGCTAGGGTTTGTTAGGCTTTGTCGCCGACGGGCGAGCACAGTGATGACGAGGTGGGGATGGGCCGTTTGGAAGCGGATGAGGACAGCCCCCGACCGCACGCTAGGATTAAAAAAGGCCGACCACCGTCGCTGACGCGTGGGCGCATGGTGGGTGGTCGTCATTAATAAAGCTGAACGTGGTAGTTGGGCGGCTGTCAGGTGAGGATGCGACAGACACCGAGAGGACATGCGGCGAGTCCGCTTCGCGTCAACGCCCATGCATTTCAGCTGCAAATTTGGGTTGTAAATGGGTCCGCGCGGATGCGAACGGACACGTGTTGGGAATGGATCAGCATGTTGGGCCAACTCTTTTCTCCGCGACAATCCAAACGAACCGCGACGGATGAAATGGGGACCTGCGTTGGAGTTGCTTTTTGAGTCAGGGCATCAACTATTTGATGCCCTCAAATATCTATGGACGTGTCCGTAAACATTCGATGAGGCGCTGATTATTCAATGTTATCCCTCACAAGACGGACACCGATTCATGCAACATGCAACGTTGATACATAGTAGTTCTACATTTTTACAATACAAGAGATCACTACAAAGTATTCTAGAAATTCCACTCCTTTATCTCGGAGGTGAGATCAATCACCCTGGAGCCGATGACCTCATCGTTATTGGCAACGGCCCGAATCAACGGCATCTGGACGAACCCACGAGACGGCAGATGAGTGGTAACGGCCTCCTCATTCTCCTCTTTGTCCTTGTCCCCAAGCTTTGCGATGCGGACGACGCAACGTGCATCATTGATGCAGATTTGACGGCGCTCGTGCTTGACCATGCGGGTGCTCTACCTGGACATGTGACCGTTCGGTTCTGGTCGATGACTTTAGGTCTACACAGAGAGTCGCCACAATTGTGATGTCCACGCGCTACACCTCAAGTTGCCCCTCTGCCATGCGTACAAAACTACTTCTTCGCCATCAGCATGTAGAAGAGACTGTTTCTGTGGCATCACAATTGTGCCATCTCCCTCCTCCTTCATCAGCTCATCATCCTTCTAGACCTCCACCAGCGTCATGGGGTCGCCTTCCTCCTCATCCTCATACGCGTCCAAGCTCAGCTCAGAAGAGCTCGGAGGTTGGCCCGCCTCAATGCAGGCCTAGGGCCGGGCATCAGCACGTAGACCTCCATCTTAGTTTTGACACGGCACTCCAGCGTCAACATCTTGTACCAGGTGATTTTTGAACGGGACAATGGTGGCGGCAAACAACCACAAGAACAGGTACAAGCGGTGCTAGCATGGAAGTGTGGGAAAGAACGGGAAAATGGAACGGGTTGAATTTTGGGGAGGAGAAACCTAGCCGGCCTTTAAAGCTAAATTAGGCCCCTGGGGCAGCGCCGCCAGCGGTAGGTAGGGGAGTCGGTGAGCCTCCAAAAATATGAAGTGGAGTACTCCCTCCGTTCCACAATATAGTGCATATAGATTTACTGAAAAGTTAAACTTTACAAACTTTAATCAAGTTTGTAGAGAAAAATATATGCATCTAGAATACCAAATACATATCATTAGATACATCACAAGATGTACTTTCATATTGTATATATTTGGTATTATAAATATAAATAATTTTTTTCTATAAATTTGGTCAAAGTTTATAAAGTTTGACTTTTTAGAAAATCTATATGCACTACATTATGAAACGGAGGGAGTATGAAATAGTGGACGTCATCTGGGTGTTTGTGTAGGGCCAGAGCGTCCAGAGTATGACGTGACGGACATGGGCTTCCCTAGTGCACCCCCATTTGGGCCGGACCAAAGGAACATTCACATTGAAGACATGAAAGTGTCCGAACTGTGCCATCCAAACATAGAGAGGTTTGAGCGTGTGTCTTAGAGATGCCCTTAGAGCATTTACAGCTAAAAATGACAAATATGTGAAGGAAATATGCTCTAGAGGCAATAATAAAGTTATTATTTATTTTTTATATCATGATAAATGTTTATTATTCATGCTAGAATTGTATTAACCGGAAACATAATACATATGTGAATACATAGACAAACAGAGTGTCACTAGTATGCCTCTACTTGACTAGCTCGTTGATCAAAGATGGTTATGTTTCCTAACCATAGACATGAGTTGTCATTTGATTAACGGGATCACATCATTAGGAGAATGATGCGATTGACTTGACCCATTCCGTTAGCTTAGCACTTGATCGTTTAGTTTATTGCTATTGCTTTCTTCATGACTTATACATGTTCCTATGACTATTAGATTATGCAACCCCCGTTTACCGGAGGAACACTTTGTGTGCTACCAAACGTTACAACGTAACTGGGTGATTATAAAGGTGCTCTACAGGTGTCTCCGAAGGTACTTGTTGGGTTGGCGTATTTAAAGATTAGGATTTGTCACTCCGATTGTCGGAGAGATATCTCTGGGCCCACTCGGTAATGCACATCACTTAAAGCCTTGCAAGCATTGCAACTAATGAGTTAGTTGCGGAATGCTGTATTATGGAACGAGTAAAGAGACTTGCCGGTAACGAGATTGAACTAGGTATTGAGATACCGACGATCGAATCTCGGGCAAGTAACATACCGATGACAAAGGGAACAACATATGTTGTTTTGCGGTTTGACCGATAAAGATCTTCGTAGAATATGTAGGAGGCAATATGAGCATCTAGGTTCCGCTATTGGTTATTGACCGGAGACGTGTCTCGGTCATGTCTACATAGTTCTCAAACCCGTAGGGTCCGCACGCTTAAAGTTCGATGACGGTTATATTATGAGTTTATGTGTTTTGATGTACCGAAGGAGTTCGGAGTCCCGGATGAGATCGGGGACATGACGAGGAGTCTCGAAATGGTCGAGACGTAAAGATCGATATATTGGACGACTATATTCGGACATCGATAAGGTTCCGAGTGATTCGGATATTTTCGGAAGTACCGGGGAGTTATGGGAATTCGTATTGGGCCTTAATGGGCCATACGGGAAAGGAGAGAAAGGCCTCACAGGGTGGTCGCACCCCTCCCCATGGGCTGGTCCAAATTGGACTAGGGAGGGGGGGGGGCGCCCCCTTCCTTCCTTCTCCTTTTCCCTTCCCTTTCCTTCCCTCCTACTCCTACTACTTGGAAGGGCTCCTAGTTCTACTAGGAAACGGGGAATCCTACTCCCGGTGGGAGTAGGACTCCCCTAGGGCGCGCCATAGAGAGGGCCGGCCCCTCCCCTCCTCCACTCCTTTAAATACGTGGCAAGGGGCACCCCATAGACACAACAATTGATCATTTGATCTTTTAGCCGTGTGCGGTGCCCCCCTCCATCATAGTCCACCTCGATATTACTGTAGCGGTGCTTAGGCGAAGCCCTGCATTGGTAGAACATCAACATCGTCACCACACCGTCGTGCTGATGAAACTCTCCCTCAACACTTGGCTGGACCGGAGTTCGAGGGACATCATCGGGCTGAACGTGTGCTGAACTCGGAGGTGCCGTACGTTCAGTACTTGATCGGTCGGATAGTGAAGACGTACGACTAGATCAACCGTGTTGTGCTAACGCTTCCGCTTTCAGTCTACGAGGGTACGTGGACAACACTCTCCCCTCTCGTTGCTATGCATCACCATGATCTTGCATGTGCGTAGGATTTTTTTTGAAATTACTACGTTCCCCAACAGTGGCATCCGAGCCAGGTTTTATGCGTTTATGTAATATGCACGAGTAGAACACAAGTGAGTTGTGGGCGATATAAGTCATACTGCTTACCAGCATGTCACACTTTGGTTCGGTGGTATTGTTGGATGAAGCGGCCCGGACCGACATTACGCGTACGCTTACGCGAGACTGGTTTTACCGTCGTGCTATGCACACAGGTGACTAGCGGGTGTCAATTTCTACAACTTTAGTTGAACTGAGTGTGGCTACGCCCGGTCCTTGAGAAGGTTAAAACATCACTAATTAACTTGGCAAACTATCATTGTGGTTTTGATGCGTAGGTAAGAACGGTTCTTGCTCAGCCCGTAGTAGCCACGTGAAACTTGCAACAACAAAGTAGAGGACGTCTAACTTGTTTTTGCAGGGCATGTTGTGATGTGATATGGTCAAGACGTGATGAGATATAAGTTGTTGTATAAGATGATCATGTTTTGTTGAAGTTATCGGCAACTGGCAGAAGCCTTTTGGTTGTCCCTTTATTGCATAAGATGCAAGCGCCAAATAATTGCTTTACTTTATCGCTTTGCGATAGCAATACTTGCAAGAGCAATAGTTGGCGAGACGACCATGTGACGACACATTGATATAGATCAAGATGATGGAGATCATGGTGTCATGCCGGTGACGATGGAAATCATGACGATGCTTTGGAGATGGAGATCAAAGGCACAAGATGATGATGGCCATATCATGTCACGTATTTTGATTGCATGTGATGTTTATCTTTTATACATCTTATTTTGCTTAGTTCGACGGTAGCTTTATAAGATGATCTCTCACTAATTATCAAGGTACAAGTGTTCACCCTGAGTATGCACCGTTGCGAAAGTTCTTCGTGCTGAGACACCACGTGATGATCGGGTGTGATAGGCTCTACGTTCAAATACAACAGGTGCAAAACAGCTGCACACGCGGAATACTCAGGTTAAACTTGACGAGCCTAGCATATAACAGATATGGCCTCGGAACACTGAGACCGAAAGGTCGAGCGTGAATCATATAGTAGATATGATCAACATAGTGATGTTCACCATTGGAACTACACCATCTCACGTGATGATTGGACATGGTTTAGTTGATATGGATCACGTGATCACTTAGAGGATTAAAGGGATGTCTATCTAAGTAGGAGTTCTTAAGTAATATGATTAATTGAACTTAAATTTATCATGAACTTAGTCCTGGTAGTATTAGCATATCTATGTTGTAGATCAATGGCTCGCGTTTAGCTCCCTTGTTTTATTTTTGATATGTTCCTAGAGAAAACTAAGTTGAAAAATGTTAGTAGCAATGATGCGGATTAGATCCATGATCTGAGGTTTATCCTCATTGCTGCACAGAAGAATTATGTCCTTGATGCACCGCTAGGTGACAAACCTATTGCAGGAGCAGATGGAGATGTTATGAACATTTGGCTAGCTCAATATGATGACTACTCGATAGTTTAGTGCACCATGCATAAACGACTTAGAATCGGGACTTCAAAGACGTTTTGAATGTCATGGATCATATGAGATGTTCCAAGAGTTGAAGTTAATATTTCAAGCAAATACCCGAGTTGAGAGATATGAAGTCTCCAACAAGTTCTATAGCTAAAAGATGGAGGAGAATAGCTCAAGCAGTGAGCATGTGCTCAGATTGTCTGGGTACTACAATCGCTTGAATCAAGTGGGAGTTAATCTTTCAGATAAAATAGTGATTGATAGAATTCTCTAGTCACAATCACCAAGTTAGTAGAACTTCGTGACGAACTATAGTATGCAAAGGATGACGAAAACGATTCCCGAACTTTTCATTATGATGAAATCGATGAAGGTAGAAATCAAGAAAGAGCATCAAGTGTTGATGATTAACAAGACCACTAGTTTCAAGAAAAGGGAAGGAAAGGGAACTTCAAGAAGAACAACAAGCAAGTTGCTGCTCAAGTGAAGAAGCCCATGTCTGGACCTAAGCATGAGACTAAGTGCTTCTACTACAAAGGGACTGGTCACTGGAAGCAGAACTGCCCCAAGTATTTGGCCGATAAGAAGGATGGCAAAGTGAACAAATGCTATATTTGATATACATGTTATTGATGTGCACTTTACTAGTGCTTATAGCAACCCCTCGGTATTTGATACTGGTTCAGTTGCTAAGAGTAGTAACTCGAAACCGGAGTTGCAGAATGAATAGAGACTAGTTAAGGGTGAAGTGACGATGTGTGTTGGAAGTGGTTCCAAGATTGATATGATCATCATCGTACACTCCCTACACTTTCGGGATTAGTGTTGAACCTAAATAAGTGTTATTTGGTGTTTGCGTTGAGCATGAATATGATTTGATCATGTTTATTGCAATACAGTTATTCATTTAAGTTAGAGAATATTTTTTATTCTATTTACATGAATAAAACCTTCTATGGTTATGCACCCAATGAAAATGGTTTGTTGAATCTCGATCATAGTGATACACATATTCATAATACTGAAGCCAAAAGATGCAAAGTTAATAATGATAGTGCAACTTATTTGTGGCACTGCCGTTTAGATCATATTGGTGTAAAGCGGATGAAGAAAATCCATGCTGATGGGCTTTTGGAATCACTTGATTATGAATCAGTTGATGCTTGCGAACCATGCCTCATGGGCAAAGATGACTAAGACTCCATTCTCTAGAATGATGGAGCGAGCAACTGACTTATTGGATATAATACATACTGATGCATGAAGTCCAATGAGTGTTGAGGCTCGCGGCAGGTATCGTTATTTTTTTGACCTTCACAGATGATTTGAGCAGATATGGGTATATCTACTTGAAGAAATGTAAGTCTGAAACATTTAAAAAGTTTAAAGAATTTCAGAGTGAAGTGGAAAATCATCGTAACAAGAAAATAAAGTTTCTATGATCTATGGGTATATCTACTCGCGGCAGGTATCGTTATTTTTCTGACCTTCACAGATGATTTGAGTAGATATGGGTATATCTACTTGAAGAAATGTAAGTCTGAAACATTTGAAAAGTTTAAAGAATTCTAGAGTGAAGTGGAAAATCATCGTAACAAGAAAATAAAGTTTCTATGATCTGATCGCAGAGGCAAATATTTGAGTTACGAGTTTGGCCTTCAATTAAAACAATGTGGAATAGTTTCACAAAAACTCATGCCACCTGGAACACCACAGCGTAATGATGTGTCCGAACGTTGTAACCGTACTTTATTAGATATGGTGCGATCTATGATGTCTCTTACCGATTTACCACTATCATTTTAGGGTTATGCATTAGAGACAGCTACATTCACGTTAAATAGGGCACCATCTAAATCCATTGAGACGACGCCATATGAACTATGGTTTGGCAAGAAACCTAAGCTGTCGTTTCTTAAAGTTTGAGGTTGCAATGCTTATTGAAAAAGTTTCAACCTGATAAGCTCAAACCCAAATCGGAGAAGTGCGTCTTCATAGGATACCCAAAAGAAAATGTTGGGTACACCTTCTATCACAGATCCAAAGGCAAGATATTCATTGCTGAGAATGGATCCTTTCTAGAGAAGGAGTTTCTCTTGAAAGCAATGAGTGGGAGGAAAGTAGAACTTGATGAGGTAACTGTACCTGCTCCCTTATTGGAAAGTAGTTCATCACAGAAATCTGTTCCTGTGACTACTACACCAATTAGTGAGGAAGCCAATGATGATGATCATGTAACTTCAGATCAAGTTACTACTGAACCTCGTAGGTAAACCAGAGTGAGATCCGCACCAGAGTGGTACGGTAATCCTGTTCTGGAGGTCATGTTACTTGACCATGACGAACCTACGAACTATGAGGAAGCGATGATGAGCCCAGATTCCGCAAAATGGCTTAAGGCCATGAAATCTGAGATGGGATCCATGTATGAGAACAAAGTATGGACTTTGATTGACTTGCCCAATGATTAGCGAGCCGTTGAGATTAAATGGATCTTCAAGAGGAAGACAGACGCTGATAGTAGTGTTACTATCTACAAAGCTAGAATTGTCGCAAAAAGGTTTTCGACAAGTTCAATGTATTGACTACGATGAGAGTTTGTCACTCGTATCTATGCTTAAGTCTGTCCGAATCATGTTAGCAATTGCTGCATTTTATGAAATCTGGCAAATGGATAAACAAAACTGCATTCCTTAATGGATTTATTAAAGAAGAATTGTATATGATGCAACCAGAAGGTTTTGTCAATCCTAAAGGTGCTAACAAAATATGCAAGCTCCAGCGATCCATCTATGGATTGGTGCAAGTATCTCGGAGTTGGAATATACACTTTGATAAGTTGATCAAAGCATATAGTTTTATACAGACTTACGGTGAAGCCTGTATTTACAATAAAGTGAGTGGGAACACTACATCATTTCTGATAAGTATATGTGAATGACATATTGTTGATTGGAGATAATGTAGAATTATTCTGCAAAGCATAAAGGAGTGTTTGAAAGGAGTTTTTCAAAGAAAGACCTCGGTGAAGCTGCTTACATATTGAGCATCAAGATCTAGATCAAGACGCTTGATAAGTTTTTCAATGAGTACATACCTTGACAAGATTTTGAAGTAGTTCAAAATGGAACAGTCAAAGAAAGAGTTCTTGCCTGTGTTACAAGGTGTGAAACTGAGTAAGACTCAAAGCCCGACCACGACAGAAGATAGAAAGAGAATGAAAGTCATTCCCTATGCCTTGGCCATAGGTTCTATAAAATATGCCATGCTGTGTAGCAGATCTATTGTATACCCTACACTGTTTTTGGCAAGGGAGTACAATATTGATCTAGGAGTAGATCACTGGACAGCGGTCAAAATTATCCTTAGTGGAATAAAGATATGTTTCTCGATTATGGAGGTGACAAAAAGGTTCGTCGTAAAGGGTTACGTCGATGCAAATTTTGACACTGATCCAGATGACTCTAAATATCAATCTGGATACATATTGAAAGTGGGAGCAATTAGCTAGAGTAGCTCCGTGCAAAGCATTGTTGACATAGAAATTCGCAAAATACTTACAGATCTGAATGTGGCAGACCCGTTGACTAAACATCTCTCACAAGCAAAACATGATCGCACCTTAATACTCTTTGGGTGTTAATCACATAGCGATGTGAACTAGATTATTGACTCTAGTAAACCCTTTGGGTGTTGGTCACATGTCGACGTGAACTATGGGTGTTAATCACATGGTGATGTGAACTATTGGTATTAAATCACATGGCGATGTGAACTAGATTATTGACTCTAGTGCAAGTGGGAGACTGAAGGAAATATGCCCTAGAGGCAATAATAAAGTTATTATTTATTTCCTTATATCATGATAAATGTTTATTATTCATGCTAGAATTGTATTAACCGGAAACATAATACATGTGTGAATGCATAGACAAACAGAGTGTCACTAGTATGCCTCTACTTGACTAGCTCGTTGATCAAAGATGGTTATGTTTCCTAACCATAGACATGAGTTGTCATTTGATTAACGAGATCACATCATTAGAAGAATGATGTGATTGACTTGACCTATTCCGTTAGCTTAGCACTTGATCGTTTAGTTTGTTGCTATTGCTTTCTTCATGACTTATACATATTCCCATGACTATGAAATTATGCAACTCCCATTTACCGGAGGAACACTTTGTGCGCTACCAAATGTCACAACGTAACTGGGTGATTATAAAGGTGCTCTACAGGTGCCTCCGAAGGTACTTGTTGGGTTGGCGTATTTCGAGATTAGGATTTGTCACTCCGATTGTCGGAGAGGTATCTCTGGGCCCACTCGGTAATGCACATCACTTAAAGCCTTGCAAGAATTACAACTAATGAGTTAGTTGTGGAATGATGTATTACGGAATGAGTAAAGAGACTTGCCGGTAACGAGATTGAACTAGGTATTGAGATACCGATGATCAAATCTCGGGCAAGTAACATACCGATGACAAAGGGAACAACGTATATTGTTATGTGGTTTGACCGATAAAGATCTTTGTAGAATATGTAGGAGCCAATATGAGCATCCAGGTTCCGCTATTGGTTATTGACCGGAGACGTGTCTCGGTCATGTCTACATAGTTCTCGAACCCGTAGGGTCCGCACGCTTAAAGTTCGTGACGGTTATATTATGAGTTTATGTGTTTTGATGCACCGAAGGCGTTCGGAGTCCCGGATAAGACCGGGGACATGACGAGGAGTCTCGAAATGGTCGAGACGTAAAGATCGATATATTGGACGACTATATTCGGACATCGGAAAGGTTCCGAGTGATTTGGGTATTTTCGGGAGTACCGGGTTGTTACAGGAATTCGTATTGGGCCTTAATGGGCCATACGAGAAAGGAGAGAAAGGCCTCAAAGGGTGGCCGCACCCCTCCCCATGGGCTGGTCCGAATTGGACTAGGGAGGGGGGGCGCCCCCTTCCTTCCTTCTCCTTTTCCCTTCCCTTTCCTTCCCTCCTACTCCTACTACTTGGAAGGGCTCCTAGTTCTACTAGGAAACGGGGAATCCTACTCCCGATGGGAGTAGGACTCCCCTAGGGCGCGCCATAGAGAGGGCCGGCCCCTCCCCTCCTCCACTCCTTTATATACGTGGCCAGGGGGCAGCCCATAGATACAACAATTGATCGTTTGATCTTTTAGCTGTGTGCGGTGCCCCCTCCATCATAGTCCACCTCGATATTATTGTAGCGGTGCTTAGGCGAAGCCCTGCGTCGGTAGAACATCAACATCGTCACCACACCGTCATGCTGACAAAACTCTCCCTCAACACTCAGCTGGATCAGAGTTCGAGGGACATCATCGAGCTGAACGTATGCTGAACTCGGAGGTGCCGTACGTTCGGTACTTGATCGGTTGGATCGTGAAGCCGTACGACTACATCAACCGCGTTGTGCTAACGCTTCCACTTTCGGTCTACGAGGGTACGTGGTCAACACTCTCCCCTCTTGTTGCTATGCATCACCATGATCTTGCGTGTGTGTAGGAATTTTTTTTGAAATTACTACGTTCCCCAACAATATGACCCCTGAAATGCCCGCGGACGCGTTCGTGGGCAGTGACCGGACACTCCTCAAATAGCATCGTTCACATCCATGTATCTCATATCCGATCCCCTATATCCATACTAAACCATGCAACATCGATCAAACTAGATAGTTTAACAAATTGACACAGGCAAGCATAATACTTTCACCAAAAGATCGGATGTTCAAACGACCACCAAAGCTCAAACGACGAACAACTTGAAACTACATCTCAAACTTGAAATTAAATAGAAGCAAAGCGGATCATCACCAATTTCGGGCCGGCCCCTTGCCCTTCCGGTCGCCGGCGCAGCCATAGCCTTCGGCGGCTAGTGGAGGATCGTCCGAGTCGTCGACCGAGGAGCCGCCATCGTCGTAGAAAGAGGTGGAGACGATGATGAGGCCCTTGAGGCGCCGGACGGCCCGGTCCTACTATCGCTTGAGCTTCGCCAACCGAGCCGCCTCCATCTACTTCTCCTTGGCCTCGCACACGGGCTGCTCGATAGCTAGCTAGAGAGCCTTCGCATTCGTTCGGCGGACCGCCGAGCGTCTATCTCTTCCACCGTAAGCAACCGGCTGTAGACCACGTGAGGAGCCGCTCGTCCTCGTTTTGCTCCGTGGGTAACCCGCGGCGGCGGTGGACAAAGCTCTCTGCCGCGTCCCTCTCCCTTGCCTGCTGCCTCTCATAGTAGGTGGCGCGCGCCTCTGACTTCGGCGTGCATGTCCGGGGCGGCGGGTCGGGGGCGAGCACAAGCACCCACCGCTACCCGCATGGGGGAGTAGCAGGCGGCGGGGCCTGGGGAATGCGTGGTGCAGGCACGGACTGCGCAGCCCGTGCGGAGCCAAGCACGGGCCGGGAGGAGCCTGCGCAGGCTTCCTTCCTGCGGCGGTGGGGTAGAGGCGAGACCGATCTGGAACTGCCACCAGTGTCCACCTTGGACCTCTCGAGGGCAATATGGAGGGCTACACTAGTAGAAAAAGGGGCTTTCGTTCGGGCCTGGCCAGCCCATTAGTCCCGGTTCTTCCATGAACCGGGGCCAATGGATGTATTCGTCCTGGTTCGAGCCCAGGGGGCGGCCGGGGCCTTGTGGGCATTGGTCCCGGTTCGTATGGACCCATTTTTCCCAATTCCAGGCACGAACCGGGACCAATGGGCCTCGCTCTTGGCCCACAAACATTGGTCCCGGTTCTTGGCTTGAACCGGGATAGAAGGCTGGGCTTTAGCCCCGGTTCCAGCCATGAACCGGGACAAATGAGTTGCCTATATATACCCCGTCGCTGTAGTAGAGCACTCCACAGTGCTCTGTTTTCTCTGGCCGGCGAAGAGAGGGCATTTGGGTGCTCTAGCTCACCTCCTATGCACACGAGGTGTTCGATGAAATGCCCAAGCCATGCTAGTTAAGCTTTCTCCTCTCGAAGCTCGTCCTCCAAGCTCCATTTTCTCCGAGATTTGTCTAGGTTTAGCGGTCCATCATGTCTCGTCCCCGTCTTCACCGCCGTAGATCGCCCGCGCCGATCCCGTCGCCTGCACCACTGTGGTGAGCCTCTTATCTTCTTCTGAAAGAAAAAAAATCTTACTTTAGATAGATACCTGTCTAATTTTCTTACTTTTATTATTGCTTGTGCTTATACAGTGCGATGGTTTTGGTATCTGCCCCCGTCGGCCCTCGTACTGGCTATGATTCAGATGTGGTATATATTATCTTTTATAACTATTTGGTTCATTTATTGTTTATGACAATTATGCCCATCAAGTTGACATAGATTTTATTTATGTAGGAGGTAGTTGAATCGGAAATTCCAACCGACCCTATTGTCGGGAGGTTAAATTTAGTTGAAGAAGAAAACAATTACTTGAAGGAACAAATAAAAAAATTGAGGAGGAGAAGATGATATTGGAGTTGCATGTTGCGGATGTCGTCGATGATCACAAGATCAAGATGGATGCAATGTGGTTGAAGATGAGAAAGATTAGAAAATATGCCATTCATACCGAGGCTTGATATCATTATGCCGTTGGATCAATTTTTACCTTGGTTGTGATTATGATCGCATTTATTGTTGCATTGAAAGGTTTCACATAGATTCAATGTATGGTTTAACTAGATGCTCTAGAGAGCTATATGTTGTTCAATGAGAACTATGTATGTACTTTCTTTTTAATGTGATGATGAACTTCTATTAATTTGGTCACTTACCTATCCATGAGAGCTATATGTACTAAATTGATGATGTAGCTTTGAATGGTGCATTTTATACACGAAGTGCATCCAGTTTTTGCCATAAGCCTCTCTACTTTCTTGCACATGCTATGTGGGTGAAATGATGATACCATGCCAACTTTCAACCTTTTCAGAGATCATTTCTAGTGCTTTTCAATTTCAGGGTCTTATAGCTCAAAATAATCTGTAAATGCATGAAAAATAACAACTGAAGTCGGAAAGGGTTGAAAATTGATGATGTGGCTTTGAATGGTGCATTTTGAACACAGAAAAAGTATGGAGTTCAAATAAGTTCAAAAAAATGAAATCCCTTTGTAAGAGACGAGTTTCCGTATGAAACCCTAATACTTCGAAAGAGATTGTCCGTTTTGTACACGAAGTGCATCCAGTTTTTTCCGTAAGACTCTCTACTTTCTTGCACATGCTATGTGGGTGAAATGATGATACCATGCCAACTTTCAACCTTTTCAGAGTTCATTTGTAGTGCTTTTCAATTTCAGGGTCTTATAGCTCAAAATAATCAGTAAATGCATGAAAAATAACAAATGAAGTCAGAAAGGGTTGAAAATTGATGATGTGGCTTTGAATGGTTCATTTTGAACACAAAAAAGTATGGAGTTCAAATAAGTTCAAAAAATGAAATCCCTTTGTAACAGATGAGTTTCCGTATAAAACCATGATACTTCGAAAGAGATTGTGCATTTTGTACACAAAGTGCATCCAGTTTTTACCGTACACCTCTCTACTTTCTTGCACATGCTATGTGGGTGAAATTATGATACCATGCCAACTCTCAACATTTTCAGAGTTCATTTGTAGTGCTTTTAAATTTCAGGGTCTTATAGCTCAAAATAATCAGTAAATGCATGAAAAATAACAAATGAAGTCAGAAAGGGTTGAAAATTGATGATGTGGCTTTGAATGGTGCATTTTGAACACAGAAAAAGTATGGAGTTCAAATAAGTTAAAAAAATGAAATCCCTTTGTAACAGACGAGTTTCCGTATAAAACCCTGATACTTCGAAAGAGATTGTGCATTTTGTACACGAAGTGCATCCAGTTTTTGCCGTAAGCCTCTCTACTTTCTTGCACATGCTATGTGGGTGAAATGATGATACCATGCCAACTTTCAACCTTTTCAGAGTTCATTTGTAGTGCTTTTCAATTTCAGGGTCTTATAGCTCAAAATAATCAGTAAATGCATGAAAAATAACAAATGAAGTCAGAAAGGGTTGAAAATTGATGATGTGGCTTTGAATGGTTCATTTTGAACACAGAAAAAGTATGGAGTTCAAATAAGTTCAAAAAAATAAAATCCCTTTGTAACAGACGAGTTTCCATATGAAACTCTCATACTTCGAAAGAGATTGTCCATTTTGTACACGAAGTGCATCCAGTTTTTGTCGTAAGCCTCTATACTTTCTTGCACATGCTA
>NC_041384.1:27260968-27262363 GCF_002162155.2 Triticum dicoccoides
TATGTGGGTGAAATGATGATACCATGCCAACTTTCAACCTTTTCCGAGTTCATTTGTAGTGCTTTTCAATTTCAGGGTCTTATAGCTCAAAATAAGCAGTAAATGCATGAAAAAATAACAAATGAAGTCAGAAAGGGTTTGAAATTGATGATGTGGCTTTGAATGGTGAATTTTGAACATAGAAAAGTATGGAGTTCAAATAAGTTCAAAAATATGAAATCCCTTTGTAACAGACGAGTTTCCATATGAAACTCTCATACTTCGAAAGGGATTGTCCGTTTTGTACACGAAGTGCACCCAGTTTTTGCCGTAAGCCTCTATACTTTCTTGCACATGCTATGTGGATGAAACGATGATACGATGCCAATTTTCAACCTTTTCAGAGTTCATTTGAAATGCTTTTCAATTTCAGGGTCTTATAGCTCAAAATAATTAGTAAATGCATGAAAAATAACAAATGAAGTCAGAAATGGTTGAAAATTGATGACGTGACTTTGAATGGTGCATTTTGAACACAAAAAAACTCTGGAGTTCAAATAAGTTCAAAAAAGTGAAATCACTTTGTAACAGACGAGTTTCCGTATGAAACCCTCATACTTCGAAAGAGATTGTCCGTTTTATACACGAAGTGCATCCAGTTTTTGCCGTAACCCTCTCTAATTTCTTTCACATGCTATGTGGATGAAATGATGATACCATGCAAATAAAATTAACTAATTTTTTTATAAAACTCTAATAGCAAAAGGAATGAACAAAAAAGCTTTTATAAACCTCTAGTATTTTTTAAACTAAAATTATATAAAATTCATGCCACTGAAATTATAAAAGTATTTTCTGTTCAAAACATGGAAAGCAGAAAGAAACAAAATAAACTTTAATAAAAAGTAGAAACAAAATTAAACAAATTAAAATTTAATACAATAAATAAGTAGAAACAAAATAAAATAAACTTTTATAAAATAAAGAAGTAGAAACAAAATAAACTTTATAAAAGTAAAATAAATATACTTTAATAAAATAAATAAAAATAGCAACAGTAAGGTTTTTTGTTGTAAGTAGAAACAAAAGAAAACAAATAAAGCAACAAAAAAATAAAAAAGTGCCAACTACTGGGCCACCACGGCCTGAATACGACTAGAAACCCTATCATGGGCCATGATTCAGGCCCGCAGAAGGCCTAGTAGGCTCATCAGGCATAGCAGTGACAATTAGGCTCGTAAGCCTGCAATCTAGAGGAGCTCGAGAGGGGTGTGGTAGTGGGGCTTATAAACCACTCCGCGCCCCTCTCAACTAGTGAGGTGGGACTAAAGTTTTGGCCACAGGGAGCACGAGGCCTTTGGTCCCGGTTGGTGGCACCAACCGGTACCAAAGGGGGCATTCGTACCGGTTGGTGCC
>NC_041384.1:27262441-27289086 GCF_002162155.2 Triticum dicoccoides
GGGACCAAAGGCCTCCGCTTCCCGCCCTTTGGGCTGCTGAAAAGAGACCTTTGGTCCCGGTTGGTGGCACCAACCGGGACTAAAGGGGGCATTGGTACCAGTTTGTGCCATGAACCGATACTAATGCCCTGGGTATATAAGAAAACACTTAGCAGTTTCGATGAAATCCATCACTTCTTCTCCCCCGACGCCCTTGCTCCTCCTCGCCGCCGTCGCTGCTCGACGCCCCTACTCCACCTTGCCGTCGCCGCTGCCACCGACGCCGTCAGGTTGCTCAACGTCGTCGCCACCGCCGCTGCCGCCCTCTGCCCCGACGCGCCGTCGACCCTCGCGCCCCTGCCGGCCCTGACGCGCTGCCCCCTGTGAGCACCAGCCTGCTCCTGCGCCCCTCCCCTGTCCCGCGCCCCTGTGCCCCTACACTGCCCCGCCGGCGCCGGCGCCGGCCCCTCCACCGTGCCCCTGGATCCGCCCCTGCGCGGTGCTATTATATTTGTAGATGTTTTTATATGTTTTTTAGAAGTTTTTAGATGCTATTCTTAAATGTTTTTACTTGTTTTTAGGTTATTTTAGTTTATGTTTAGTTTAGTTTTAAGATTAGGAGAATTTCGGATGTGTAGATATATTTATTTAGATGTCTAGTTAATTTAGATGTTGTAATTTGTTCATAAAAATTGTGCACTTTTGTATAGAAACTTTATTTTTTCTTCATATGTACGGAAATGTAGAGTGAAAAGTTTTATATATGCAAAAGTTACATTTTTAGAAAATTTTTATATATCTAGCTAGGAAAGGAAAGAAGAAGAAAAAGAATAAGAGGAAAAATGAAAATAAGAAGAGGAAGAAAGGAGAAGAAGAGGAGAGGAAGAAGAGGAGAAATAAATAAGAAGAGGAAAAAAGAAGAAAAAGAAGAGGAGAAGAAGAAACGAATAGAGGAGAAGAAGAGAAAATAGAAAATAGAAGAGTTTTTTCTTCGTTGTCGATATAACCCGTTCCGATAACTTCGTTTAGTTTTAGGATTATTTTAGTTTATGTTTAGTTTAGGAAGAAGGAAAAGAAAAATGAGAAGAAGAGGAGAGGAAGAAGAGGAGAAATAAATAAGAAGGGGAAAAAGGGGAAAAAAGAGGAGAAGAAGAGAAAATAGAAAAATTTCTATTTTCTCTTCTCCTCTATTCCTTTCTTCTTCTTCTCTTTTTTCTTCTTCTTTTTTTTCTTCGATCTTCTCCTTTATTCCTTTCTTCTTCTCCTCTTTTTATTTCTTCTTCGTCTTCTTATTTTTTATCGGGTATGTCGTTGTTGATATACCCCATCCTCGATAACTTCGACATGAGGGAGGGGGGAGGGGGGAGGGGTCGTCGAGGGTTTGAGGGGCGAGGGGCGGGAACTAGCTAGGGTAGAGGGTCGAGGGTCACCGAGGGGTCGAGGGTCGCCGAGGGTTCAAGGGTCGAGGGGTCGTCGTATGTTGTCGTTGTCGATATACCCCCTCTCGACCATGATAACTTATACCACAGGAGCACCCCCCAGCCCTCTCGCTCGACCAAAACTCTCGAGGACACCCAAACCCTAGAAAAAAACGATGTCGGTCTCCTACCCCCTCCCGCCGCGCCCCTAGCCGATCGAAAAACTCTCTTGAGGCCACCCAAATTTACCAAGTTAAAAGAGCGTTGTCGTCGAGGCCACCCCAAACCCTAGAGAAGCGTCGAGGCCAGGCCACTAATATGATTCCTTATTGTGCTTAGCTAGCTAGTTCAACGTTTGCCACTAATATATCCATCTGTCATGTTTGAATAATAATTGCCATGTTGTAAATATTTGAAGAAACTATGGATCCGCACCCCCGAGACGAAGCACAAGAAGCGGTGTTGGGGGAGATAATCGCACATGGAAGTGATGCCGTCTTGTCGTTTCTCAACGATACATGCACCGATGGTCTGGAAAGACAGGATGAAGAAGCATGCTATGACGATGATGATCAAACAATGGAGGAGGAAGGACACCGTGATGATGGCTCCGGTGACCGAATGGAGGAAGGACACCATGATGACGGCTCCGGTGACCGAATGGAGGGGGAAGGACACCGTGATGACGGCTCCAGTGACCGAACGGAGTCCGGCCAGTTATATATATTAATTAATTAAGCATGTGCTGACTATACCTAATTGATGCATTAATTGTTTTTGGTATGTACACATATTAACTCTCTTTTTTTCTTCTTTTCTAGCCCTCCGGATCGAGCAACACTTCGATAACGAGACGAGGCCCGAAGAGAAAGTTGCGCTCGGATGAAAGGTACATGATCATCGAAATTGATCATGCTGGCCAACCGATTGAACCCCTTCGGACCAAGCAAAAATTTAATGCTCGGTGCGGGGTTCTAGTTAGGGACATGATCCCGATCAGTATCGAGCAATGGTTGAATCCTAAGGACAAAGACTCTCAGGTGTCTTATGACAGTGATAGGCAGAAAATTGATCTTTGGACCGCACTGCAGGAAAATTTCACCTTCCCGCCAGAGGAGGATCCGGAGAATCCAGTTAAAAAGCCAATGATCAAGGCTTATGCTCTTAAGAAGATGGCTGAGCTATTCAGGAGGTGGAAGAATGAGCTGAAATCATCGTTTGTCGACCAAGACAAGACTCCAGAATTCAACGGCCGATTTGAGAAGATCAAAGATTAGTGGCCCGCATTTGTCACCAAAAAGAAATCTGAGAGAGCAGTGAAGATGTTAGCGACAAACAAGAAAAATGCTGCAAAGAAGAAGCATCACCATCGCACGGGGTCAGGTGGCTACCTAAAAGCCCGACCGTTGTGGGACAAGGCTGAGAATGACCTCATTGCTAAAGGGATCGAACCAGAGACGCGACACTGGCCAGACCGTTGTAGGACTTGGTTCTTCAAGGTTGGGGGAAAATTGGACCCTGTAACAGGGAAGTGCGTTTGGACCAACGAGCAGCTGAACACACCCATCGAGAAGCTTCAGGAGTATATTGAAAAGGCGCAGCAATGGACGTTCGTTCCAGACAGAGAGAACGACGAGCTCACAGAGGCCCTCGGGAATCCTGAGCACCCCGGACGGACACGAGGTACGCAAGGCTCCCTTTCATGGAAGGCTAGATTTCCCGATGCAGGCGGTTACAAACGCCGGAAGAGGAAGAAGAAAAAGGAGTTGACCCAACTACAGGCGCTGCACGCAAGGGTACAAGCGCTAGAGGAACAAGACGAGGCCTGCAGCACGCAACCTGCCGAAGCTGCTACACCCGAAGCTACACTGCCATCTCAGCGGAGAAGCATCGTGGCTTCCACGGAGCTGCTTCAGGAGCCTGTCTTCACGGCTCCTGGTAGCTACCCCGTGGACTTAATCATGGAGTCTCACAATTGCCACCTTATGACGCAATGGATGAATATGAAAGTCAAGGCGGATGCTGGCTCTGTTGCACGTCCTGAACCTGGCGCAACTTTTCACTGCCGGCCGATTCGAGAAGGATATGCTAGGGTGATGGTGGATGAAATAACGGAGGGATTTGAGGAGCTCGAGCTTGACCACCCTACCGGTGAAGGGGAGACTCGGCTGGGTTCTGCTCTGAAGACTCCATGCCTATGGTGGAAGGAGCTCATCAACCTTCCAAACTGGATGCCTCCGCCTCCTCCTCCTCCTCCTCCGGCGAGTCAGGGCACTCCGCCTCCTCCATCGCCTCCTCCCCCGGCGAGTGATCAGGGCACTCAGTTTCCTTCTCCGGCGTGTGGCGGCACTCCGCCTCCTTCTCCGCTTGCGCCGGCACGCCCGAGCAGCCACCAGCCTCCTCCTTCTCCAGCGCGTGGCGGCACTCCGCCTCCTTCTCCGCCCGCGCCAGCGCGCCCGAGCAGCCACCAGCCTCCTCCTTCTCCAGCACGTGGCGGCACTCCGCCTCCTTCCCCGCCCGCGTCGACGCGCCCGAGCAGCCACCAACCTCCTTCTTCTCCGCCTCGCCATCAAGGGCGGAAGAGACTCGCCGCCGCCCCGGCTGCTCCGGCACGTCGTAGTGCTTCTCCTCCGCCTCGTAAGCAAGCACGAAAGAAGACAGCCGCAACCGCTCCATCTGCTTCGGCGTCTAGCAGTATAGCCAGAGGCAGGCAATACAGATTCGGTCCACTTCTCAAGCCTCTAGAGAAGTTACCATACGAGAGGACCGTGGAAGAAAATGCGAAGATCGTGGAAAACAAGTGAATGACTTCTTTGAAGGGGTGAAAGCAAAGAGACATCCACCTCCAGAGGAGAAGGTAGACCGGGTGAAAGCAAAGCGCACAGTCGATGCCCTGAGGAAACTACCAAAGTCTCCGCCGAAAACCAACTATGAGCGCATTACTGCAAAGGTATATATCGAAGCGTTGTGGTCGGGAAATACTATCAGTGATCGAAGGTTAGCAAAACGATGAGTTGGGAAAAAAATTGCCCAGCTCGGCGAACAAGCGGACCAATCGTGCCCCCCGCTCAAGGTGTCTAGCGATATCGTCGCTAATGATTTGTTGACTGTTCCATTTGAGGAGTTTTTTTCCAGTGGTTCAATCAAAAGGCCCTCGATAAATTAACGGCCACTTGCTACTGTCTGTAAGTACTACTTCTGTCATTAAGTCTCTATATATAGCTCAGCTCTTTTATTGCATGTATATATGATTATCCTCACTATATTATGCAGATTGAAGATCGTCGAGTGCAGAAAAGCAGAAATATATGATATTGGGTTCATTAACACAAATCTCATAGATAAATTTGAGGTTCAAAAGAACACCGATGATGCTGAGGCCAACTTGCTCAAATCATTGATAGTAAATCAAAACAAAGATAAAATACTCTTTTCTTATAACTTCGAGTGAGTGTTACTGTCTTGTGCATATTTGGTTTCCCTTATTATTCGAGCGAGGTTATAGTAATGTAATTGATGAGTTATGCATGCGTGCGCAGCTTCCACTATATTCTCCGGGAGATTAAGCTCGAGAAGAGACTAATAACGTCTTAGACACGAGACGAAAATCTCCCGAGACCTATGCGGACATGACTAAAATGATCGAGAAGTAAGTTCAATCGATCATTATCGCACCATATCGGCAACTTTTTGTTCATTTCCTGATATCAAGTAATTGTTTTCTTTGTCTCGCAGGGTTTGGAAAGTATTCACCGCACAAGCTCCGGAACTGCCGGGGGAGCTGCGATGGACATACTCGAAAGTAAGTAGTACTAGCTAGCTAGTTCCGCGCATCTCGATCCCGTTGATTCTAGCTACTTTCATCAATGCCATTTATAATGCTTCATTATCAGTTTGATTGACCTCTATTTCTCATAAAGTGCTTGTGGCAGGAACAAGGGAAGGATTTCTGTGGATACTATGTGTGCGAGTTCATCTACAACGCGACTTGCAAAGATAAGCGGGACTACTCTAAAAGACAATTTGATGTGCGTAAGCAATAATATTCACAATTTCATTTTATTGCACCATCATTTCTGTTGAGTTTCATTCATATATATGTATTAACCCCCTTCTTCAAATTAGACGTGGGAGATGCGGAATGAACTCCTACCAGAAGATCGCATGAAAGCAATTCAAGAGGAATTAGCGGGATTCTTTCTTGACCACGTCATCAATAAAGCCGAAGAATACCATGTGGAACTTGATTTCAGATGCTAGGGGATTGTAACAGATCTTACATATTGTATATGTATGTAGCTAGTAGCGTCGGATAGATAATACGAAAACTTGTTGTTCGACCAATCTCCCAGAGAAGGAGAGGTCGATCACTTCTCTCGGTATGCATGACGAACTTCTGTACTTAATGGTTTCCTTCATTTTCTTACTAGCTAGCGTGTCGAGGGCCTCTCTATACATATAGTACGTAGCGTCGACCTAGCACGGAGATAAGAGAGGATGCTTCTCTCTATTAATTAATTAGCTACCTAACACAATATATGAAACACCTTAATTAACCATACAAAAACCTCAAATCCACCCCCCTTTCAGAAAAAAACAAAAACCCTAGCCCCTGAACAGCTGACGCGTGGATGCCTATTGGTCCCGGATGGTTCCATCAACCGAGACTAAAGGCCCTCCTGCCTGGGCTCGCCACAGCGGCCACGTGGAGGCCCATCTGTCCCGGTTCGTATAAGAATCGGGACTAAAGGCCAAGGGCATTAGTAACGACCCTTTAGTTCCGATTCCGCAACCGGGACAGATGGGCCTTATGAACCGGGACAAATGACCCTTTTTCTACTAGTGCTAGGTCCTCGTCGGAGTCGGAGGAGGAGCGGCTGCCGACGCTCGACATGGTCACCGTAGTCACCAGAGTGGTCGGAGTGGATCGAATCGGAGAAATCGAAGGCAAGAAGAAGAGACAAGTCAAGAGTGGAATGAGCTAGGGTTTCCGGATTGGGGATATTTGTGTGGACGGAGTGGGGGTCGGGGTGGGCCGAGCTGATGTGGCGGGCGTGTCCGGGCGCCCCATATCTGCCCCATATTTGGGCTGGATATGAGGGGTGTCGGATAACCCGGACGTTTGAGGGCCGTTTGAGGCACTCGACTAGGTCACAAAAACATGACCGACTAGTGATCGGGCGGGTCGTCCGTGCATTTGAGACCGGTATGAGGCGCCCGACTGTAGATGCTCTTAGCCCTGTGCACATGCAACAGGTGCAACATTAGAGCATCTAGGGTGCACCAAACAGGCCTCAAACGCTCAGGCGGCCCGTCCGGTCACGATTTTTTGACCCAGACGCCCCCCTCAAGCGGGTCTCAAACGTCCGGGCTGACCGGCATCACTCATATCCAGCCCAAATATGGGGGCGCCTGGACGCGCTCGGGCGCATCTGCCACGTCAGACTGACAGTGGGGTCCCACGGGTAAACGCCTGGAAATCTGGTGGTTTGCAGCTCGTCTCCTCCATCGGACCGGTCACGCTGCATGGCGCCACTCCGGCGGGCCGCGTAGTGCCTAGCCTGGCTATTTAAGTCGACCGGTGGCACCGAAACCCTACGATCCATCCACATTTTCTTCTGCCTGTCCACCGCCGCCGCCACTTTCCACTCCACCCATCCGCCTAGTAGCCATGCCCCCACGCCGACGGATGAGGAGCGAGCCATTTCTGACGCCGGAGCGCCGGCTCGAGCTCCTTGACCAGATCCGGGCTAGGCGCGAAGCCCGGATCGCCGCGGGGCTATCTCCGGATGCATTCAATCCAGAGGAGGAGTTGGAGGAGGAGAAGGAGGACGAAGAGGAGGAGGAGGAGGAGGAGGAGGAGGAGGAGGAGGAGGATGTGGGGGACGCTGGAGACGTGGATCTTCACGCAGAGCAGCAGGCCATCCTCAATTCCCTTCGGTCGAAATCGACTGCGGAGGCCAAACACCGTCGCCGGCAGGAGATGGAAGTGCACCAGGCCATGGAGGAGGCAGAGATGCTCGCCTACATGCATAAGGTCGAGCAGGAGGAGAATGAGCCGGAGCCCTCCTACCCGCCCGTCCAGCATTATCGTCGTGTACATTTCCGACCACGAAAGATAGCTAGGGTAGTACGTAGGATATTTTTGTATGTTTTATATGGATTTAGAGGTTCAAATATGAGAGAGTCAATATAGACTAACTTAAAGGGTGTCCGGTCAGTGACCACGGACGTGCCCATATCCGCGGTCGGGACCGGATTTGCAAATTCCGACTGTAGATCTTGCAAAGACATTGTTTGTTTCGTCGTGGAGCGAGCGAGACAATCGTCATGTGTCCTACCGCTGGGCGCACACGCAGAAACACATGATAGCGCACATTCAGCACATGTCCTAGCCTAGCTGAGCTGCCGCTGGGCCCTCGCCTATAGCATTTGTACATGACTGGGACAAGCTGTTCAGTGTCAAGTCAGTGAGTGCCGTTCAGACCACTGTTGCCACTGTCAACTGAGACGATTGCTCACCATAGAAGTTACGATGTATAATTTGTTTGTTCATCTCGTGGCCGCCGGATATGCTTAGTTAGGGCATGCATAGTAGTTGATAAGACAGTTTTATAGTATTAAACATTGAATGTAATATAAAGATGACAATAAAAAACATATCTGCAATAAGTTATTTTTTAGTTTTATCTTCAATAACTAGTTATTTTTAAAAAAATGATGTGCTAAGAGATCATCTCATAAATAAGAGAAGACAAGCCTTTTCTTATGGTTTTCTCTTCTCCATCGCAACAATTATCCTACGTGACACTCCTAATATAAAATCATTGTACATGCCCTTGATAATTGACCGCCGTCATGATTTGGAGCATCCACATATGTAGGATTTAGAAAGCAAAGCATCGTTTAAGACGAATGTAGGTTTACGTTAGCCTCGTGCACATGGAATATGCACACCATTTTTTTGGGTTAATGCATTGACTGCAGGTCGCCTAAACTAGTGCGTTAACATGACAATAAACAAGTTGTGTATTTAGAGCCATCTGATCATGCCACATCCTTGATTGGACGACTGTGATTATTTGAGTGGCCAGGACTGGTAATCAAACGAGAAGTAAAGATGCGGAAATCGGTCGAAGCATGTGATTCCCGTTCCATATTATAGTGTCTTGAAGTTGATTTGCATAATTAGTAAACTTTATGTCTTCATCATGGTCATTGCATCCTTTTAAAAGCAAGACTAGCTGCATCTTGTTTGCCGAGGTCGTGCACTGCCTTCCAAAGTTCATCATTGATTGTGAAGCATTTGAAGTACTCCACCTATAGCATTTGTGCGTGACATGGAGTAACCCGTTAAATGGACCATATAATATTTTGTTCATAAAAGCAAAGATTTTGTGATCTTTTGGTCACTACATCTATAGAGGCATCCAAAACTTTATCCCAGGTGACAGTGAGGCCGATGGATTCGCCTTTCTGGAAAGGACTGATGAGAGTTAAATCGTTTTTTCTCAATCGGACCAAGTTTGTCATCGGTAACGGTACTTCTACGAGATTCTGGGAGGATACTTGGCTAGGGGACACGCCTCTCGCGCTTCAGTATCCTTCTCTCTATAGTATTGTTCAACGGAGAGATGCAACCGTTGAGTCAGTATGCCAGTCCACGCCTCTAAATATCAGCTTCAGGAAAGCGTTAGCTAGTAACCGTTGGAAGCTTGGCTCCATCTGGTGAGAAGATTGATGGATGTTCAACTCTCTCAATGTCCGGATCAGTTGTGTTGGAAGCTTACTAGGAATGGAGAATTTACGGTTAAATCTATGTATTTGGATGTCATTAATTCAAGTTCTATTCCTACATCGAAATATGTTTGGCATGTCAAAGTTCCCTTGAGAGTTAAAGTGTTTATGTGGTTTGTACACAAACAAGTCATTTTAACTAATGATAACTTGATTAAATGCAACTGGAATGGATCCTCTCGATGTAGTTTTTGTGATGCGGATGAAACAGTCAAACACCTCTTTCTCGATTGCCCTTTGGCAAAGATTCTTTGGCAATCAGTTAACATAGTCTTTAATATTACTCCACCGAATAATATTAACACATTATTTGGGACGTGGTTGGATGGGATTGAGTCCCAAACAGCAAGACACATTCGTGTAGGAGTATGTGCTTTATTATGGGCTATCTGGAATTGCAGAAATGATTTGGTCTTTAACAGAACAACAAATACTCACTTTTTGCAGGTTATCTTCCGAGCCACTGCGTGGATCCGTATGTGTTCGTTACTCACTCCGACGGAGGCCAGGGAGCATTTGGTTACTGGATCTATCAGCTGGAAGATGGTAGCACGGGATATTTTCGGCCGGTTTGGATAGTGGTCATGTAATAGGATAGGCAATTAGTTTTCCTATCTCTCTTTTGCCAGCCGGTTGTGGTTTTTATTTTGGTTCCTTAGCTCTTTGTGAGCAGCTTTTGTTTGAGACTCTAAGACTATTGTTGAACCTTTTTACTTACTAATAAAGACGGCTGTATGCATCATTTTGATGCAGAGGCCAGGGATGTCCCATTTTCTAAAAAAAATCAGATGAAAAATACACACATTAGTAAATTATTCATTATTGTTTGGCAAATGGTTTCCTCCTCGTATTTTTTGCGAATAGGTTCCTCCTCGTTCTTGGTGGCCGCTCTTTAGCCCTCGGGTGGGCGTCTCCACCTTTCAACGGACCCGCCTTTGTGCCAGGGCGAGGGGGCAGGGAGCCCCCTTCTGAGGTGGAGGAGGGCGACATCGACGGCCAGAGCCCATGGAGCTGACAACGGAGCTCCTCCAACTACTGTTTGTTTCATCCCCAAGCTTTGCTGGTGGCCTGTGTGGTGTTCTGCTCGCTGTGGAGGGCTCCTTCGACTTCTAGCTGGACTTGTGCTTTAGTTTCCATATCTTTGCTAGTAGTTTGTTGTAGCCTGATAGCTTTTACACAGCACCATGTATCGGCTTGCTGTTTTGTTCTTTGTTTCCTTTGTTTGTTCGATGTAATTTTGGTCGGTTGATGGCTTTATTAGTTCAAACCCGGGCTCTTTTTGAGCCTTCGTTCTAAAAAAACAATCAGGCCATACAAAGATTCACTGTATTGAGAGGAAAGTTTGTTGCATGATCTATAACGACGCTCTAACCAAAAATCCCCTGACGCTGAACATAATGCATGCATTTGGGCGTAGTGTTGCAGCATCTAGACCATTGTATCACCAAAATAAATGGCCCAAATTGAATTGATGTACCGTAAAAGAACTCATGATTTCACATGTTCAATGCTTTGGTGTTGGTACAAATGAGAAACATGATGTATGATTAACAGGCACAATCGGTGAGCCGATGCACGATGGAATTGGAGATCATGTAATCTTTTACTGCCACATCGATTTGCGTTGTAGTAGTCTGCTCTTATGCCTAGTGGGGTATGGGATTGACCTCAGACTAATACGCCAGTGGTAGCACCAGATTCTGCATCCGCATCGCTATATTGCCTACATGGCGTATGACAGTAAAACATGGAAGCCTCTCAAGCAGAAGACGGTCTAAACAACATTTGGATGGCGCAAAGAGCTGACAAGATGATCCCCAACCAGGAGTAGGTGATAGATTTACCGAATGATCTGGTGCTTGTTTCTTTCCCTATGTCTCTTATTCCTACATTTTGTTGGCATACATCGTCCATTTGCCCTTTACATTGACACACATAAATGTAAGTAAATATTTGTGTTATCACAGAGCAAAATATGGATATGTAAGGTGGGAAAGTCTTGCTCAGATGGAGGTGGGGATAGTGGATATATGTATAGGAGGAAGCGAAGAAAGCACTAAACTACCTAAACTTGCAGGCCCCGCTGACGTGGTTGTACGTGTGTGCTCCACGTCCGCTCGTCATAGAGAGAAGCTGCAAGGCCGCGAGACGACAGTGTCCTGCCGTCCTGCCCTGGCCGCTGGGGGCATACTAAGCACATATTTTTAAGTTGCCGGGCTCTGTTAGCATTTGTTCTGGATTGAGAGCAGCTGTTAATGCAAGTGTCATGTCCCTTGGTTCAGACCACTGTTACTCGTCATCACTGTCAACCGAGTTGATTTCTCACAACCAAAGTATTTTGTATGTTCATCTCTTTGGCCGCCGAACAGACTTAGTTAATTAAAATTCATTAGTGTCACCAGTTGGAGAAGTGATCTGCCCCTTGCGGTCTCTAGATCCAGTTGATGATGAGGCCGCACTATATCGATGTAGGCATGAAAACGGCATTGCACATATAGTCCATCGGTAGTGCAATTAACAACGACTAAAATACAGATGTAGGTTTAGGGTGACTAAAATACATGTGCAGTAGGTACACCATTGTTCTCAATCCGGGTGCACATACGGCTTAAACTAATAGTGCTTTCAGTTGATGAAAGTTAGCGTATTTGTTGGTCCTAGCTTTAACCATGCTATCCAGGGCCATCCAGTCGTACTACTACAACCTTGGATCAGACGACTGTTGGTTGTGCGAGTGGCCGGAGATATGAAATGGGTTCCCATTTTTTTTTTACCTCTGAACACGTAATCTACCAGGACAGATAGATGGATATGCATAATTGAAGCGTTTCTCCATCAAAACATGCGATTCCCGTTCCATGTTATAGTGTCTTCAAGTTGATGTGTGTGATAAACAAAGTTTTACGTACTTCATCATGGTGGTTGCATCCTTTTAAAAGCAGGACTTGCTGCATCTTTGCTTGGCAAGGTCACACGCGCCCTTCCAAAGCTCATCATTTAACTCCAGAAGCAATGGAGGCAACACAGTAAATCACACCGTATGATGCAAGATGCTTGAGAAAGATATCTTGGATTAGAGCTTTGTTACGAATGTGCTAATAGGATGCTTCAGACCCATGCCACCCTACGCGTCTGGCCCGAGAGCCGGCTAGTGATGCAATAAAAATCGCTAATTGCCGATGGAGCCCACCTACAACCGGTGACATCGCAAATGCAACCCCAAACGAACTGGCCATAACACAGGAGAAAAAATATGGTTGGCGTCCTCCACGACACCACAAAGCGTACACAATCCATCTCCTAGGCCATGGCATTTCTGAATCTCCAATTCGACCGGGAGACGATCTGTCAGCTGCCAAAGGAAGATTCTAATTTTGACATGGACTCTAGCCTTCTAGATATCCATGACCTGAAACTTTGCCGCACCGGTATGCAAAGCATTGTATAGAGAGCTGGTTTAGAATTCATTGGACGGTTCAAGTTTCCACATTGTTATGGTAGACGTTAGAACAATCCCTGAATACAAGCAAAGGAGTGATTCATCTATTTGCACTGTATGAGTCAAAACATGTTTGGTTGCATGCATGTGCAAGACTCATTGAGCCGCATCGAAAACCTTTTTCCTTTACCAGATTTAAGGGGTAGTTTGCCCTGCGCCATGCGACCTTTGCATATTTAATCATATGGTAAATTATTATGCTATAAATTCAAACTTACAAGACATGTTGAATCAAACCTGACAGAAAACCTTGATGCCACTCATGGTGTGGGTTGTAAAATTCAATTGCTACACCTTTGATTGGATGATTGTGGATTGTCCAAGTCGCCACCTAACCTTCCATGTTTAATGATTTGGTAAATTAGCACATCAATTCACTATTTCAAGTCACTTTGAATCAAACCTGACATAAAACCTTGATTTGACTCATTGTGTCGATTGCTAAATTCATTTGGTACATCCTTTTTGATCGGATGGTTGTGGATTGTCAGAGTCGCCAAGGTCAGTAATCCAACAATAAAGATATATCCGGAAATTTGAAGTTGTTCATGGTCGAAGCATGTGAATCCAGTTCCATCTTACATTATCTCCAAGTTGATTTGTATAATTAGGGAAGTTTATGTCTTTTATCATTTTGATTGCATCATTTTAAAACTAAGAGTATCTATATCCCACTTGAAAAGGTCACACATACCCTTCCAAAGTTCATCATTTAACTTACGATGCACTTGGAGATAACGCCCTTAAAAATGAGCCATAAAGTATAATATATGAAATCAAAGATTTCTCTGATCTTTTGGTAACTACAATGAGACATATTTGTAAATTGTTCATGATGGTTTGTCAAATGGCCAACATAGTACACGCATCAAATGAAACATACACACACATTTGTAATTAGTTCATGATGGTTTGGTTCCTTCTTTTTTCTTGCCCCATAGGATTTCACATGGATTCCTATGTGTTGTTGGCATATCACATGGATTTGCCATCTACAATGACATACACAGATGCAAATGTCCATATATGTTACCAAAACATTAGATATCTATAAGTAAGATGAGGGGATATGTTTCTTGTTTAGTTCGAGATGGGGTGGTGGATATATATTTGTCTCGATGCAATGTGTGTAGGTACTTTAAATTTGGAGAGGATTTTTCACAAATCACGAACTATTGGGGTCGAATTGCACAGAACACCCACTCTCTGGTTTTTTTGTTCAAAAAAACATCATCTATTTGTGTAATCCACTGCAGATAGGCCTAACACATCATTTGATCTTGTTGACCTGATTCCTAACAAGTGGGCCCTACTTGTAATTCACATGAACCAAAAAAACGTGCCACACCAGGCGGCTTGGGCTAACTAAAACATCTAATATCTCACAAAACTATGGTTAAATGAGTCATATTTTTGCAGACCAATACTCATTACATATATGATTTACTGGAATTTTTGTATCCTTGAAAATGTTGAATTATGAAAAAGAAGTCAGTTGAGCCAACAAGCTACCAATGTCTTCAAAACTTGTGGTCCAAGAAAGCTAATAAAAACTCAAATTAGTACTAGGTATATGTAATATTTACTAACTCTGTTAGTTTTTGTAAATGTTAAGTTCTAAACCAAAAACTATAATGAGCAACTAAAATTGTATGGCTGGCTGGTATGACCCTTTTTGGCACATGCGCAGTTTAAAACTTGATCCGCTCCTCTAAAATCATGTCAATGTGCTCAAACAATGTATGAATTAGACCCAGCTCAAAGAGTTACACCAATAGATGATTTTTGTGCAACAAACCTGAAAAGTAGGTGTTTTGTTCAAAATCAACCCCAATAGTTGGTGGTTTATGCAATTTCCTCTAAACTAGGGTTTAGCCATAACCATGTAAAACAACTTATATGTTGGTCTCCACCTAAGGGAGTGTATCATGGTTTTGGATATTGGAAGCGGTTTGCCGTCCGAGCATGAGATTCAAACTACCTGTTACAATGTACTCCCTCCGTTCCATAATGTAGTGCATATAGATTTTTTTTGAATGTCAAACTTTGACCATGTTTAGAGGGAAAAATATTTATATTTAGAAAAGCAAATGTATTTCAACAGATACATCATGACATAAATATTCATATTGTATATGTAGTTGAGTTGTATAATCAATTAAGTTATTGTGTTCATTGGCATCGTGGCAAGACTAGCTGCATATTGCTTGGCTAGCTTACGCGTAACTTTCGAACTACATTGTCCATTTGTTTCAATACTTATAGGCGGGTGACATACACATTAGATAAAATATAAATACATTAGTACATTGTTCATGATGGTTTATCAAATGGCTCATATTCTCTCTTGGCCTTTACTTCTGTTACGAAACACCAAGATGATATCCATATTAGATGACAATCCACAAAATTACTTTAAATTTAACTAAGCAAACTATTCGCAAAAAAAACAAGACAATAGAAAAAAAGGAAACCTCTTGCTCACGTCCATCGCGTAGTTGTAGCACAAATGAGAGCTAGGCGATACATGGTTTGATCATGCTCCACAGTCGATTAGTATGTGAAAGTTTCAATGTGCACAATCAGTGAGACAATGCAATATGGAATTGGATACCATATAAATTGTTTATTGTTAGAAATAACTTGATATTGGGGCAACTAGCCACTCCGTTCCTAGTTAGATTTGGCATCGACCTTAGATCATTACAAAATCTAGCATTTGGCCTACATCACGGACGATCTTTAAATATAGAAGCTAAACATGTTGAAGTTTTTCTAAACAACACTTCGATGGCACAAAGAGCTAATAGAGTAGACTTGCCTGAAAATCATGTGCTTGTTTCTTTCCCGTTGTCTTTCATTCCGAGTTGCTTTTGGCATATATCATGGATTTTCCATCTACATTCAAATACATAAATACTAACAATGATTTATGTCACCAACATGTAAAATATGGATAAAGTGACATCACAAATTCTATTGCTTGCTCAGGTGAAGATTGTGTTGTTGATCTATATACAGGAGAATGCGGAAGCACTATGCACATATACGTAAAGATTTATGGATTATCCATTTGCACTGCTTTTATTAATTATTCATAGTAAATAACTTAGAAGACACACATTTGTGACACATCGTTAGTGGCACACCGGTGCCCTCGCGTGCATCTCCACTGCTCCTTCTTGACGGAGAAGAGAAGGAGGAGGTGACAGAGAAGTGCACGGGAGCGGGAGACATGCCGTGGCCACATGTCTGCCGAGATGCCCACTTGCCCAGTGTCAGCTGAGCACGAAACTACTGGGTGTCACGATGCTGAAGCGTGGCTTCAGGCCGCAATGGGGCCCAAATGAAGCGGGACAGAGGGTTGTCATGGGGGACGGGATCGCCTGGTGGTCACCGCGGCGGTGGCCATCACATGGGTGGAAATAGTTCGGTCCTCTGGGGGACCCACGATGCATCTGGGCCCACCTGTCGGTGGGCACGGGCCTGCTGATCGTGACCGTGCATGCGTACGGCAGACTATTTGTTTAGTCGTGTATAGAACCGAAGCGAGTGAGACGATTGTCGTGTTGTGTGATGCCGGATGGCATGTGCAGACACAATGATGGGCACATTCAGCACATGTCATGGGCCCTCGTGCTAGCATTCGTTCCCGATAAAGGCCAGTGGGCTCTTCAGTGCCAAGTCCATACCGTTCAGACCACTGTTACCCCATTCTCTCACTCATTGTCAAAGTTTGTCTAAAAAAAGAGTTAAAAGCACTGGGAGTCCTAAAACTTGTGCCAGATGTGATGATTTGGTCCTACAACTTGCAAATGACCCTACCCCTAAAACTTGCACCCAATGTGTAACTTTGTTCCTGGACCAATCACAGAGCGACAACTGGACTCGTCGGGCCCAAGCCGGTCAGCGCGCGTGTTTTTGCAAATACCCCCTGCCTTTGCTTGTAATCAATAACGCCGCATTTGTGGCGAGAGGGCCTAGACTGCTTCCTGCTCCCCAGCGTCTGATCTGGTCTTGAGATGTAGAGATGTGTTAGTTTCTTATCAGGTCGTGTCTGTTGTAGTAAATTTCCTCGATGGTTGTGTTATTGTGTGATGTATGTGATGGTATCATCTTGTTATCATCATCAATGGGAAGTTAGTAATCTGATTTTAAACATGCCTGCTTGCTCGTCTGATCTCAGTAAACGTTTTGGTTAACTGATAGATATATCCCTCAACTTTTTGGTTGTATTTTTGATGGTAAACATGCCACTAAATCTGATGAACTTGACGTTCATATGCCCCTGTTCAGTTCAATCTGCCCCCTGCCCACCTTGTATAATTCTAGTACTGCTGCCTCATATTTTTTGATGGTTGCTCTCCCAATTCTTACATGCATGGAAAGGAAGATGGTGGATTGGATCACCGTCTCTTCTTTGGCTGCCATGACTTTTGTAATCAAGAACTACAGTCGTGTGTGCTTTTGAATGCGAATCTATTTGAATGTGAAGTTTCAGATTTTCTGTCCATTTATTGCTGGAGGGTGTCCCATAAACAAGTGTAGGGATCTGGAGATATGCTTCTACATCTCCTATTTGTTTATCGAATACTAGGTATATGTTGGAATGGAGGTAGTAGAAGTTACAAGCCAATGTCTTCTGTATCTTCTTTGGCGTATCCATGAGCTATGGAATTATGGCTGTTCCAAGTGTAACTGGTTTGGCAGTATCATATGATGTTTTCTTTACTGACTCCTGTGTTTGTGGGTTTTGGACTCCAAATGGAATGGGAAATATCTGCACTCTGTTGAAGGATTAATAAACTTTGTGATTCCACTGTAGTTTAAGTTTAATTACAAATATGAGATAGCTGTAGCGAGCTGAATCAGTGTAGTTGTGTCTTGTAATAGGCATTTGTTAGAGTATTAAGCAGCGCACAATCTTTTTATCAACTGTAGCATCTTATATAGACTGAATTATTTCAAGTAATTGTTACTCTTCTGCACAAAATTTTGTCCAGATCACTTTCTCAGCGATGTTCACTTATCAGTTTCCTTGTGGCATGCATATTCTCCATGTCCCATCCATCATGCCATCAGTATTATAAAGTCTCTAGTATCCATCACAGCATCACTCAAGCGTGAAGATATATCTCAGCTCATTACAACTGAACCAAATATAAATATATCAGCATTAGATTCCCAAGACTGAAAAAACAAATGATCTATCAGACGCAGAGCATTTTCTTACCTATTTACAAAACACTAAGCTAATTGCTATTTACTCAAGTTTAAACTTTCAGGTATGGTTTAGTCAACGTGCAATTACATTTTACAATTCTCCAAGTTGTTCATGCTATGATCCTGTTCATTGTAGCAGAGTATTTCAGATCAGAACTACACTATTTATCTTCTGTTTTAGAGGAAAAACAGATGAAGTATGTTTATGTTTCTAATAACTTTAACATTCTGGAGTGCAGGCTCTTTGAGGAGCCCTCTGCTCAACAAGGTTGAGTTGCTGGCTATTTTTTTCGTCACAGTATGTGAGACAGACGCCATCCAGAGATTAAGCAACATCTGTCTGCATTTGATAAGTGACTTGTCGAGTTTATGGGGCTTTGCTTCTTGTAGTTGGCTTGCCATGACACTCAACAGAACATACTTTTTCTCACGAGCATGCCTATGTTTCTCTTGTCGTTCTTCGAAGTTCCAGTTGGAGTCAGGAAAAGACTGGACTTTTATCGATCGCGATTCTTTTGGCAGGGTGATGAACTAAAAAGAAAATACCTTCTAGCTAAATGGGATATTATCTGTAGACCGAAAGACCAAGGGGGTCTTGGTATTGAGAGTCTTCAAGTTAAAAACAGATGCCTTCTCAGTAAGTGGTTGTGGAAGTTGCCGAGTGAGACTGATGCCATGTGGGTGCAAATCCTTCGTAGCAAGTATCTTCAGACCAAAACTTTGTCTCAGGTGACAGTAAGGCCGACTGACTCGCCTTTCTGGAAAGGACTTATAAAAGTCAAACAATCCCTGTTTAATAGGACAAAGTTTATTATTGGTAACGGTGCTAGTACACGTTTCTGGGAGGATACTTGGCTCGGAGAGACACCCTTAGCCATTCAATACCCGTCTTTATATCGTATTGTTCAACGACGTAAGGTGTTCGTTGAAACGGTATTTCAATCTATCCCCCTTAATATTCAGTTCAGACGGCCGCTAGCGGGCAATCGTTGGGAAGAATGGCTTCGTCTAGTAAATAGACTGAGGGAGGTTCAGCTTTCTCAACAACCCGATGAATTACGCTGGAAGCTTACTAGGTCTGGAGTATTCACAGTTAAATCAATGTATTTTGATGTTATCAATTCGAGCTTCATTCCTAGCTCCAAGCATGTTTGGGCTGTCAAAGTTCTATTGAAAATAAAAGTGTTTATGTGGTTTGTTCATAAACAAGTTATTTTAACCAAGGACAACTTGACAAAGCGTAATTAGACAGGTCCTACTAGGTGTAGTTTCTGTGATCGGGATGAGACGATCAAACTCCTTTTTCTTGATTGCCTGCTAGCCAAAGTTTTATGGCGGACAGTCCATATTGCTTTTAATATTACTCTACCGAATTCTGTCAACACGTTATTTGAGACGTGGCTTAACGGGATACAGCCCGACTTAGCGAGACATATTCGCGTAGGAGTCTGCGCCTTGCTGTGGACTATCTGGAATTGCAGAAATGATTTGGTTTTTAACAGGACAACACGCATTCATTTTTTACAGGTTATTTTCCGAGCCACGACATTGATCCGTTCGTGGTCGCTACTCACTCCGACGGAGGCCAGGGAACATTTGGTTACTGGATCTATTTGCTGGGAGATGGTAGCTCGGGATATTTTCAACCGGTTTGGGTGGCGATCATGTAATAGGATAGGCAATTAGTTTACCTATCTCTCTGTTTTTGCCAGCCGGTTGCGTCGTTCTTTATTTGGCTAGTTTGTATTCTAGTTTTTCTGACTCTGCGTGAGCTCTTTTTTTGCCGTTGGGAGACTTCTAGACTTTCAGACCTGTTTGGAACATATTTATTTGTTTAATAAGAGGGTCGTATGCATCGCTCTGATGCAGAGGCCGGGGCATCCCCTTTTTGAAAAAAAAACAGAACATACATTTTAAGGATACGTGTAGCTGTAAATTCCTCATTGATGGGAGTAATCTTACTGCACGAATATAGATACAGTAGATAATTTAGACCCTTCATTCCTCTATTTACAACTTTAGGTATTACTCAGACAATACAATATTGCCTGCAGTTCTTTGTTTATATTTTAAGTGTTAGGCAGATGGTCAAGGTATAGCCTGCAATATTGTGTGATTGGTCAGGAACGCGCGCTGTGACCGGCTCGGGCCCGACGAGTCCAGTTGTCACTCTGTGATTGGTTCAGGACCAAAGTTGCAAGTTTTAGAACTGGGTAGGGTCATTTTACAAGTTGTAGGACCAAATCATCGCATCTCGGACAAGTTCTAGGACTTCCAGTGCTTTTAACTAAAAAAAACTCATTGTCAAAGTAATTAATTTGTTTGTTCATCTCGTGGCCGCCGGACAGGCTTAGTTAGTACTAATTGGTTGTGGTCATCAACCGAAGCACAGTGATCTGCCCCTTGCGGCCTCCAAGGAGGCTCCACTTTTGTATGGATCTAGACATCTAGTTGTTGATGATAAGGTCGTACTATATCAGTACTATGTGCACCAAAAATACATCCAACATATAGTCGAGAGTGGAGTACATATGTAGGATTAGAGATTTAGACAGAAAAACATTGCTATTTTTCTCCACCTCTGCGTCGCAGCACGTGCCTGCAACAACTAAAATCAACAACTAAAATCACTTTAGCTCAAGTAAGGTAACAAAAGAAAAAATGAGAGGTGGCATTCCTCTTGCTCTATAAGATTTTACATGTTCATCATTTCGTTTGTAGCACAAATAAATAAAAAGGCAATGCCACTTCTCTTTTGGTTCAAGAAAGACTCGTTGCATCTTGCCATGAGCTTAAAGCTAGCATCAAGGGCCGTTTAAGTGTCCTTAGCGACATTCTTCTCCATATCCTTGATGCGGTCACATCAAAGCTCACGATGAATTAGTGAATCGTTGGCATATATCTCAAGTTGGCGGATTCAATCATCGATGGCACGGGGATGAGGTGTAGTTGGAGTCTGCAAGAACTTTCTTTCGTCTCAGGGGCTGCACGGTGATGCGGGCGCCAATGATGAACTTACTGCGGGGATAGAGGTCAAGGGAAATCTTGTGCTCGTTTCTTTCCCCGTGTCTCTTATTCCTACCTTTCGTTGGCACATATCGTGGATTTATCATCTACATTCACACTCATAAATGCAGATAAATATATGCGTTACTAAAGTGTAAAATATGGACAAGTGAGATGAGAGAGTGTATTGCTTGCTCCAATGAAGATTTGGTAATGGATATATATAAGAGGAAGCAAAAGCACGTTCAGCAACCGTTCGTCATGGAGTGAAGCTAGCGAGTGGGCCCTTGTACGTGCTGCCCTGGCCGCTGGGCATATCAAGCACATGCCCATCTCCAACGGCGACCCGTAAATTTTCTCCCGTATCGTCCGGGGACAGAAGGAGGGACCAGTACATGGACATGGATGCGAGAGGCCGCCATCCAACCGTAACCGTAAACATTTTGACAACAATTCAAACTAACCGGACAAAATTCATGCAAACACGGTTGGATTTCATATAAACATGACATATTTCGTATGAACCGGATGAAAACGTTTACATTTTGAACATATTATAATTAAAAATGTAAAACTATGTGCACGTAAGGTCGTGTGGAGCTCCACTCCCATGACATGGATATACTACACTAGTCTATGGCCGGTCGCAGCGGATCCCTTTGTCTTCCCTATGTCCGGCAGGCCGCCCACCAGACTGCCGGCAGCCCCGGAGGTATATGCTTTAGCGCAAAGGGCAGGTTGCTTCCCCACCACTCATCAGAGTGGAACTGTCGGCTGATGCTTCAGCCAGAGGGGAAGCGGGGGGCGCATCCGCTTGCGTGGAGCCCAGGCGAGGGTCGATGATGGTCTGCGCTAAAGAAATAGACAAGACATCCGCTGTGTACGCCGGCGTCGCCTTGGCAGTGGCCTTCATGGGACCCAAGTGGCAGCGGCCTCCCGTGTTCTAATTCATCTTGTTGATGGTAGCGGGCGCGGACATGCGGGCCTCTATCTCGTCTATGTCCGCGCAGCCGGATTCTTTCTTTGTCAGCATGGGGCGGCTACCGCGGATGGCGCGGTACGACACGACATCGTTGACAACAGCGATGATGACTGTGCCGCCGTGCTTCCCACTGTGTCGGCCTGGAGCAACTTGCCATTCCTCCGCGAGCTGGCTTGAAGTGGCGATTTGCTGAACCACGCGCTGGATTGGCGCGTCAACTTGCTCCGTCGGGCTAGGCCAGAGAGGTGGTGCAGCAAGCTACCTCGCTTTTATCCGCCGGGCTCGGCGGGCCACCCTGCCGGCTTTTATGCCGGACAACTGCTCTTCCTGTTCACCGGATGCCATCGAAAGGGTGGTGAAAATGGTGGACATTGGAGATGGGGAGCGACGGTCAGGTGCGATTCTAGCCCGGCATCTGGCCTTGCTTAAATAGAGGACAGATGAGAGGAGCTTGCCCGGCGTCTAGCCTCGTTTAAATAGAAGGCGGATGAGAGAGGAGCTTGCCCGATGTTGCGTTTAATGTCGGCGCGCTTGTGAATGGACGTGTGGCCAGAGTAGTTTTCTCAGCTTCCACCCGGGTTTAATGGAGACATTTGAATGTGACGAGGAGACATGTTTAGCAAGGCGTGCAGCGGGCGGCACTCTCGGCCGACGTGCCGCTTCAATAGTGGAGGCAGTGAGAGGTCGCGTCCGGCCTGAGCCGCGTTCAAAGTGGAGCGGTGCGCTCTATTAACGCGGGCAGCTGGCGATGGGCGGCAAGCGTGCGTGGACGGAGGAGGGGTATTTGGTTGGTCAGGGCGGTTAGAAGCGGGTGTGCCAGCGGTCCAGACTCCCACAAAGCTCCCTCACATTTGTTTTCGGTTTGCGGAAAAAAATACGTCTGGACCATGCCGCGGATCAAGACAGATCCATGTTGGATGACTTCGGCTGTCCGGACAGCATGATACGAACGGATGCGGGGTGTTTGAAAGTTGGCGTTAGAGATGCCCTGACCTGCCATGGGCACTATTAGCATCTGTTCTGGACCGAGCGCAGCTATTAATGCAAGTGTTAAGTTCCTTCCGTTCAGACCATTGTTACTCTTTGTGAGTATCAACTGAGCCGATATTCCTCACCATCAAAGTAATTTGTGTGTTCATTTCGTTGGTCGTCGGTCATGCTTAATTAATTAATTGCTTGGTGTTATAGTGTATATAATTTTCATTTGGAGCAGCGATCCGTTGAAACATACACTTTTCTTTTGCGAAAAGGATCACATTTATTATAAAAGTTTATCGGGAGTACAAAGCTTCATAAATATAATAAATATTATATCGAGATTTTGAGACCACTAGTGCCGCCAGAACAAGCCACCGGTGTGCCGTTGTAGTCGCTCACCTCCCGGAGTTGACTTGACCTTGTCGATAACAGTCGGAAAGTCTTGATGGGTAGACACCTCACGATCTTCAAGCTGTTCTTTTGTGGGGGCGTCAGTGCAGCCACCCTTTTTGGAAAAAGATTGTAGGACTTCGTTTCTTTTCATGTCTCTTGGCTAGTTGTGGTGCATGCGCGTGACAGCCAGGTGTTGTTACTGTTTGTGCTTAGAACCTGTTTAACCTGTTCGTTTTCGTTTTTGGTTTCGCACACGGGTGCTTTTTCTTCTTTTTTGTTTTGTTCTCTATTTCTTTGAGAGCAGAACCTGATCCATTGTTTGTATCGAATGGAAAAAAGGGGTTGACAACACGGATATGTTTTGGTTGTTTCTTTTCATATGTCTCCTATTCCTACATATTGTCGGTATGTATTGTTTGGTTTTCTGGTCATTCTCTCGTATGTTGATGTGAATTTGCCATCTACATTGACAAACATAAATCCAAAATAAAGATGTGTGTTAGTGTAAATTGAGGATAAATGAGACGGGAGTCCGTTTTTGAGTGAATATGGGATGTGGATCTATCATTCATATATGCGAGAAAGCGAAAGCAGTATCTACAGACGAGGAAATAGTAATTCATCTATTTGCCCTGAATGAGTCTGAACATATTTGGTTGCATGCACGTGCAAGGCTCATTGAGCGGCATGTCGACAACTTTTCCCTTGACTAGATTCAAGATGCAACTTGCCGCATGCACCGACCATCGCATGTTTAATCATTTTGTAAATTGTCTTATAAATTCATTGTTGCAAGACACGATGAATCAAACCTGACAAAAAACCTTGACGTGACTCATGGCGTGGATTGTTAAATACATTTGCTACATCCTTGATCAGATGATTAATGGCTTTCCAAGTGGCCACCTGACCTTCGCATGTTTAATCATTTGGTAAATCATCATATAGAATTCATTGTTGCAAGACATGTTGAATCAAACCTGACAGGAAACCTTGATGAAACACATGGTGTGGGTTGTTATGTTCACTTGCTACATCCGTGATTGGGTGGTTACGGATTGTCTGACTGGCCAAGACGGCATTCCAATGACAAAGGTAGATGCCAATATTTCAAGTGGATCGCGATCGAAGCATGTGATTCCCGTTCCATGTTACAGTGTCTTGAAGTTGATTTGTATAATTAATAAATCTGAAGTCTTCATCATGGTGATTGCATCCTTGATTGTGGTCATCAACTGGAGCACAACGATCTGCCCCTTGTGGTCTCCAAGGAGGCACCACTAGTTGTTGATGATAACCTCGCACTATAGTAGTAGTACTATGAAAACTACACCCAACATATAGTCCATAGGTGGAGTACATATATAGGAATAAGGATATAGACAACAAAACATCGCTAATTTCCTCCGCCTCCGCATCTCAACATGTACTTGCAGCAACTAAAATCAATACTCCTTCCGTACCGGTGCATTGGGCACATTACAAAAACCAAATAATCCCGTAACGCTTAGGCATGGTGCATTAACTTTCATTCTGTTCCTTGTTTCTTGCCACAAACAAAGGAATCAACCAATAAGAAATGTGCGGCGTGTATGCTCTCAATGACTTGAGATTAGTACCTAGCATGGCATGCAGTGGCCAGTTTATTGCATGCAATGGTACTAATTAACAAATAAATGTTAAGTTCTCTCATTTTTCCTTGGGCCTTGGTCGCGGTGCACAACCTAAGATGCCTAATGCACTGGTATAGAGGGAGTAGAAAAGTAGTTTAAGTTATCCTCGTTCACATGTAATAGGCACAATAATATTTTTTGTGAACTGTTGCAGGCGGGCTAAACTAGTGTTTTTAACTTTATACAACCTTGATCGGACGGTTGTTGATTGTGTGAGTGGCCAAAGGTAGCGGGTGATGGAGCATCTTCAGCACATGTCTTACCTTCCGTCTCGCACTTCTTTCATCCAGATTTATTATGCCCCTTCTTATTTTGGGTCAAGATTTTACCATAATTTCCACTAATAAAATGCTAATTATATATAAAAAAATACCATGTGAAAACTCTTTCAAATACAAATCCATTAGTATGCTTATTGTAGTATATATCTCATATTTTGCAAGTTATATAGGCGGTCAAACTTTACACCAAAATACAAGAGGGGGGGGGGGGGATTAAACCCGGATGGAGGAAGTACCATTTGTTAGCCATAGCGATTAGCTGCTCATCTTTTCCCTCTTGCAAGGTGACTAGGCAAAATCTTCCCCGCTTAGATCTCCACCGGTGAGCCCATGGATTCATCGCCCTTTTGCCCGCTAATTCAGTCACTAGTGGCTGGGAGTGGAATCCTTGCACCTCGGGTTTTGCTAGAAGATATATATTAGGATTTTAGTCCTCGAAGGGCAACACTTGGGTGAATGGCGAGCTTCATCTTCGAATCGGTCTCTCAAGAACCGATCTTCCTAGAGACCGTTCATCGGAATGGATTACATGGAGCTCTAGCGTAGTTTCCTGGTAGCTCATCAGGCAGCAAGATTAGGGCCGAGTTTCTCGTTGTGCGTAGGCGGTATATCGACATTTGGTGTCAGGTTCTTTGGATCGATTCAACGGTTCAACTATGATGGACTCTGATCCTCAAAAGCATGTGCACAAAGACTTTCTAGATATCAGGCATCTCGACACCTTTTTTTATGGCAGAAGTGATCGTTTATGATTCCAAGACCACAGTGTATTTTTTTTTATATTTGAGATGCTTTATACTTTGGATAAACTTTTTATAGTAAACCTGAGTCTTTGATGGAAAAAAAGACTAGGCGTTCAGTGCCAAGTCTGTACCGTCTCGACCACTATTACTCATTTGTCACTGCCAAACGAGTCGTATTTGCCAGTTGTTAATCACGTTCGTTTATCACGCAACTTTTGGTGGAATCTCAAAGGCCAGATGTTACTCTAGTTTCCGCCAACTTTCTATTGGCTAGCGTCCTTCCATCATCAGGACGAAAAGAGTGGTACGTGGCTGCTTTTGGTTTGTCAATATAGTTGTCTGGACTCCTGAAAAACCCCGGCCGTCTGGTTCCAATTTATAGAAAAACAAATGTTTAGACCGGTCACCGAACGGATATATAACCACGTTGAATGACAAAACATGTCCGCACTGTGTAGTCTATATGAAATGGGAGAGATATGAGGGTGCGCTTTGTAGATACCTTTATCTAAGGGTTGTACTCTCTCCTTACCAAAATAAGTGACTAACTCTGTACTAGCTTTGTACTAAAGCTTACCAAAGCTAGTACAAGCTTTAGTAGAAAGCTAGTACTGAGTTGAGTTAAGCTTTAGTACAAAGCTAGTACAAAGCTAAGTCACTTATTTTGGAACGC
>NC_041384.1:27289274-27305758 GCF_002162155.2 Triticum dicoccoides
GTGTTCGTGAAAACTACATCCACGTACGATCCATGGATAGGTCCGGCAACAAAAGGTTTTGAAAGCAGCACAGGCCTTGCAAAGACTAAATGTAGATATTTAGGTTTAGGTTAGGGCGTCAACTATTTGATGCCCTCAATCCGTAGATATTTGAGGGGGCGCTGACTATTCAATGATATCACTCACAAGACGGACACCTATTCATGCAACGTTGATAGGTAGTAGTTCTACATTTTTACAATACAAGAAATCACTAAGAACTATTCTAGAAATTCCACTCCTTTCTGTCGGAGGTGATAACAATCACCCTGGAGCTGCTAGCCTCGTTGTTATTGGCAGCGGCCCAAATCAGCGGCATCCGGACAACCCACGAGCCGGCGGATGAGTGGCGATTGCCTCGTCATCCTCCTCTTTGTCCTTGTCTTCGAGCTTCACAACGAGAACAACGCAATGGGCATCATTGATGCAGATATGGCGGCGCTCGTGCTTGACCATGTGGGTACTCTGCCTGGACGTGTGATCGTCCGGTCCTCGTCGACGACTTTAGGTCTACACGGAGAGTCTCCATAACTGTGACATCCACACGCTCCGCCTCAAGTTGCGCCTCTGCCATGCGAACGGAACTACTCCTTCGTCTTCTGCATGTAGAAGAGGTCGTCTACCCCACCGACTGCAGCGTCAAGGGCCATCCCCCTCCTCTTATGTCAGTTGATCCTCCTCCTAGACCTCCACCAGCGCCATGGGGTCTCCCTCCTCCTCATCCTCCTACTCGTCCGAGCTCAACTCCGAAAAGCTTGGAGGTTGGCCTGCCTCAGTGCAGTGCTAGGGCCAGGCATCACAACGTGGACCCCCACCTTAGTTTTGACACGACGCCCCGACATCAACATCTTGTACCATGTGATTTTTGAATGGGACAATACAACGGCAAGATCAGCTACAAGCGAAGGCGGCACCGAAGTGTGGGAAAGTGCGGGAAAATGGAGCGGATAGGATTTTGGGCAGGAGGAACCTAGCCGGTCTTTAAAGCCAAAGTAGGCCCCATGGGGCCGCGCCGCCAGCCGGACAAGAATGCAGGTAAGTAGGGGAGCCGGTGAGCCTCCAAGAATATGAATTGGAGTAGAAAATAGTGGGTGCCCCTAGAGGTTTGGATGGGGCCCGAGCGTCAGAGTCCGCCGTGACCGACATCTGGGCCGGGCTTCCCTAGAGCACCCCCATTTGGGGCCGGAGTGAATGATTTTAGACGTACGATCTGATCTGACCCAAACTGAACGTTCACATTGAAGACATGAATGTGTCCGAACTATTCCATCCAAATAAATAGAGGTTTGAGTGTGTGGGTTAGAGATGCCCATAGCCTCGTGCACATGTTTCTTGCATAGACACTGTCCTACCGCCGAGCGCACGCACAGAAACACCTGATAGAGCACATTCAGCACATGTCCTAGCCAAGCTTAGCTGCTGCTGGGCCCTCGCCTTTAGCATTTGTACGTGATTGAGACGAGCTGTTCCTAATGTGAATGTTGGTAGGCCTTTTCTTGCATCTAGTCTTCCTCTTGACTGCCAGGATTACACCTATAGTATCCCGGATAAGGAGGAAATTTTTAACACTCTCAAGGACATGAAGCTAAATGCCTCTGCGGGGCCTGATGGTTTCAATGTCGAATTCTACATTGCTACCTGGAGTTGGATTGGTGACGATGTCACTGCTATGGTGAGAAATTTTTACCAGACATGTATAATGCCATCACATATTAGTGATACTCACATTGATCTTATTCCTATGAAATTGGTCTCAAAAATACCTTCTGACTATCGACCTATCATCCTTTGCAATGTCATTTATAAGATCATTTCCAAAACCTTGGCCAACAGATTGAAGCCTCACCTTCCTGACTATATTGATCCTTCCCAACAAGCCTTCATTAAAGGTAGACGCATATCCAATAATATCATCTTAGCCCAAGAGATCACTCACACTTTTGCCCTTAAGTCTTGGAAACAACAAGCGTTCTTGCTTAAAATTGATTTGGCCAAGGCTTTTGATCGCCTTGAATGAAACTTCATAGTCTCTGCTCTTTCTCGCAAAGGGTTGCATGGTCACTTTATAAACTTGGTTTATGCTTGCATCTCTTCCCCAAGTTTCTCTGTTATTATCAATGGTCAGCCTTTCGCCAACTTTCGTAGTAACAGAGGCTTAAGACAAGGATGTCCTTTATCGCCTTATCTTTTTGTCCTTGCTATTAATGAACTTTCTTTAAGCTTACATGATGCTATGATCCAAAATTGCTTGTCTGGGATCTCTCTTGGTCCAGACTGTCCTCCTATTCACTCCATGTTTTTTGCTGATGATTTGTTGGTCTGTGGCAATGCTACGGTGCAGGAGGCTAACCATATGGCCAATATCATCAACCGTTTCTGCTGTCTTTCTGGGCAGACTCCAAACTGGGACAAGTCTTTTATTTTGTTTAGCGCCAATGTTTCCCAGCCTTTAGCTCAACAAATCACTCATATATTCCCTGTTCCTCTTGTTGATGGTACATCTACTCATCTTGGCCACCCGTTAATCCTCCCTGCTAAGGATCGTGCTTCCGCTTATAACTTTGTTTTTGACAAATTTAAGAATAAGCTTCCCACTTATAAGGCATATAAACTATCCCATGCCGCTAGACTTGAGCTCATCAATTATGTGTTTTCTTCCATCCCTGTCTACTATATGTCCAACATACTTTTTTCTAAAAAATTCCTTGCGAAGCTCACCGCTATCATCCGTAATATTTGGTGGGTAGGAGTCAGAGAGGAGGCTGGTTCAAAAGCTTTATGCCTAAGGGCCTGGAAAGACATTTGTACACCTAAAAAGGAGGGGGGGACTGGGTATCAAAAACATGCTTGCAATGAATCAGGGGTTGCTGCTTGCGGCTTCTTGGAGATTGGCTGATAACCTTGATAGTCACATCTATCAAGTTCTCCGTGCTAAATATTTTCCAGGTTCTTCCATTTGGAGAGTGAATTCCAATACCCCAAAATCTGCTTTCTGGGCGTCTGTTCTCAAAGTCATGCCTACGCTCAAAGCCCACTCCTTTTATCAAATTTCCCAAGGGAATGTTTCTGTTTGGAGTTCCCCCTGGTGCTCTACCTGGCACAATTTGTATGATCATCTTATCATTCAGCAAAGTAGCAATTTTATCTATCCGGCTAAGGTTTCTGATCTTTGGTTACCTGGGAGAAAAGTGTGGAATACTCAGCTCATCTCTAACCTTTTTATGGAGCCCTCTGCTTCGGCTATTATCACTACTCCTATTCTTCTTGATGATTGCAGAGACATTCTTTGTTGGGACTTAACCCCTTCAGGAAAATGCAATTCCAAGAGCACATACAAGCTTTGTTTGCAACAAATTCACTCTGTGCAGGCCAATCAACCAAGACAGGTAAACACATCTATTCAGTCTATTCTTCAACAGGTATGGAAGGAAAAATTTATGGCCCCTCGGGTCCAGACTTTTGCTTGGAGACTTCTCAGGCGAGCTCTTCCATCAGGTGCTAGAGCTGGTAGATTTTCTGTTCACATTAGTACATTATGTGCTAGATGTAATATTGAAGACGATGATCTGCATCTCTTTTTTCTTTGTTCTTTTGCAAAGGCTGCTTGGTTTGCTCATCCATGGTACATCAGATCTGAGTTTTTAGTTGCAAATCATACTTCTGTTGCAGATATCGTTATTGCCCTTTCTACCTATAATCATCCGCATGCCACTATTTTTAATATTTTTACATTCATGTGATGCTTGTGGAAAGCTAGAAATGACACTACTAGGAAAAGGGCTATAGATGGAAATGACACTAATGGCGCACCAGACAAGTGGTGCGCCATTAGTATATACTAATGGCGCACCACCCTCTGATGCGCCATTAGTGTTGAAACTACTAATGGCGCACCCTGACCACGGTGCGCCATTAGTACCAAATTTTTTTTTGAACTAGTGCGCCTGTCCAAACATACTAATGGCGCATCCCCTGGTGGTGCGCCATTACTAGTTGTAACTAGTAATGGCGCACCATCCAGGAGGTGCGCCACTAATGTTATTTTTTTTATTATTGCTTTTATTCCTTTTTTTGCAAAAGTTCTAATGGCGCACCGCCAGGGGGTGCGCCATTAGTAACCTGGATTACTAATGGCGCATTTGTTGCTGGTGCACCATTAGTAAGTGGGCAGCAACAAGATATTTTGGACAGCCTCTCCTCCCACACTCACTTTCTCCCCACTTCATTCTCTCCACTGCCTCCTCCTTGTCTCGGGTGCCTCCTCTTTTTCACCTCATTTCCACCATAGATTCATTCAAATTAAGTGGTTAAGTTACCTTGTTTTGCTAGGTAAGTAAGGGGGGAAGCTACATTTATGTTGTTCTCCCTACAAACAATGTGCACATGCACTTTTTATGGCCTAGCTAGATCTATGTATGTTCGTGGTGTTGCATATGTTTGTGGTGTTGCATATGTGTTTGTGTTTGGAGGTGTACCGGTATTTGAAATGCGATAGTTGCCAATATTTTGCCAGAACGTTGATTCATTTCCGTTTCGGCGAGAATTTTGGCATTAAGCATTCTTTTTGGTCCTATTTTTAGGGAAAGTCATGCCAAATTTTTTCTTGGTTCTAAAATATCGTTTTGCTCTACCCCGCAGACGACCATGGTCCGCACGATGACCGAAGGCATCGTGAATAGGTTTTTGAGGTCCGCGAAGGCCGAGATGCTTCAAAAGAACGAGACGGGGATAAGATGTCCGTGTCGAAGATGCAAGCTGAATAGCCTTATTGCGGACCCGGATTCCGGGCAGGTGCGGGACCACCTGCTCTTGCGTGGTTTCATGGATGGCTATCGGTGGCAAGGTGATGATGATGACTACGAAGTCGTTCATGGGGGCCGGGCAAGAAATGAGGAAGGGCAGCAAGACAACCACCGCGGCTCGGGGGGGCGAGAAGACGAAGAATCCCCAGGAGATGATCACGACGGTGATGCTGTACACAGTCATCATGTAGAAGATGCAGGACATGATGATGATGCCGGCGGAGCAGACGACGTTGGACCATCGATGGGCTGGGTGCAGGACCGTCATATTCAAGAGCTGCTTCTCAAGCAGACGGATAACGCAAGAGCTGCCGCCCGAGAGAAAGCCAAGATGGATCAACTTGAGTTAGACGCGGTTACTCCGTTGTATGAAGGATGCAGGCCCGAGGATACCCGCCTGAAAGTAACGCTCATGGCTCTGGAGATGAAGGTAAAACACAAAATGACCGACGCATGCTTCGACGAGAACATGTCATTCTGGCACGAACGTCTTCCCAAGGGGAACAAATGCCCGACCAGTTTGGAGGAGGCAAAGAAAATCGTGTGTCCTCTGGATTTACCGCACGTGAAATACCATGTGTGCATGAACAATTGCATCATTTATCGGGACGAGCACGCGGAGTCTACAATATGTCCGGTGTACGGTGTCACTCGATACAAGAAGAGGAAGAAAGCTCCTCGAAAAGTGGTGTGGTACTTTCCGATCACTCCTCGTCTGCAGCGGTATTTCGCGGATCCTAAGGTAGCAAAGCTCCTGCGTTGGCACGCGGATAGGGAGGAGAAGAAGCGAGAAGATGACGCAAATGATCCGGAGATAGATAAAAAAGACAAGATGCTGAGTCACCCTAAGGATGCGAGCCAGTGGCAAGCATTGAACTTCGAATACCCAGAATTTGGGAACGATCCAAGGAATATCGTGCTGGGCGCGAGCACCGATGGAGTCAATCCGTTTGGCAGCCAGAGAAGCACACATAGCACCTGGCCTGTGTTTGTGTGGATGTACAACCTTCCCCCCTGGTTGTGCATGAAGAGGAAGTACATTCACATGAGTATGCTAATTGAAGGGCCGAAACAACCAGGGAACGACATCAATCTGTATCTGGGGCTGCTGAAAGAGGAGCTTGACACGCTGTGGAAAACGCCAGCCAATACGTGGGACGCCGCAGAGAAAGAATATTTCCCTATGAGAGCCGCACTGCTCACGACGGTGCACGACTATCTCGGTTACGGATATCTTGCGGGGCAGGTAGTCCACGGATTTTCTGGATGCGTAAGGTGCATGGATGACACAACGTATCGCCAGCTAGATAGAGATCCCGGGTCTTCGAAAACCGTGTTCATGGGACATCGAAGGTGGCTTCGCGATGATGACCCGTGGAGGAAACGCAAGGATCTGTTCGATGGTGAAACCGAACCCCGAAAACGCCCGTGTACGAGGAGCGGCGAGGAAATAGACAAGCTGTTGAAAAATTGGAAAGACTGCCCACTGCCGGGAAAGAAGCAAAAGGCGCCAGAGCCGGGAAAGAAGCGAAAGGCGCCAGAGCCGTTGCTGAAGGTATGGAAAACAAGGTCTGTTTTCTGGGACTTGCCGTACTGAAAGATCCACCGTGTGCCTCACAGCCTTGATGTCATGCATATCACGAAGAACGTGTGCGAGAGTCTGCTTGGTACCCTGCTCAACATGCCAGAGAGGACCAAAGATGGGCCGAAAGCAAGGGCAGACTTGAAATCAATGGGCATCAGGCAGGAGCTTCACGCTATATATGATGATGATGATGATGATGATGATGATGATGATGATGATGATGATGAGGCGAAGCAGGACACAGAAAGTCGTCGCAAAGGCAAAAAGGCCAAGAAGACCGGAAATGACTACCCTCCCGCGTGCTTCACTCTAAGTCAGGAGGAGATCGAGCAGTTTTTCACCTGCCTCCTAGGAGTAAAACTTCCTTATGGTTACGCGGGGAAGATAAGCAGATACCTAGACCCAGCAAAGCAGAAGTTCAGCGGGATGAAGTCTCACGACTGTCACGTGCTGATGACGCAGATACTTCCAGTTGCAATCCGTGGGATCATGGACGCGCACGTCCGTGAAACACTATTTGGCCTATGCAACTTCTTCGACGTCATCTCTCGGAAGTCGATTGGCGTGAGGCAACTCAGAAGGCTACAGGAAGAGATCGTGGTGATACTATGCGATCTTGAGATGTACTTCCCGCCCGCATTCTTCGACGTTATGGTGCATCTGCTGGTCCATATAGTGGAGGATATCATCCAACTCGGGCCGACGTTCCTGCACAGCATGATGCCGTTCGAAAGGATGAATGGTGTCATCAAAGGATACGTTCGCAACATGTCACGTCCAGAAGGAAGCATAGCCAGGGGCTTTCTGACCGAAGAGTGCATCTCCTACTGCACGAATTATCTAGGCATCGAGAACCCCGTTGGTCTGCCCGTCAACAGGCACCTCGGCAGGCTCGCTGGATGGGGTCACCGTGAGGGTCGCCGCGAAATGCATGTCGACTTCGAGGGTCGACTCGCCGACTTTGAAAGAGCAAACCTAGTCGCGCTACAACACATAGACGTGGTCGATCCTTGGGTGGTAGAGCACAAAACCTTTATTAAAAAGACGTACAATGACCGAGGCCAACAAAGGACGGACGGAGATACACTCAAAGAGCACAACTCATGTTTCACGCGTTGGTTCAAGCATAAGCTTCTGTCGTACCCTTCACGCGTTGGTTCAAGGCATTTTGGGAGCTGTCCCAGGAGATGGAGGAACAACCTCACTTGTATGAGGCCGCCGCCTTCCCCACCGATCCTGAGACCACGGATGGTGCCGCCGAGGATGACCACACTGATGCCACCACTGATGGTGCCGCCAAGGATGCCACCACTGATGATGGCGGCGCACGCACAGATAGCAGCCAGCCGAAGAGGCAACGGAAGGACCGGCGCCCGATCGTGCTCCGCACCCTCAAGGAGGAAGTTACTGAAGTGGACTCCAACGGGAATCCAACGGCGTCCGAACGAATAGTCAAGGGGTACTCGCTTCAGCTCGGGTGCATTGTCCGGAGCACCGTCTCGATCAACACCGAGAACCTGAGGCATCCTGACCGAGGGAATTTGCGCCACCTCCTCTTCACGAAGCTGCACGAACGATACAAGTTCCCCGCTGAATTCGAAAACACAAGCCTCAAAGGGAATAAAGTGAACAATGCTGCCCTCACGAAGATGAGCAAGGCCCTGTCTACTTGGAAAAGCAATGTGAAGAGAATGATAGAGAAAGGTGAGAGTTATGAGAAGATCAAGGAGAAAAATCCTTCGATCACCGAAGATGACTACAACGACTTCAAGATCAATTGCTCGAGCACCGCAAGCTCCCAATCAAGTGAGTGGGGGGAAACAAATGCGGGAGCTGAACATAGGGGACCACACACTCGGTCCCGGCGGTTACAGAGTGGCGGAGCCTATATGGGACAAGGAGGAGGCGGACCGTGCCGAGCAAGGCCTACCGCCCCTCTTCGATAAATACGGTGACAAGCAGACCAGGAACTTTGTCAGGGCCCGGTACAAGAAGGACCCGAAAACAAAGGAGCTTACCACGGATCCGAAGACCAGGCGGCTTGAGCTTGTTCTGGTAAGGAATACACCCCCGCGTAATTAGCTCCATATGGTTGCATTCTAATTAATGAAGCCGAATTTCTAAATGGTTCACATTCCTTCCGCAGGCGACTGAAAGCAGTAGAGCGGGGTCGACTAAGAGCAACCCTTGGGACACCACTCTAAATAGGGGGTTGAATATAATGAAGAACAAGGATAAGCTCAGTAAGCCGACGTCAGCTGGTCGTGTGGCCGGCAAAGGCTTGTCGACAAAATGGGGGTCATACTATACCGCTGGTGTGCGGAAGGAGAAAAAGACCAGCTCGGAAAGCCAGGCGCGAGAGGTTCAAGAACTCAAGGCACAGGTGGCGCGGATTCCGGAGATTGTCCAAGAGCAAGTGGAACAACGACTCGGAGCGACGATCACCGCCCTTGTGCCTACCTTGATCTCGGGGTTGAGTGCGTGGATTGCGGGCGGCCAACAGGGGCCGCCCCCGATTCCTAGCTTCACGGCCAGCAACTCGCATAATGCGATGGCGGGGCCATTGGTGCCTCCGGCGGAGGCGGCATTGGTGTCTCCGACGCCGGCACGGGAGCTTAATGCACCCGGGTGTACGCCAGCCGGCACCTCTTCAGCAAGCGGCCGCTCCGTCAACTGCACGCCCGCCGTTGGCGGTGCCTCGACATTAGCCGAGCTCGACGCCATCATCACGGTAACTAATTAAGCCTCTCTCGGCCGAGGACTTCATCTCCTTGCCTTTGACTGGGCATCCCTGACGCCCTACATGTTTTCGCAGGGCGCCGCCGACGTTCCGTGCACTCTCCTCCACTTCGTGAACAACGAGTTGGTCGATGTCGCCAAGGGCAAAATCGTTCAACCGGGCAACCCCTTGTTCCACGGTACCCAGATGCCACCCAACTTGTTTAGGGTTCAACTGGTTCGGGTGCTGCTAGGCTGCGACGACTTGTTACCTCCGATTGGACCCGTCGGGGCCGACGATGATGACGTGATGACCCTCAGCGCCTGCCTGAGCTGGCCCCTGCTTTGGCCGAAGAGCCAGATTCGTTTGGGGGCGGGGGACACCACCCCAAAGACAACACCGCCAGTCGTGCCGGCGCCAAGTCGGCCCCATGGCAAGACCGCCGTAACGGTGCCGGACATCCCTATGCCACTGGATCCAAACATGCATATGGCACAGGATCAGAACGACGACGACGACGACGATGATACATTTGGCAACGTCGATCAGTACTTTGCCGAGCATGGGTACGATGGCGACTTCATGGGGCCTCCTTCTCAAGAACCAAACCCAACAAAAGACGTGTGCGATCTAGCTCGTACCGCGGAGAAGCCAAGTTGCAACAGGCGCCGTCTGGCGTTCAGCTCTCAGGAGACGCCTCCAGCTGCCGACTTCACCGAGCCTCAGATAGGCGAGGTGCGAAATATTATCAGCCCCAACACACTCAAGAAGGCGGTCTGTGAGCAGAACTCGGTCCCATTACAGGAGAAGAAGAAGGCACGCAAAAGAAAGACTAAGAAGGGTGCGAGCCAGCCGGCACCGAGTACGATCCGTGCTCAGGACGGGCCACCTTCACCGCAGGATATCTCGAGGAGGGTGCATGTGGCGGGTAGGGCGATGCTACCGACAAATATGCTCAATGCTGCAACCGGTGCTATGCGGAGTCTGCATGACAGTGTTCTTGCTTTGGAGAAGCGGCATCTTAGGGAGAAGGATGTGGCATACCCGGGTTTCGTGGCCAAGGTGCCAGAGGGCAAGGGCTTTGTGGATAACTCCATCGGGCGTACGATCGTCCTGCGTTTTGATGACATCCACGCTATGTTGAACCTTCATCCGCTGCACTACACCTTCGTTCAGCTATTTTCGCTGAGTATGGAGATGCGGATCATTCGCGACAAGACCCCGGACATCGTGATAGTCGACCCCTTCTACATGCGTGCCAAGATCTTGGGCAGCTCTGGGGACCGGCAAGTCGCGAGTTCTTACCTCGAAGGCGTCATTCTGGCAAACCAAGATAAGGATAACTTCCTCGTGCCTTACTTTCCCGAGTAAGTCCTCCCCTCAACCAGCCCGTAACATATGAATTCTTACTTTTCGATCGTTTTTCTTTTAACATTCCGTGTTTTCTGCAGTGACACACGTTGCACGCTCATCCTCCTAAGCCCCAAATATTCCATGGCCACGTATTTCGACCCGGACCGTCAGTCGAACGTAGACTACACAAATGTCAAGAAGGTTCTTGATGATGTTCTCCCCGGCTACGCCCAATCTGGAGGCACCTTCACCAGGCCTATTCGTAAGTACGGCAAGCACGTGTTCTCCCACAATACGACGTTCTGCTGCGTCAAGCAGCCGCCTGGCGGTCAGAAGGGTGCCTACTACGCCATCCATCACATGCGGGCCATCGTACGGGACCATCATCAACTTCTGCTACCGAGTAAACTCAAAGATTGGGCCGCGAGCGTGTCGGCAATCCAGGACGCGGACCTCCGACAAGAATTCTTTCGCATCCAGTCGGAGTTTGCGGAAATCATCCATCAAGATGTCCTTCGTACCTCGGGGCAGTTCTACCTCAGAAATCAACCGTCCAACAGTGACTTCGACACAATGCTACAAATGCAGGATGACAACGCCCGTTCTTTCATGACTCCCACGATAGACGGCGGCTTCATCCACGCTCCGGTCCCTTGAGTCGAGTTGTCTAGTTCTGAAACATCGATTGGCTCATGTTGTAATTAAACTTTAATGAACTTGTAGTATGTCTCTTTGGTTTCGAGAGTCGTTCAACTTAGATGTAATCGATGCTATTAATGTCTTCCTTTTCTCTTCCGATTGTTCTGTTGCATAATTATATATTGCTTATGTATTGTCTGTGAATTGGTACTATCGTTTCGTTTGGCTAGTGCATAGCGATGCCGACGTATGTCGTGTACAAGGGTAAGGTTCCCGGAGTCTACGATGACTGGGAGGAGTGTCGGAGACAGGTTCACCGATTCAGCGGTAACAGTTACAAAGGGTACACCACTAGGGCCGAGGCCGAATCTAGATACGCCCGCTATCTAGCGGGAGAGGGGAGGGAGCGTTGGAGGAACCGGATGAAGACGAGTTTCATCGTGATGACCGCAGCTCTCTTCTATGTGATGGTAGTTTAGATGATCGATATCGACTTGTAATGTGAAGACAAACTCGCTACTCGCGGTCTCGAGACTTGTAATATAATGTTCTATCTTTGTTCGGTCTTTTTAATTCGGAGACTAATATGATGAATTGTATTCGGAGACTAATATGATGAATTGTATTCAAAGACTAATCTTCTATTGTATTCGATGAATCTGTTCTTGATGTGTGCTGTCTATATTTTGTCAAACTATACATTTTGTAACCTGTGCAAAAAACAGAAAATAAAAAGATAAAAAAAAACTGATATTCATACTAATGGCGCATCACAGGACAGTGCGCCATTAGTATGACAGTGCATACTAATGGCGCATCACTGGGTAGTGCGCCATTAGTATGCTGCGGTTACTAATGGCGGATCCAGTGGTGGTGCGCCATTAGTATGCCAAAGCACCTGGGTATACATGGCCCCTGGGAGGCATACTAATGGCGCACGCTAGCCTATACTAATGGCGCACCCGCGGTGCGCCATTAGTATACCAGATACTAATGGCGCACCAGGTGGTGCGCCATTAGTAAAAATTACTAATGGCGTGTTGTTAATGGCGCACCACAGATGCGCCATTAATGGCCATATTAGGTGCGCCATTAGTAGGGGTTTTTCTAGTAGTGTGAGGTTCTTTTTTGCAGGAAATTTTCACTACCTCATCAAGTGCAACATGCAGCACTAGCTATCTCTTCTCTGCAGGATTTTCATGAACAAAAATTGCAGGAAGTCAATCCTTCCTCTCCTACTCTTCATACAGGTTCTGAACAAATGGGACAGCCTCTTCAAGGATCAACTATAAAGTCTGATGCGATAATTTCAGGAACAAAAGTTTATTCTGATGCCTCCTGGAAGAACAACCACATTCCAGGAAGAAGTGATCTTCAAGCAACAGGAATTGGAATTTTCATTTTTATTCCTGGAGATGACTTTGACACAAAAATCATGATACACGCTTCTGCTAACTCTACGCATTCCCCTCTTGTGGCTGAAGCCTTGGCCCTTGAATTTGCTGCCAAGGTGGCTTGCAGGTTACAACTCCATAATGTGTCATTCCTCACAGACAACCTTTCTTTGGCAAAGATGGTGGTTTCCAGGAATATTATGGATAACTCTATAGCTTGGAGATGTCGACCTCAAATAAGTAGTTTCATGCAGGACTCTTCTAGTGAACTTGATGCTATCTATCACATTCCCAGGAATATCAATAGCATTGCCCACAACTGTGCTCACCAGGTTCTCAATTCAAGAATAGAACCTGTTTTTAGTTGTACAAATTCAGCTCATTCCCCTTGTCCTTCTATGCTTTCTCTTCAAGACTTTCAGGTTGAAGGATTTGTAATACACGCTGTACTTTGCAAATGAGTTGAATGAAATTTGGCGCCTGAATGCGCCTTCCTTGTGTTCAAAAAAAAAGACGAGTTGTTCAGTGTCAAGTCAGTGCGCGTGGCGTGCCGTTCAGACCACTGTTGCCACTGTCGACTGAGACAATGGCGCACCATCGAAGTTACTATAATTTATTTGTTGAGCTCGTGTCCGCCCGACATGCTTAGTGAAAAATTGATCGACGTCATGATTTGGAGCACAGTGATCTACCCCTTGCGATCTCCAAGGAGGCAACTTAACCGTAGATCCAGCTAATCTGATGATAAGCTCGCACTATACCTGTACTATGCATGAAAGCTGGGGCAGATTTGTATGAGATCACACATTAGGTAAGATCAACTTCAAAAATAAATAAATATATTTAGACATTTTGAAAAAATCTGAAATTATTTGACAACCTCCATGTGGAGTATGTTTACAACTTTAAAAAAATCAGCTTAAAACTCGATGTACATATAGATATTAAGAAACATGAATGTGAATAGTGAAAGCTTTGGGTGAAAGTACTTTGACACTATTCACATCTAATTTTATCTTCTCTTTTGTTTCTATTAATGTAAGTCGAATTAGGAGCTGAAACTTTTTGAGGTTATACATCAAACACTGATGTGTGTGTACAATTGTTTTCAGGATATTTGAACACGTATTTTTGTTCAAAAAAATCAATCATGATCTTGCCTAAGGTAAGATCTCACACAAGAACCCCCATCAAAACTACATCCACATATGTAGGATTTAGAAAGCACAGCATCGTTTAAGACGGATGTAAACCTGTCTACGTTAGCCCCGTGCACTTGGAATATGCACACCATTTTTTTGGCTTAATGCACTGTCTGGCCCTTTTTACTCTACGTATTAGATTTGTGTCAAGTCAAACATTGCAAGTTTGACCAAAGTTGTATTAAAAAAATATCAACATCTGGGATACCAAACGTATACTATGAAACTATATTTCATAACGAATGTAACAATATTGATTTGGGGTTGTCAATGTTGTTAATTTTTTATGTATATTTGGTCAAACAATAGATACTTTGACTTCAGGCAAAATTTATATGCAGTCCAAAAACGACCGGAGGGAGTAATAAACAATTTGTGTATTTCGAGCCATCTGATCATGCTACATCCTTGATTGGATGGCTGTGATTGTCTGAGTGGCCAGGACTGGTAATCAAACGAGAAGGATATATGTGGAAATTGATCGAACTATTTGATTCCCGTTCCATATTATAGTGTCTTGAAGTTGATTTGCAAAATTAGTAAACGTTATGTCTTCATCATGTTCATTGCATCCTTTTGCAAGCAAGAATACCTGCATCTTGTTTGCCAAGGTCGTGCACTCCCTTGCAAAGTTCACCAATGATGTCCTGAAGCATTTGAAGTAACACGTTAAATGGACCATATAATATTTGGTTCATAAAATCAAAGATTTTGTGATCTTTTGGTCACTACATCTACAGAGGCATCAAATGAAAAATGCGCACATTAGTAAATTATACATAATTGTTTGGCAAATGGTTCCTCCTCAATCTTGATGGCCACTTTTGTTATAACTTATAAATGGCAAAGATGACATTCAGATTAGATCACCATACCCACAATTACTTTAAATACTTTCCCTAGTAAGAATGGAAGTAATATTACTAGGAAAAAGTTATATATTTCCTCTTGCATGATAATATGTGACTTATTTTATGGTACATCGTACTACAAAGTTTAAAGTATAGTATTAAGTCGATGCACCGCTTAATATGATTCGGCTCAGAGTTTGACTCGAGAAGCTTGGTAATTGCTAAAGTTTAATGCCTTTCATCAATCAAGCAGGAAAAGAAAAATCAATCGAGCATCGCCTGAATCGATATACTTTCGGCCCATTTGCCGGCATCCTTGAAGTTGCCGCTGCCCGGTCACTTCTCTCTTACGCAAGTATCCCGGGTCAAACTGCCATTGTTGCACCGACGCACACCCTCGCCTCCTATTGTGTTGCGCCACCGTCATCAGTCCGGTCTGCATCCACATGTTGCACGACAACAGCATATGTAGATCGCCGACCGGAATCAACGCGTGCACGTAGCCAAAACGCAATATTGCGTGCCGAGTCTGCCGGTCATGTCAAGTCCCTGCTTATTGATCCTTGTGTGTTGTAGTGATGAACGTTTGGAGACACTCGTCTTCGCCAGATGATCAAAGTGCACAATACACTAAATAATGCAACCTATTAGGGAAAATATATAAGTTTATCAAACGGCTGGTGCTTCTTCGTCATACAATCAGGCCATACATAAGCCCCTGACTTGCTCTATTAGGAGGAAAGTTGGTTCCATGATCTATAGCGGCGATCTACCCAAAAAGTCCCTGACGCTGAACATACTGCATGCATTTACGCGTAGTGGTTCCGCATCTACACCATTCACTAGTAGAAAACGGAGCTTTAAAACCGGTTTGTAAGGGCCTTTAGTGCCGGTTATGGAACCAACATTAAAGTGTGGGCACTAAAGCCCCCCCCCCCTTTAGTACCGGTTCGGCACGAACCGGCGCTAAAGTGCCACCACGTGGCGTGAGCTCACGCCCTGGTATGGGGGACCTTTAGTATCGGTTGGTGTTACCAACCGATACTAAAGGGTTTTTTTGAAACTTTTTTTTGAAATTTTTTGAAATTTTTTTGATTTTTTTGATTTTTATTTTTTCTGAATTATTTGATGATTTAGTCTCTAATCACTTCTCTTAACTGCTCAAGTGTGGATCACTCATTCCAAATCATCTAACTTCCTGACCGGTCACCCATCTCTCTCACTACTCCAGCCCGAGCACGCTTAACTTTCGGTTCTATTCTCCTTCGTTTCCAAGTCTGCACTTGTTGTTTTCTTGACAATACTAAGATGTTAATCCTCTTAACCCTCAGGAGTTTAGCTTGAGCATGAAGTCACACATTTCACCATTTGAGTTTGAAACTATTATTCTAAAAAAACAGTAATTATTTAGTAACGCTAATATTTCTTGAATAAGTTTGACTATAGTTTGACCACAGTTTGACCATAGTTTGACCAGATTTGACCAAAATTCAAAAAATTGAAATAACTATTTAGTAACACTAATATTCTTTAATAATTATGTAGTAACATTAATACTTCTTGAATAAGTAGTTTGACTAGATTTAACCAATTTTTTTTAAAAAAACTGAAATTTGACCATATCTTTTTTTCCTTTTGGAATTTGAGGATTCTAAAAAATTCCAAACAGGCCGTAGGCAGTCTCCATCGGATGCGAATTTTCGTGCTAAATTTTTTGATATATTATACGTTTTTTTCCGACATCGTATGCAAAAGTTATAGCCGTTTTACATTTTCCCTACACTTTTTGCAAAACATGTCCAAATTTAAGTTTTCAAATTTTCCTAACTAGTAGGTGTAGTAATATAACTACCTCTCGAAGGATTTTATTTTTGAAGTTTTTATCATTTTCTTTTGATTT
>NC_041384.1:27306109-27311702 GCF_002162155.2 Triticum dicoccoides
TAGTCCCGGTTTGTGTCACAAACCGGTACTATAGCTCAGACCCCTTTAGTACCGGTTCGTGGCACAAACCGGTACTAAAGGGCTAGTACCGGTTTGTGACACGAACCGGTACTAAAGGTGATCGTGGGGCCCCGGCCTGACGCCAGCCTGCCATCACCCCTTTAGTACCGGTTTGTGGCACGAACCGGTACTAAAGGTTCAACACGAACCGACATTAATGCATAGCCGTTCGAACCGGCACTAATGGTACAATTAGTGCCGGCTCAAATTCAAATCGGCACTAATGTGCTTCACGTTTGACCCTTTTTCTACTAGTGATTGTACCACCAAAATAAACAGCCCAAATTGTTTTGATGTACCATAAAAGGACTCATGATTTCACATGTTCAATGCTTTGGTGTTAGCCCAAATCAGAAACATGATGTATGATCATCAGGCACAATCGGTGAGCCGATGCATGATGGAATTACCGAAAAAGGCTTTCGCCCCGCTTTATAAATAAAGCAATGACCAACAACATCCAGGTACAGACGCACACCACCACAACACATGCACACACCCAAGGCGGGATACATAGGCGCTGAGCTTAGCAACACGACCCCCAGCACTACTCGAGCACCCGGGACTCCACCAGTGAACACGCCACCATGAAGAGATGCCACCGCATACAACGAACTGTGGGCTCCAAGAGGGTGCCTTCAGGAAGGGAACGACACGGTAGCGTTACCACCGCCTGATCCGAGGATCAAGGTTTCCCGCGGAGCCACACGACAGACAATGAGAGCCGCGACGACGCCTTCAAAAAGGGAACGAGCTACGCCGCCGCCAGTCTGTCCGAAGAAAGAGCAAGTTTTCACCCCGGCCAATACTCACTGCCATCGAACGCCGCACCCCGACAACCACGCCGCCCACACGGCCATGGCCACCGGGCAGCACCAAGCGACGGGCTCTGCCCGTGAGCACCGCGCAACCACCACCAGGGCCGCCGCCCCGGAATCCAAGACCTAGGAACCACCACAACCGACACCCGCCGCTACCCCAATGGAAGAGACGATCGGATCCCGGGGCACACAAGTCCATCGATTTGTCCTACAGCTCCGGGCGCGAGACTAGCTTGGTCCTGCTGCTGGGCGCGAGACGAGCTCGGTCCTGCTGCCGGGCGCGAGACGAGGAGGTCCTGCTGCTGGGCGCGAGACAAGCACAGTCCTGCTGCCCGAGCACGGGACTAGCGATGGGTCGTAGCAGGGAGAGGGGCATCCCACCGACGAAGATTGCGCCCGGGCAACGAGAAGAGGGGTCGAAGCTCTTCACAGGCCGCTCACGAACGGGCCGACGCCGAAGAACTCCGGCCGCCGCTGTGAGATGATCCTGACCACCGCCACGAGCCACCACCACGCCGTGGTAGCCCACATCCCCGCCGAGCGCAGCCCGCGGCACTTGCCATCGCCGGAACGACCGGGGGCCGGCAGGTCCACCACCACCAGGGAGCGCTGCAACAGGGGCAGCCACCGGAGCAGGACACCACCTGCGGTGAGCCGGGGCCCCGCCACCACAAGGGCCTAGAGCACCTGAGCCGCAGCCGCGACGGATCTGGACCATGCCCACACGCTGCCGCCGCCGGGAACAGGGCACCCCCCAGCCCGTCCCAGCCACCCGCGCCGCCGCCAGCAAGCCGCGCCCCAGTCGCGGGCCGCCGTCGCCGCGCCGCCGCGCCCTGGGCCAGCGCCGCGCCGCCGCCCAACAAGGATGGTCCGCGCCATCCAGCGCCGCGCGGGGGAGGAAGAGGCCCCGCGCCGCCCGATCTGGCCGGGCTTTGCCCGCCAGCACGCTGGGGCGGCGGCGAGGGGAGGGAGAAACGAGGAGGGGGCCGCGATACGCGGGCTAGGGTTTCCCTCCCGGCGGCGCTCGGGGGAGAGACCAGGGAGGGGGGGAGAACTCATGATGGAATCAGAGATCATGTAATCTTTTACTCTCAAATCAATTTGCACTGTAGTAGTCTGCTCTTACGCCTAATGGGATACGGGATTGACCTCAGACTGAGACGCCAGTGGCAGCACCAGATTCTGCATCCGCACCACTATATGGCCTACATCGTGAATGTAAGTCAAACATGGAAGCCTCTCAAGCAGAAGACGATCTAATTAACATTTGGATGTCGCAAAGAGCTGACAAGATGATCCCCAAGCACGAGTAGGTGATAGATTTTCCCAATGATCTAGTGCTTGTTTCTTTCCCTACGTCTCTTATTCCTACATGTTATTGGCATACATCGTACATTTGCCCTTTACATTGATACACATAAATATAAGTAAATATTTGTTTTACCAAAGTGCAAAATATGGATAAGTAAGATGGTGAAATCTTTCTCTAATGAAGATGGGACAGTGGATATATATATGGGGAAGGGAAGAAAGCAGTAAACTACATAAGCTGAGTGGGCCTCATGACTGGGCCCCACTGACGTGTTTGTCCGTCAACGGTTCGCCGCAGAGCGAAGCTAGCAAGACCACGAGATGATAGTGTCCTGTCGTCCTGCCCTGGCCGATGGGGGCAAAATTTCGTGTTTTGACCCTTTTCCGATAGAAATTCTGGATCTGACCCCGGTTTGAATTTTTTTCGGGATTTGACCCTTTTGCTACCGCCAGGGGCTCTGGCGGTAGCGTTAGACAGCCTACCGCCAGGTCCTTTGGATGTAGGGTGAGACGGAGGGGGACGGCGGCCGTTTTCCTGTGCTGACGTGGATAAGTACCCTACCGCCGCCCCCACTGGCGGTAGGCTACCTAACCCTACCACCAAAGCCCCTGGCGGTAGGGTGTGGCTGGGTTTTGCCATACAAACCTTCTGTAACAAAATATGCGGGGGCCCTGGTGGTAGGTTCACCCTACCGCCAAGGGGGGCGGTGGTAGGCTGTGTGACCCTACCGCCAGGGTCCTGGGCGGTAGGGTCCTGTGTTTTATTGCTTTAAGTTCACAGATCCACAAATAGCAAACACGTAGTTCCACATAGTTTCACAACCACTAGACAAGTTCAACCAAACGAAGTTCAACCAAATAGCAAACACATAGACAACCCAACTACAAGAGCCAACTATCGAAGAGCATAATCAGTTGATCCTTCCCCTCTTGGAGGTATGCTACCTCTTGAGCACTGCGTTGGTTTTCCCTTGAAGAGGAAAGGGTGATGCAGTAAAGCAGTGTAAGTATTTCCCTCAGTTTTTGAGAACCAAGGTATCAATCCAGTAGGAGGCTACGCACGAGTCCCTCGCACCTATACAAACAAATAAAATCCTCGCAACCAATGCAATAAAGGGGATGTCAATCCCTTCACGGTCACTTACGGAAGTGAGATCTGATAGATATGATAAGATAATATTTTGGTATATTTATGATAAAGATGCAAAGTAAAGAAAGCAAAATAAACGGCAAAAGAAATAGCTTGTTGACGAGAGATTAATATGATGGAAAATAGACCCGGGTGCCATAGGTTTCACTAGTGGCTTCTCTCATGAGCATAAGTATTATGGTGGGTAAAAAAATTACTGTTGAGCAATTGACAGAATTGAGCATAGTTATGAGGATATCTAGGTATGATCTTGTATATAGGCATCACGTCCGAGACAAGTAGACTGACTCTTGCCTGCATCTACTACTATTACTCCACACATCGACCGCTATCCGGCATGCTTCTAGAGTATTAAGTTCAAAAGAACAGAGTAACGCTTTAAGTAAGATGACATGATGTAGAGGGATAAACTCATGCAATTTGATATAAACCCCATCATGTTATCCTTGATGGCAACAATACAATACGTGCCTTGGTGCCCCTACTGTCACTGGGAAAGGACACCGCAAGATTGAACCCAAAGCCAAGCACTTCTCCCATTGCAAGAAAGATCAATCTAGTAGGCCAAACAAAACTGATAATTGAAAGAGACTTGTAAAGATAACCAATCATACATAAAAGAATTCAGAGAAGATTCAAATATTGTTCATAGATAAACTTGATCATAAACCCACAATTCATCGGTCTCAACAAACACACCACAAAAGAAGATTAAATCGAATAGATCTCCACAAGCGAGGGGGAGAACATTGTATTGAGATCCAAAAAGAGAGAAGACGCCATCTAGCTAATAACTATGGACCCGAAGGTCTGAGGTAAATTACTCACACATCATCGGAGAGGCTATGGTGTTGATGTAGAAGCCCTCCGTGATCGATGCCCCCTCCGGCGGAGCTCCGGAAAAGGCCCCAAGGTGGGATCTCATGGGTACAGAAGGTTGCGGCAGTGGAATTAGGTTTTTGGCTCTGTATCTGGTAGTTTGGGGGTACGTAGGTATATATAGGAGGAAGAAGTACGTCGGTGGAGCAACGTGGGCCCCACGAGGGTGGAGGGCACTTAGGGGGGGTAGGCGCGCCCCCCTACCTCATGCCTTCCTGGTTGCTTTCTTGATGTAGGGTCCAAGTCCTCCGGATCACGTTCATTCCAAAAATCACGTTCCTGAAGGTTTCATCCGCTTGGACTCCGTTTGATATTCTTTTTCTGCGAAACTCTGAAATAGGCAAAAAATAGCAATTCTGGGCTGGTCCTCCGGTTAATAGGCCAGTCCCATAAATAATATAAAAGTATATAATAAATCCCAATAATGTCCAAAACAGAATATAATATATCATGGAACAATAAAAAATTATAGATACGTTGGAGACGTATCAAGCATCCCCAAGCTTAATTCCTGCTCGTCCTCGAGTAGGTAAATGATAAAAAACGGAATTTTTGATGTGAAATGCTACTTGGCATAATTTTAATGTAATTCTCTTAATTGTGGTATGAATAGTCAAATCCGAAAGATTCAAGACAAAAGTTTAATATTGACATAAAAATAATAATAATTCAAGCATACTAACTAAGAAATTATGTCTTCTCAACATAACATTGTTGGGGAACGTAGTAATTTGAAAAAATTCCTACGCACACGCAAGATCATGGTGATGCATAGCAACGAGAGGGGAGAGTGTTGCCTACGTACCCTCGTAGACCGACAGCGGAAGTGTTATGACAACGCGGTTGATGTAGTCGTACGTCTTCACGGCCCGACCGATCAAGCACCGAAACTACGGCACCTCCGAGTTCTAGCACACATTCAGCTCGATGACGATCCCCGCACTCCGATCCAGCAAAGTGTCGGGGAAGAGTTCTGTCAGCACGACGGCATGGTGACGATCTTAATGTTCTACCATCGCAGGGCTTCGCCTAAGCACCGCTACAATATTATCGAGGAGTATGGTGGAAGGGGCACCGCACACGGCTAAGAAAACGATCACGAGGATCAACTTGTGTGTCTAGGGGTGCCCCCATATATAAAGGAGCAAGGGGAGGAGGCCGGCCGTCCCTAGGGCGCGCCAAGGAGGAGGAGTCCTCCTCCTAGTAGGAGTAGGACTCCCCTCTTTCCTACTCCTACTAGGAGGGGGAAAGGAAGGGGGAGAGGAGAAGGAAAGGGGGGCGCCGCCCCCCCCTCTCCTAGTCCAATTCGGACCAGAGGGGGAGGGGGCGCGCGGCCCACCCTGGCTGCCCCTCTCTCTCTCCACTAGGGCCC
>NC_041384.1:27311812-27314356 GCF_002162155.2 Triticum dicoccoides
GGGGGGTTCCAGTAACCCTCCGACACTCCGGTTTTCTCCGAAATCACCCAGAACACTTTCGGTGTCCGAATATAGCCGTCCAATATATCAATCTTTATGTCTCGACCATTTCGAGACTCCTCGTCATTTCCGTGATCACATCCGGGACTCCGAACTAACTTCGGTACATCAAAACTCATAAACTCATAATATAAGTGTCATCGAAACCTTAAGCGTGCGGACCCTACGGGTTCGAGAACAATGTAGACATGACCGAGACACGTCTCCGGTCAATAACCAATAGCGGAACCTGGATGCTTATATTGGCTCCCACATATTCTTCGAAGATCTTTATCAGTCAGACCGCATAACAACATACGTTGTTCCCTTTGTCATCGGTATGTTACTTGCCCAAGATTCGATCGTCGGTATCTGAATACCTAGTTCAATCTCGTTACCGGCAAGTCTCTTTACTCGTTCCGTAATACATCATCCTGCAACTAACTCATTAGTTGCAATGCTTGCAAGGCTTATATTGATGTGCATTACCGAGTGGGCCCAGAGATACCTCTCCAACAATTAGAGTGACAAATCCTAATCTCGAAATACGCCAACCCAACATGTACCTTTGGAGACACCTGTAGAGATCCTTTATAATCACCCAGTTACATTGTGACATTTGGTAGCACACAAAGTGTTCCTCCGGCAAACGAGAGTTGCATAATCTCATAGTCATAGGAACATGTATAAGTCATGAAGAAAGCAATAGCAACATACTAAACGATCGGGTGCTAAGCTAATGGAATGGGTCATGTCAATCACATCATTCTTCTAATGATGTGATCCCGTTAATCAAATAACAACTCTTTTGTTCATGGTTAGGAAACATAACCATCTTCGATTAACGAGCTAGTCAAGTAGAGGCATACTAGTGACACTCTGTTTGTCTATGTATTCACACATGTATTATGTTTCCGGTTAATACAATTCTAGCATGAACAATAAACATTTATCATGATATAAGGAAATAAATAATAACTTTATTATTGCCTCTAGGGCATATTTCCTTCAGTCTCCCACTTGCACTAGAGTCAATAATCTAGTTCGCATCGCCATGTGATTCAACACTAATAGTTCACATCACCATGTGATTAACACCCATAGTTCACATCGTCATGTGACCTATACCCAAAGGGTTTACTAGAGTCAGTAATCTAGTTCACATCGTTTATGCGATTAACACCCGAAGAGCACTAAGGTGTGATCATGTTTTGCTTGTGAGATAAGTTTAGTCAACGGGTCTGTCACATACAGATCCGTAAGTATTTTGCGAATTCTATGTCTACAATGTTCTGCACGAAGCTACTCTAGCTAATTGCTCCCACTTTCAATATGTATCTAGATCGAGACTTAGAGTCATCCAGATCTGTGTCAAAAATTGCATCGACGTATCTTTTTACGACGAACCTTTTGTCACCTCCATAATTGAGAAATATTTCCTTATTCCACTAAGGATAATTTTGACCGCTGTCCAGTGATCTACTCTTAGATCACTATTGTACTCCCTTGCTTAATACAGTGTAGGGTATACAATAGATCTGGTACACAACATGACATACTTTATAGAACCTATGGCTGAGGCATAGGGAATGACTTTCATTCTCTTTCTATCTTCTGTCGTTGTCGGGCTTTGAGTCTTACTCAATTTCACACCTTGTAACACAGCTAAGAACTCTTTCTTTGACTGTTCCATTTTGAATTACTTCAAAATATTGTCAAGGTATGTACTCATTGAAAAAACTTATCAAGCGTCTTGATCTATCTCTATAGATCTTGATGCTTAATATGTAAGCAGCTTCACCAAGGTATTTGTTTGAAAAACTTCTTTCAAAACACTCCTTTATGCTTTGCATAATAATTCTACATTATTTCCGATCAACAATATGTCATTCACATATACTTATCAGAAATGTTGTAGTGCTCCCACTCACTTTCTTGTAAATACAGGCTTCACCGCAAATCTGTATAAAACTATATGCTTTGATCATCTCATCAAAGCGCATATTCCAACTCTGAGATGCTTGCACCAGTCCATAGATGGATCGCTGGAGCTTGCACATTTTGTTAGCACCTTTAGGATTGACAAAACCTTCTGGTTGTATCATATACAACTCTTCTTTAATAAATCCATTAAGGAATGCAGTTTTGTTTATCCATTTGCCAGATTTCATAAAATGCGGCAATTGCTAACATGATTCGGACAGACTTAAGCATAGATACGAGTGAGAAACTCTCATCGTAGTCAACACATTGAACTTGTTGAAAACCTTTTTGCGACAATTCTTGCTTTGTAGATAGTAACACTACTATCAGCGTCCGTCTTCCTCTTGAAGATCTATTTAATCTCAATGGCTCGCCGATCATTGGGCAAGTCAATCAAAGTGCATACTTTGTTCTCATACATGGATCTCATCTCAGATTTCATGGCCTCAAGCCATTTCGCAGAATCTGGGCTCATCATCGCTTCCTCATAGTTCGTACGCTCATCATGGTCAAGTAACATGA
>NC_041384.1:27314914-27316085 GCF_002162155.2 Triticum dicoccoides
CTCCAGAACTGGATTACCGTACCACTCTGGTGCGGATCTCACTCTGGTTTACCTACGAGGTTTGGTAGTAACTTGATCTGAAGTTACATGATCATCATCATTAGCTTCCTCACTAATCGGTCTAGTAGTCACAGGAACAGATTTCTGTGATGAACTACTTTCCAATAAGGGAGCAGGTACAGTTACCTCATCAAGTTCTACTTTCCTCCCACTCACTTCTTTCGAGAGAAACTCCTTCTCTAGAAAGGATCCATTCTCAGCAATGAATAACTTGCCTTCGGATCTGTGATAGAAGGTGTACCCAACAGTCTCCTTTGGGTATCCTATGAAGACATATTTCTCCGATTTGGGTTTGAGCTTATCAGGATGAAACTTTTTCATATAAGCATCACAACCCCAAACTTTTTTAAGAAACGAAAACTTTGGTTTCTTGCCAAACCACAGTTCAGATTGTGTCGTCTCAACGGACTTAGATGGTGACTTAGATGGTGCCCTTTTAAACGTGAATGCAGCTGTCTTTAATGCATAACCCCAAAACGATATTGGTAAATCTATAAGAAACATCATAGATTGCACTATATCCAATAAAGTACGGTTATGACGTTCGGACACACCATTATGCTGTGGTGTTCCAGGTGGCACGGATTTGTGAAACTTTTCCACATAGTTTTAATTGAAGACCAAACTCGTAACTCAAATATTTGTCTCTGCGATCAGATCGTAGAAACCATATTTTTCTTTTTACGATGATTTTCCACTTCACTCTGAAATTCTTTGAACTTTTCAAATGTTTCAGACTTATGTTTCATCAAGTAGATATACCCATATCTGCTCAAATCATATGTGAAGGTCAGAAAATAACGATACCCGCCACGAGCTTCAACACTCATCGGATCACGTACATCAGTATGTATTATTTCCAATAAGTCCGTTGCTCGCTCCATTGTTCCGGAGAACAGAGTCTTTAGTCATCTTGCCCATAAGGCATGGTTCGCAAGCACCAAGTGATTCATAATCAAGTGATTCCAAAATCCCATCAGCATGGAGTTTCTTCATGCGCTTTACACCAATATGACCTAAACGGCAGTGCCACAAATAAGTTGCACTATCATTATTAACTTTGCATCTTTTGGTTTCAATATTATGAATATGTGTATCACTACGATCGAGA
>NC_041384.1:27317866-27318305 GCF_002162155.2 Triticum dicoccoides
TTCGCAAGGACCGGGCGTAGCCATACTCAGTTCAACTAAAGTTGGAGGAACTGACACCCGCCAGCCACCTATGTGCAAAGCACGTCGGTAGAACTAGTCTCGCGTAAGCGTACGCGTAATGTCGGTCCGGGCCGCTTCATCCAACAATACCGCCAAACCAAAGTATGACATGCTGGTAAGCAGTATGACTTATATCACCCATAACTCGCTTGTGTTCTACTCGTGCATATAACATCAACACATAAAACCTAGGCTCGGATGCCACTGTTGGGGAACGTAGTACTTTCAAAAAATTTCCTATGCACACGCAAGATCATGGTGTTGCATAGCAACGAGAGGGGAGAGTGTTGTCTACGTACCCTCGTAGATCGACAGCGGAAGCGTTATGACAACGCGGTTGATGTAGTCGTACGTCTTCACGGCCCGACCGATCAAGCAC
>NC_041384.1:27318347-27321411 GCF_002162155.2 Triticum dicoccoides
GAAACTATGGCACCTCCGAGTTCTAGCACACGTTCAGCTCGATGACGATCCCCAGACTACGATCCAGCAAAGTGTCGGGGAAGAGTTCCGCCAGCACGACAGCGTGGTGACGATCTTGAAGTTCTACAGTCACAGGGCTTCGCCTAAGCATCGCTACAATATTATCGAGGAGTATGGTGGAAGGGGGCACCGCACACGGCTAAGAAAACGATCACGAGGATCAACTTGTGTGTCTAGGGGTGCCCCCTGCCCCCGTATATAAAGGAGCAAGGGGAGGAGGCCGGCCGGCCCTAGGGCGCGCCAAGGAGGAGGAGTCCTCCTCCTAGTAGGAGTAGGACTCCCCTCTTTCCTACTCCTACTAGGAGGGTGAAAGGAAGGGGGAGAGGGAGAAGGAAAAGGGGGCGCCGCCCCCCCTCTCCTAGTCCAATTTGGACCAGAGGGGGAGGGGGCGCGCGGCCCACCCTGGCTGCCCCTCTCTCTGCCCACTAGGGCCCATAAGGCCAATTACTTCTTCCGTGGGGGGGGGATTCCGGTAACCCTCTGGCACTCCGGTTTTCTCTGAAATCACCCGGAACACTTCCGGTGTCCGAATATAGCTGTCCAATATATCAATCTTTATGTCTCGACCATTTCGAGACTCCTCGTCATGTCCGTGATCACATCCGGGTCTTCGAACTAACTTCGGTACATCAAAACTCATAAACTCATAATATAACTGTCATCGAAACCTTAAGCGTGCGGACCCTACGGGTTCGAGAACAATGTAGACATGACCGAGACACGTCTCCGGTCAATAACCAATAGCGGAACCTGGATGCTCATATTGGCTCCCACATATTCTACGAAGATCTTTATCGGTCAGACCGCATAACAACATACGTTGTTCCCTTTGTCATCGATATGTTACTTGCCCGAGATTCGATCGTCGGTATCTCAATACCTAGTTCAATCTCGTTACCGACAAGTCTCTTTACTCGTTCCGTAATACATCATCCCGCAACTAACTCATCAGTTGCAATTCTTGCAAGGCTTATATTGATGTGCATTACCGAGTGGGCCCAGAGATACCTCTCCGACAACCGGAGTGACAAATCCTTATCTCGAAATACGCCAACCCAACATGTACCTTTGGAGACACCTGTAGAGCTCCTTTATAATCACCCAGTTACGTTGTGACGTTTGGTAGCACACAAAGTGTTCCTCCGGCAAATGGGAGTTGCATAATCTCATAGTCATAGGAACATGTATAAGTCATGAGAAAGCAATAGCAACATACTAAACGATCGGGTGCTAAGCTAATGGAATGGGTCATGTCAATCACATCATTCTTCTAATGATGTGATCCCGTTAATCAAATAACAACTCTTGTGTTCATGGTTAGGAAACATAACCATCTTCGATTAACGAGCTAGTCAAGTAGAGGCATACTAGTGACACTCTGCTTGTCTATGTATTCACACATGTATTATGTTTCCGGTTAATACAATTCTAGCATGAACAATAAACATTTATCATGATATAAGGAAATAAATAATAACTTTATTATTGCCTCTAGGGCATATTTCCTTCAGTCTCCCACTTGCACTAGAGTCAATAATCTAGTTCGCATCGCCATGTGATTCAACACTAATAGTTCACATCACCATGTGATTAACACCCATAGTTCACATCGTCATGTGACCTATACCCAAAGGGTTTACTAGAGTCAGTAATCTAGTTCACATCGTTTATGCGATTAACACCCGAAGAGCACTAAGGTGTGATCATGTTTTGCTTGTGAGATAAGTTTAGTCAACGGGTCTGTCACATACAGATCCGTAAGTATTTTGCGAATTCTATGTCTACAATGTTCTGCACGAAGCTACTCTAGCTAATTGCTCCCACTTTCAATATGTATCTAGATCGAGACTTAGAGTCATCCAGATCTGTGTCAAAAATTGCATCGACGTATCTTTTTACGACGAACCTTTTGTCACCTCCATAATTGAGAAATATTTCCTTATTCCACTAAGGATAATTTTGACCGCTGTCCAGTGATCTACTCTTAGATCACTATTGTACTCCCTTGCTTAATACAGTGTAGGGTATACAATAGATCTGGTACACAACATGACATACTTTATAGAACCTATGGCTGAGGCATAGGGAATGACTTTCATTCTCTTTCTATCTTCTGTCGTTGTCGGGCTTTGAGTCTTACTCAATTTCACACCTTGTAACACAGCTAAGAACTCTTTCTTTGACTGTTCCATTTTGAATTACTTCAAAATATTGTCAAGGTATGTACTCATTGAAAAAACTTATCAAGCGTCTTGATCTATCTCTATAGATCTTGATGCTTAATATGTAAGCAGCTTCACCAAGGTATTTGTTTGAAAAACTTCTTTCAAAACACTCCTTTATGCTTTGCATAATAATTCTACATTATTTCCGATCAACAATATGTCATTCACATATACTTATCAGAAATGTTGTAGTGCTCCCACTCACTTTCTTGTAAATACAGGCTTCACCGCAAATCTGTATAAAACTATATGCTTTGATCATCTCATCAAAGCGCATATTCCAACTCTGAGATGCTTGCACCAGTCCATAGATGGATCGCTGGAGCTTGCACATTTTGTTAGCACCTTTAGGATTGACAAAACCTTCTGGTTGTATCATATACAACTCTTCTTTAATAAATCCATTAAGGAATGCAGTTTTGTTTATCCATTTGCCAGATTTCATAAAATGCGGCAATTGCTAACATGATTCGGACAGACTTAAGCATAGATACGAGTGAGAAACTCTCATCGTAGTCAACACATTGAACTTGTTGAAAACCTTTTTGCGACAATTCTTGCTTTGTAGATAGTAACACTACTATCAGCGTCCGTCTTCCTCTTGAAGATCTATTTAATCTCAATGGCTCGCCGATCATTGGGCAAGTCAATCAAAGTGCATACTTTGTTCTCATACATGGATCTCATCTCAGATTTCATGGCCTCAAGCCATTTCGCAGAATCTGGGCTCATCATCGCTTCCTCATAGTTCGTACGCTCATCATGGTCAAGTAACATGA
>NC_041384.1:27321421-27322592 GCF_002162155.2 Triticum dicoccoides
CTCCAGAACTGGATTACCGTACCACTCTGGTGCGGATCTCACTCTGGTTTACCTACGAGGTTTGGTAGTAACTTGATCTGAAGTTACATGATCATCATCATTAGCTTCCTCACTAATCGGTCTAGTAGTCACAGGAACAGATTTCTGTGATGAACTACTTTCCAATAAGGGAGCAGGTACAGTTACCTCATCAAGTTCTACTTTCCTCCCACTCACTTCTTTCGAGAGAAACTCCTTCTCTAGAAAGGATCCATTCTCAGCAATGAATAACTTGCCTTCGGATCTGTGATAGAAGGTGTACCCAACAGTCTCCTTTGGGTATCCTATGAAGACATATTTCTCCGATTTGGGTTTGAGCTTATCAGGATGAAACTTTTTCATATAAGCATCACAACCCCAAACTTTTTTAAGAAACGAAAACTTTGGTTTCTTGCCAAACCACAGTTCAGATTGTGTCGTCTCAACGGACTTAGATGGTGACTTAGATGGTGCCCTTTTAAACGTGAATGCAGCTGTCTTTAATGCATAACCCCAAAACGATATTGGTAAATCTATAAGAAACATCATAGATTGCACTATATCCAATAAAGTACGGTTATGACGTTCGGACACACCATTATGCTGTGGTGTTCCAGGTGGCACGGATTTGTGAAACTTTTCCACATAGTTTTAATTGAAGACCAAACTCGTAACTCAAATATTTGTCTCTGCGATCAGATCGTAGAAACCATATTTTTCTTTTTACGATGATTTTCCACTTCACTCTGAAATTCTTTGAACTTTTCAAATGTTTCAGACTTATGTTTCATCAAGTAGATATACCCATATCTGCTCAAATCATATGTGAAGGTCAGAAAATAACGATACCCGCCACGAGCTTCAACACTCATCGGATCACGTACATCAGTATGTATTATTTCCAATAAGTCCGTTGCTCGCTCCATTGTTCCGGAGAACAGAGTCTTTAGTCATCTTGCCCATAAGGCATGGTTCGCAAGCACCAAGTGATTCATAATCAAGTGATTCCAAAATCCCATCAGCATGGAGTTTCTTCATGCGCTTTACACCAATATGACCTAAACGGCAGTGCCACAAATAAGTTGCACTATCATTATTAACTTTGCATCTTTTGGTTTCAATATTATGAATATGTGTATCACTACGATCGAGA
>NC_041384.1:27323467-27323906 GCF_002162155.2 Triticum dicoccoides
TTCGCAAGGACCGGGCGTAGCCATACTCAGTTCAACTAAAGTTGGAGGAACTGACACCCGCCAGCCACCTATGTGCAAAGCACGTCGGTAGAACTAGTCTCGCGTAAGCGTACGCGTAATGTCGGTCCGGGCCGCTTCATCCAACAATACCGCCAAACCAAAGTATGACATGCTGGTAAGCAGTATGACTTATATCACCCATAACTCGCTTGTGTTCTACTCGTGCATATAACATCAACACATAAAACCTAGGCTCGGATGCCACTGTTGGGGAACGTAGTACTTTCAAAAAATTTCCTATGCACACGCAAGATCATGGTGTTGCATAGCAACGAGAGGGGAGAGTGTTGTCTACGTACCCTCGTAGATCGACAGCGGAAGCGTTATGACAACGCGGTTGATGTAGTCGTACGTCTTCACGGCCCGACCGATCAAGCAC
>NC_041384.1:27325511-27330630 GCF_002162155.2 Triticum dicoccoides
GGGGGGGGGATTCCGGTAACCCTCTGGCACTCCGGTTTTCTCTGAAATCACCCGGAACACTTCCGGTGTCCGAATATAGCTGTCCAATATATCAATCTTTATGTCTCGACCATTTCGAGACTCCTCGTCATGTCCGTGATCACATCCGGGTCTTCGAACTAACTTCGGTACATCAAAACTCATAAACTCATAATATAACTGTCATCGAAACCTTAAGCGTGCGGACCCTACGGGTTCGAGAACAATGTAGACATGACCGAGACACGTCTCCGGTCAATAACCAATAGCGGAACCTGGATGCTCATATTGGCTCCCACATATTCTACGAAGATCTTTATCGGTCAGACCGCATAACAACATACGTTGTTCCCTTTGTCATCGATATGTTACTTGCCCGAGATTCGATCGTCGGTATCTCAATACCTAGTTCAATCTCGTTACCGGCAAGTCTCTTTACTCGTTCCGTAATACATCATCCCGCAACTAACTCATCAGTTGCAATTCTTGCAAGGCTTATATTGATGTGCATTACCGAGTGGGCCCAGAGATACCTCTCCGACAACCAGAGTGACAAATCCTTATCTCGAAATACGCCAACCCAACATGTACCTTTGGAGACACCTGTAGAGCTCCTTTATAATCACCCAGTTACGTTGTGACGTTTGGTAGCACACAAAGTGTTCCTCCGGCAAATGGGAGTTGCATAATCTCATAGTCATAGGAACATGTATAAGTCATGAGAAAGCAATAGCAACATACTAAACGATCGGGTGCTAAGCTAATGGAATGGGTCATGTCAATCACATCATTCTTCTAATGATGTGATCCCGTTAATCAAATAACAACTCTTGTGTTCATGGTTAGGAAACATAACCATCTTCGATTAACGAGCTAGTCAAGTAGAGGCATACTAGTGACACTCTGCTTGTCTATGTATTCACACATGTATTATGTTTTCGGTTAATACAATTCTAGCTTGAATAATAAACATTTATCATGATATAAGGAAATAAATAATAACTTTATTATTGCCTCTAGGGCATATTTCCTTCAAACATGGCCAAAGAAAGTTATCCCTACAAAATCATATAGTCTGGCTATGCTCTATCTTCACCACACAAAGTATTTAAATCATGCACAACCCCGATGACAAGCCAAGCAATTGTTTCATACTTTTGGTGTTCTCAAACTTGATTTGAGGAGCTCGAGCTTGACCACCCTACCAGTGAAGGGGAGACTCGGCTGGGTTCTGATCTGAAGACTCCATGCCTATGGCGGAAGGAGCTCATCAACCTTCCGAACTGGACGCCTCCGCCTCCTCCTCCTCCTCCTCCGGCGAGTCAGGGCACTCCGCCTCCTACATCGCCTCCTCCTCTGGCGAGTGATCAGGGCACTCAGTTTCCTTCTCCGGCGTGTGGCGGCACTCCACCTCCTTCTTCGCCTGCGCCGGCGCGCCGGAGCAGCCACCAGCCTCCTCCTTCTTCGGCGTGTGGCGGCACTCCACCTCCTTCTCCGCCCGCGCCGGCGCGCCCGAGCAGCCACCAGCCTCCTCCTTCTCCAGCGCGTGGCGGCACTCCGCCTCCTTCCCCGCCTGCGCCGGCGCGCCCGAGCAGCCACCAACCTCCTCCTTCTCCGCCTCGCCATCAAGGGCGGAAGAGACTCGCCGCCGCGCCGGCTGCTTCGGCATGTCGTAGTGCTTCTCCTCCGCCTCGTAAGCAAGCACGAAAGAAGACAGCCGCAGCCGCTGCGTCTGCTCCGGCGTCTAGCAGTACAGCCAGAGGCAGGCAATACAGATCTGGTCCACTTCTCAAGCCTCTAGAGAAGTTACCATACGAGAGGACCGTGGAAGAAAACGTGAAGATCGTGGAAAACAAGTGAATGACTTCTTTGAAGGTGTGAAAGCAAAGAGACATCCACCTCCGGAGGAGAAGGTAGACCGGGTGAAAGCAAAGCGCACACTCGATGCCCTGAGGAAACCACCAAAGTCTCTGCCGAAAACCAACTATGAGCGCATTACTGCAAAGGTATATATCGAAGCGGAGCGGTCGGGAAATACTATCAGTGATCGAAGGTTAGCAAAACGTCGAGTTGGGAAAAAAATTGCCCAGCTCGGCGAACAAGCGGACCAATCGTGCCCCCCGCTCAAGGTGTCTAGCGATATCGTCGCTAATGATCTGGGGATGGTGCCCGGTTATAGCAATCTTGAATATTACCTGCCCGACGATGTACATTATGATTTCTTGGAGGTGGAAGAACACCAATACCATTACGGGAAGCCTCTTGTCAAAGATGAAAAATCTCTAACAACGATGATGCGAAGATTCCATGATTGGTACATGAAAACCTACAGAGAGTCTGGGGGGACGAATACTTTGTATCTGAGAGTTAAAGAGGAGCACGACCTTGTTGGAATTGATTTGTTGACTGTTCCATTTGAGGAGTTCTTCCAGTGGTTCAATCAAAAGGCCCTCGATAAATTAACGGTCACTTGCTACTGTCTGTAAGTACTACTTCTGTCATTAAGTCTCTATATATAGCTCAGCTCTTTCATTGCATGTATATATGATTATCCTCACTATATTATGCAGATTGAAGATCGTCGAGTGCAGAAAAGAAGAAATATATGATATTGGGTTCATTAACACAAATCTCATAGATAAATTTGAGGTTCAAAAGAACGCCGATGATGCTGAGGCCAACTTGCTCAAATCATTGATAGTAAATCAAAACAAAGATAAAATACTCTTTCCTTATAACTTCGAGTGAGTGTTACTGTCTTGTGCATATTCGGTTTCCCTTATTACTCGAGCGAGGTTATAGTAATGTAATTGATGAGTTATGCATGCGTGCGCAGCTTCCACTATATTCTCCGGGAGATTAAGCTTGAGCAGAGACTAGTAACCGTCTTAGACACGAGACGAAAATCTCCCGAGACCTATGCGGACATGACTAAAATGCTCGAGAAGTAAGTTCAATCGATCATTATCGCATCATATTGGCAACTTTTTGTTCATTTCCTGATATCAAGTAATTGTTTTCTTTGTCTCGCAGGGTTTGGAAAGTATTCACCACACAAGCTCCGGGACTGCCGGGGGAGCTGCGATGGACATACTCGAAAGTAAGTAGTACTAGCTAGCTAGTTCCGCGCCTCTCGATCCCGTTGATTCTAGCTACTTTCATCAATGCCATTTATAATTCTTCATTATCAGTTTGATTGACCTCTATTTCTCGTAAAGTGCTTGTGGCAGGAACAAGGGAATGATTTCTGTGGATACTACGTGTGCGAGTTCATCTACAACCCGACTTGCAAAGATAAGCGGGACTACTCTAAAAGACAATTTGATGTGCGTAAGCAATAATATTCACAATTTCATTTTATTACACCATCATTTCTGTTGAGTTTCATCCATATATATGTATTAACCCCCTTCTTCAAATTAGACGTGGGAGATGCGGAATGAACTCCTACCAGAAGATCGCATGAAAGCAATTCAAGAGGAATTAGCGGGATTCTTTCTTGACCACGTCATCAATAAAGCCGAAGAATACCATGTGGAACTTGATTTCAGATGCTAGGGGATTGTAACAGATCTTACATATTGTATATGTATGTAGCTAGTAGCGTCGGATAGATAATACGAAAACTTGTTGTTCGACCAATCTCTCGGAGAAGGAGAGGTCGATCACTTCTCTCGGTATGCATGACGAACTTCTGTACTTAATGATTTCCTTCATTTTCTTACTAGCTAGCGTGTCGAGGGCCTCTCTATACATATAGTACGTAGCTCGACCTAGCACGGAGATAAGAGAGGACGCTTCTCTCTATTAATTAATTAGCTACCTAACACAATATATGAAACACCTTAATTAACCATACAAAAACCCCAAATCCACCCCCCTTTCAGAAAAAAACAAAAACCCTAGCCCCTGACCAGCTGACGCGTGGATGCCTATTGGTCCCGGATGGTGCCATCAACCGAGACTAAAGGCCCTCCTGCCTGGGCTCGCCACAGCGGCCACGTGGAGGCCCATCTGTCCCGGTTCGTATAAGAATCGGGACTAAAGGCCAAGGGCATTAGTAACGACCCTTTAGTCCCGTTTCCGCAACCGGGACAGATGGGCCTTATGAACCGGGACAAATGACCCTTTTTCTACTAGTGCTAGGTCCTCGTCGGAGTCGGAGGAGGAGCGGTTGCCGACGCTCGACATGGTCACCGCAGTCACCAGAGTGGTCGGAGTGGATCGAATCGGAGAAATCGAAGACAAGAAGAAGAGACAAGTCAAGAGTGGAATGAGCTAGGGTTTTCGGATTGGGGATATTTGTGTGGACGGAGTGGGGTCGGGGTGGGCCGAGCTGATGTGGCGGGCGTGCTCGGGCGCCCCATATCTGCCCCATATTTGGGCTGGATATGAGGGGTGTCGGATAACCCGGACGTTTGAGGGCCGTTTGAGGCACTCGACTGGGTCACAAAAACATGACCGACTAGTGATCGGGCGGGTCGTCCGTGCGTTTGAGACCGGTATGAGGCGCCCGACTGTAGATGCTCTTAGCCCTGTGCACATGCAACATGTGCAACATTAGAGCATCTAGGGTGCACCAAACAGGCCTCAAACGCTCAGGCGGCCCGTCCGGTCACGATTTTTTAACCCAGACGCCCCCCTCAAGCGGGTCTCAAACGCCCGGGCTGACCGGCATCACTCATATCCAGCCCAAATATGGGGGCGCCTGGACGCGCTCGGACGCATCTGCCACGTCGGACTGACAGTGGGGTCCCACGGGTAAACGCCTGGAAATCTGGTGGTCTGCAGTTCGTCTCCTCCATCGGACCGGTCACGCCGCATGGCGCCGCTCCGGCGGGCCGCGTAGTGCCTACCCTGGCTATTTAAGTCGACCGGTGGCACCGAAACCCTACGATCCATCCACATTTTCCTCTGCCTGTCCACCGCCGCCGCCACTTTCCACTCCACCCATCCGCCTAGTAGCCATGCCCCCACGCCGACGGATGAGGAGCGAGCCATTTCTGACGCCGGAGCGCCGGCTCGAGCTCCTTGACCAGATCCGGGCTAGGCACGAAGCCCGGATCGCCGCGGGGCTATCTCCGGATGCATTCAATCCAGA
>NC_041384.1:27331159-27341398 GCF_002162155.2 Triticum dicoccoides
GGAGGAGGAGGAGGATGTGGGGGACGCTGGAGACGTGGATCTTCACGCAGAGCAGCAGGCCATCCTCGATTCCCTTCAGTCGAAATCGACTGCGGAGGCCAAACACCGTCGCCGGCAGGAGATGGAAGCGCACCAGGCCGTGGAGGAGGCAGAGATGCTCGCCTACATGCATAAGGTCGAGCAGGCGAAGGATGAGCCGGAGCCCTCCTACCCGCCCGTCGAGCACCGTCGTCGTGTACATTTCCGACGACGAAAGATAGCTAGGATAGTACGTACGATTTTTTTGGTATGTTTTGTATGGATTTTGGGGTTCAAATATGAGAGAGTCAATATAGAGTAGCTAACTTAAAGGGTGTCCGGTCAGTGACCATGGACGTGCCCGTATCCGCGGTCGGGACCGGATTTGCAAACTCCGACTATAGATCTTGCAAAGACATTGTTTGTTTCGTCGTGGAGCGAGCGAGACAATCGTCATGTGTCCTACCGCTGGGCGCACATTCAGCACATGTCCTAGCCTAGCTGAGCTGCCGCTGGGCTCTCGCCTATAGCATTTGTACGTGACTGGGACAAGCTGTTCAGTGTAAGTCAGTGAGTGCCGTTCAGACCACTGTTGCCACTGTCAACTGAGACGATTGCGCACCATAGAAGTTACGATGTATAATTTGTTTGTTCATCTCGTGGCCGCCGGATATGCTTAGTTAGGGCATGCATAGTAGTTGATAAGACAGTTTTATAGTATTAAACATTGAATGTAATTTAAAGATGACAATAAAAAACATATCTGCAATAAGTTATTTTTTAGTTTTATCTTCAATAACTAGTTATTTTTAAAAACATGATGTGCTAAGAGATCATCTCATAAATAAGAGAAGACAAGCCTTTTTTTATGGTTTTCTCTTCTCCATCGCAACAATTATCCTACGTGACACTCCTAATATAAAATCATTGTACATGCCCTTCATAATTGACCGCCGTCATGATTTGGAGCATCCACATATGTAGGATTTAGAAAGCAAAGCATCGTTTAAGACGAATGTAGGTTTACGTTAGCCTCGTGCACATGGAATATGCACACCATTTTTTTGGGTTAATGCATTGACTGCAGGTCGCCTAAACTAGTGCGTTAACATGACAATAAACAAGTTGTGTATTTAGAGCCATCTGATCATGCCACATCCTTGATTGGACGACTGTGATTATTTGAGTGGCCAGGACTGGTAATCAAACGAGAAGTAAAGATGCGGAAATCGGTCGAAGCATGTGATTCCCGTTCCATATTATAGTGTCTTGAAGTTGATTTGCATAATTAGTAAACTTTATGTCTTCATCATGGTCATTGCATCCTTTTAAAAGCAAGACTAGCTGCATCTTGTTTGCCGAGGTCGTGCACTGCCTTCCAAAGTTCATCATTGATTGTGAAGCATTTGAAGTACTCCACCTATAGCATTTGTGCGTGACATGGAGTAACCTGTTAAATGGACCATATAATATTTTGTTCATAAAAGCAAAGATTCTGTGATCTTTTGGTCACTACATCTATAGAGGCATCCAAAACTTTATCCCAGGTGACAGTGAGGCCGATGGATTCGCCTTTCTGGAAAGGACTGATGAGAGTTAAATCGTTTTTTCTCAATCGGACCAAGTTTGTCGTCGGTAACGGTACTTCTACGAGATTCTAGGAGGATACTTGGCTAGGGGACACGCCTCTCGCGCTTCAGTATCCTTCTCTCTATAGTATTGTTCAACGGAGAGATGCAACTGTTGAGTCAGTATGCCAGTCCACACTTCTAAACATCAGCTTCAGGAGAGCGTTAGCCGGTAACCGTTGGAAGCTTGGCTCCATCTGGTGAGAGGATTGATGGATGTTCAACTCTCTCAATGTCCGGATCAGTTGTGTTGGAAGCTTACTAGGAATGGATAATTTACGGTTAAATCTATGTATTTGGATGTCATTAATTCAAGTTCTATTCCTACATCGAAACATGTTTGGCATGTCAAAGTTCCGTTGAGAGTTAAAGTGTTTATGTGGTTTGTACACAAACAAGTCATTTTAACTAATGATAGCTTGATTGAACGCAACTGGAATGGATCCTCTCGATTTAGTTTTTGTGATGCGGATGAAACAGTCAAACACCTCTTTCTCGATTGTCCTTTGGCAAAGATTCTTTGGCAATCAGTTAACATAGTCTTTAATATTACTCCACCGAATAATATTAACACATTATTTGGGACGTGGTTGGATGGGATTGAGTCCCAAACAGTAAGACACATTCGTGTAGGAGTATGTGCTTTATTATGGGCTATCTGGAATTGCAGTAATGATTTGGTCTTTAACAGAACAACAAATACTCACTTTTTGCAGGTTATTTTCCGAGCCACTGCGTGGATCCGTATGTGTTCGTTACTCACTCCGACGAAGGTCAGGGAGCGTTTGGTTACTGGATCTATCAGCTGGGAGATGGTAGCACGGGATATTTTCAGCCGGTTTGGATAGTGGTCATGTAATAGGATAGGCAATTAGTTTTCCTATCTCTCTTTTGCCAGCCGGTTGTGGTTCTTATTTTGGTTCCTTAGCTCTTTGTGAGCAGCTTTTGTTTGAGACTCTAAGACTATTTTTGAACCTTTTTACTTACTAATAAAGACGGCTGTATGCATCATTTTGATGCAGAGGCCAGGGATGTCCCATTTTCTAAAAAAAAATCAGATGAAAAATACGCACATTAGTAAATTATTCATTATTGTTTGGCAAATGGTTTCCTCCTCGTATTTTTTGCGAATAGGTTCCTCCTCGTTCTTGGTGGCCGCTCTTTAGCCCTCGGGTGGGCGTCTCCACCTTTCGACGGACCCGCCTTCGTGCCAGGGCGAGGGGGCAGGGAGCCCCCTTCTGAGGTGGAGGAGGGCGACATCGACGGCCAGAGCCCATGGAGCTGACAACGGAGCTCCTCCAACTACTGTTTGTTTCATCCCCAAGCTTTGCTGGTGCCCTGCATGGTGTTCTGCTCGCTGTGGAGGGCTCCTTCGACTTCTAGCTGGACTTGTACTTTAGTTTCCATATCTTTTCTAGTAGTTTGTTGTAGCCTGATAACTTTTACACAGCACCATGTATCGGCTTGTTGTTTTATTCTTTGTTTCCTTTGTTTGTTCGATGTAATTTTGGTCGGTTGATGGCTTTATTAATTCAAACCCGGGCTCTTTTTGAGCCTTCGTTCTAAAAAAAACAATCAGGCCATACAAAGATTCACTGTATTGAGAGGAAAGTTTGTTGCATGATCTATAACGACGCTCTAACCAAAAATCCCCTGACGCTGAACATAATGCATGCATTTGGGCGTAGTGTTGCGGCATCTAGACCATTGTATCACCAAAATAAATAGCCCAAATTGAATTGATGTACCGTAAAAGAACTCATGATTTCACATGTTCAATGCTTTGGTGTTGGTACAAATGAGAAACATGATGTATGATTAACAGGCACAATCGGTGAGCCGATGCACGATGGAATTGGAGATCATGTAATCTTTTACTGCCACATCGATTTGCGTTGTAGTAGTCTGCTCTTATGCCTAGTGGGGTATGGGATTGACCTCAGACTAATACACCAGTGGTAGCACCAGATTCTGCATCCGCATCGCTATATTGCCTACATGGCGTATGACAGTAAAACATGGAAGCCTCTCAAGCAGAAGACGGTCTAAACAACATTTGGATGGCGCAAAGAGCTGACAAGATGATCCCCAACCAGGAGTAGGTGATAGATTTACCGAATGATCTGGTGCTTGTTTCTTTCCCTATGTCTCTTATTCCTACATTTTGTTGGCATACATCGTCCATTTGCCCTTTACATTGACACACATAAATGTAAGTAAATATTTGTGTTATCACAGAGCAAAATATGGATACGTAAGGTGGGAAAGTCTTGCTCAGATGGAGGTGGGGATAGTGGATATATGTATAGGACGAAGCAGGCCCCGCTGACGTAGTTGTACGTGTGTGCTCCACGTCCGCTCGTCATAGAGAGAAGCTGCAAGGCCGCGAGACGACAGTGTCCTGCCGTCCTGCCGTGGCCGCTGGGGGCATACTAAGCACATATTTTTAAGTTGCCGGGCTCTGTTAGCATTTGTTCTGGATTGAGAGCAGCTGTTAATGCAAGTGTCATGTCCCTTGGTTCAGACCACTGTTACTCGTCATCACTGTCAACCGAGTTGATTTCTCACCACCAAAGTATTTTGTATGTTCATCTCTTTGGCCGCCGAACAGACTTAGTTAATTAAAATTCATTAGTGTCACCAGTTGGAGAAGTGATCTGCCCCTTGCGGTCTCTAGATCCAGTTGATAATGAGGCCGCACTATATCGATGTAGGCATGAAAACGGCATGCACATATAGTCCATCGGTAGTGCAATTAACAACGACTAAAATACAGATGTAGGTTTAGGGTGACTAAAATACATGTGCAGTAGGTACACCATTGTTCTCAATCCGCGTGCACATACGGCTTAAACTAATAGTGCTTTCAGTTGATGAAAGTTAGCGTATTTTTGGTCCTAGCTTTAACCATGCTATCCAGGGCCATCCAGTCGTACTACTACAACCTTGGATAAGACGACTGTTGGTTGTGCGAGTGGCCGGAGATATGAAATGGGTTCCCATTTTTTTTTACCTCTGAACACGTAATCTACCAGGACAGATAGATGGATACGCATAATTGAAGCGTTTCTCCATCAAAACATGCGATTCCCGTTCCATGTTATAGTGTCTTCAAGTTGATGTGTGTGATAAACAAAGTTTTACGTACTTCATCATGGTGGTTGCATCCTTTTAAAAGCAGGACTTGCTGCATCTTTGCTTGGCAAGGTCACACGCGCCCTTCCAAAGCTCATCATTTAACTCCAGAAGCAATGGAGGCAACACAGTAAATCACACCGTATGATGCAAGATGCTTGAGAAAGATATCTTGGATTAGAACTTTGTTACGAATGTGCTAATAGGATGCTTCAGACCCATGCCACCCTACGCGTCTGGCCCGAGAGCCGGCTAGTGATGCAATAAAAATCGCCAATTGCCGATGGAGCCCACCTACAACCGGTGACATCGCGACTGCAACCCCAAACGAACTGGCCATAACGCAGGAGAAAAAATATGGTTGGCGTCCTCCACGACACCACAAAGCGTACACAATCCATCTCCTAGGCCATGGCATTTCTGAATCTCCAATTCGACCGGGAGACGATCTGTCAGCTGCCAAAGGAAGATTCTAATTTTAACATGGACTCTAGCCTTCTAGATATCCATGACCTGAAACTTTGCCGCACCGGTATGCAAAGCATTGTATAGAGAGCTGGTTTAGAATTCATTGGACGGTTCAAGTTTCCACATTGTTATGGTAGACGTTAGAACAATCCCTGAATACAAGCAAAGGAGTGATTCATCTATTTGCACTGTATGAGTCAAAACATGTTTGGTTGCATGCATGTGCAAGACTCATTGAGTAGCATCGAAAACCTTTTTCCTTTACCAGATTTAAGGGGTAGTTTGCCCTGCGCCATGCGACCTTTGCATATTTAATCATATGGTAAATTATTATGCTATAAATTCAAACTTACAAGACATGTTGAATCAAACCTGACAGAAAACCTTGATGCCACTCATGGTGTGGGTTGTAAAATTCAATTGCTACACCTTTGATTGGATGATTGTGGATTGTCCAAGTCGCCACCTAACCTTCCATGTTTAATGATTTGGTAAATTAGCACATCGATTCACTATTTCAAGTCACGTTGAATCAAACCTGACATAAAACCTTGATTTGACTCATTGTGTCGATTGTTAAATTCATTTGGTACATCCTTCTTGATCGGATGGTTGTGGATTGTCAGAGTCGCCAAGGTCAGTAATCCAACAATAAAGATAGATCCGGAAATTTGAAGTTGTTCATGGTCGAAGCATGTGAATCCAGTTCCATCTTACATTATCTCAAAGTTGATTTGTATAATTAGGGAAGTTTATGTCTTTTATCATTTTGATTGCATCATTTTAAAACTAAGAGTATCTATATCCCACTTGAAAAGGTCACACATACCCTTCCAAAGTTCATCATTTAACTTACGATGCACTTGGAGATAACGCCCTTAAAAATGAGCCATAAAGTATAATATATGAAATCAAAGATTTCTCTGATCTTTTGGTAACTACAATGAGACATATTTGTAAATTGTTCATGATGGTTTGTCAAATGGCCCACATAGTACACACATCAAATGAAACATACACACACATTTGTAATTAGTTCATGATGGTTTGGTTCCTTCTTTTTTCTTGCCCCATAGGATTTCACATGGATTCCTATGTGTTGTTGGCATATCACATGGATTTGCCATCTACAATGACATACACAGATGCAAATGTCCATATATGTTACCAAAACATTAGATATCTATAAGTAAGATGAGGGGATATGTTTCTTGTTTAGTTCGAGATGGGGTGGTGGATATATATTTGTCTCGATGCAATGTGTGCAGGTACTTTAAATTTGGAGAGGATTTTTCACAAATCACGAACTATTGGGGTCGAATTGCTCAGAACACCCACTCTCTGGTTTTTATTGTTCAAAAAAACATCATCTATTTGTTTAATCCATTGCAGATAGGCCTAACACATCATTTGATCTTGTTGACCTGATTCCTAACAAGTGGGCCCTACTTCTAATTCACATGAACCAAAAAAAACGTGCCACACCAGGCGGCTTGGGCTAACTAAAACATCTAATATCTCACAAAACTATGGTTAAATGAGTCATATTTTTGCAGACCAATACTCATTACATATATGATTTACTGGAATTTTTGTATCCTTGAAAATGTTGAATTATGAAAAAGAAGTCAGTTGAGCCAACAAGCTACCAATGTCTCCAAAACTTGTGGTCCAAGAAAGCTAATAAAAACTCAAATTAGTACTAGGTATATGTAATATTTACTAACTCTGTTAGTTTTTGTAAATATTAAGTTCTAAACCAAAAACTATAATGAGCAACTAAAATTGTATGGCTGGCTGGTATGACCCTTTTTGGCACATGCGCAGTTTAAAACTTGATCCGCTCCTCTAAAATCATGTCAATGTGCTCAAACAATGTATGAATTAGACCCAGCTCAAAGAGTTACACCAATAGATGATTTTTGTGCAACAAACCTGAAAAGTAGGTGTTTTGTTCAAAATCAACCCCAATAGTTGGTGGTTTATGCAATTTCCTCTAAACTAGGGTTTAGCCATAACCATGTAAAACAACTTATATGTTGGTCTCCACCTAAGGGAGTGTATCATGGTTTTGGATATTGGAAGCGGTTCCACCTAAGGGAGTGTATCATGGTTTTGGATATTGGAAGCGGTTTGCCGTCCGAGCATGAGACTCGAATTACCTGTTACAATGTACTCCCTCCGTTCCATAATGTAGTGCGTATAGATTTTTTTTGAATGTCAAACTTTGACCATGTTTAGAGGGAAAAATATTTATATTTAGAAAAGCAAATGTATTTCAACAGATACATCATGACATAAATATTCATATTGTATATGTAGTTGAGTTGTATAATCAATTAAGTTATTGTGTTCATTGGCATCGTGGCAAGACTAGCTGCATATTGCTTGGCTAGCTTACGCGTAACTTTCGAACTACATTGTCCATTTGTTTCAATACTTATAGGCGGGTGACATACACATTAGATAAAACATAAATACATTAGTACATTGTTCATGATGGTTTATCAAATGGCTCATATTCTCTCTTGGCCTTTACTTTTGTTACGAAACACCAAGATGATATCCATATTAGATGACAATCCACAAAATTACTTTAAATTTAACTAAGCAAACTATTCGCAAAAAAAACAAGACAATAGAAAAAAAGGAAACCTCTTGCTCACGTCCATCGCGTAGTTGTAGCACAAATGAGAGCTAGGCGATACATGGTTTGATCATGCTCCACAGTCGATTAGTATGTGAAAGTTTCAATGTGCACAATCAGTGAGACAATGCAATATGGAATTGGATACCATATAAATTGTTTATTGTTAGAAATAACTTGATATTGGGGCAACTAGCCACTCCGTTCCTAGTTAGATTTGGCATCGACCTTAGATCATTACAAAATCTAGCATTTGGCCTACATCACGGACGATCTTTAAATATAGAAGCTAAACATGTTGAAGTTTTTCTAAACAACACTTCGATGGCACAAAGAGCTAATAGAGTAGACTTGCCTGAAAATCATGTGCTTGTTTCTTTCCCGTTGCCTTTCATTCCGAGTTGCTTTTGGCATATATCATGGATTTTCCATCTACATTCAAATACATAAATACTAACAATGATTTATGTCACCAACATGTAAAATATGGATAAAGTGATATCACAAATTCTATTGCTTGCTCAGGTGAAGATTGTGTTGTTGATCTATATACAGGAGAATGCGGAAGCACTATGCACATATACGTAAAGATTTATGGATTATCCATTTGCACTGCTTTTATTAATTATTCATAGTAAATAACTTAGAAGACACACATTTGTGACACATCGTTAGTGGCACACCGGTGCCCTCGCGTGCATCTCCACTGCTCCTTCTTGACGGAGAAGAGAAGGAGGAGGTGACAGAGAAGTGCACGGGAGCGGGAGACATGCCGTGGCCACATGTCTGCCGAGATGCCCACTTGCCCAGTGTCAGCTGAGCACGAAACTACTGGGTGTCACGATGCTGAAGCGTGGCTTCAGGCCGCAATGGGGCCCAAATGAAGCGGGACAGAGGGTTGTCATGGGGGACGGAATCGCCTGGTGGTCACCGCGGCGGTGGCCATCACATGGGTGGAAATAGTACGGTCCTCTGGGGGACCCACGATGCATCTGGGTCCACCTGTCGGTGGGTACGGCAGACTATTTGTTTAGTCGTGTATAGAACCGAAGCGAGTGAGACGATTGTCGTGTTGTGTGATGCCGGATGGCATGTGCAGACACAATGATGGGCACATTCAGCACATGTCATGGGCCCTCGTGCTAGCATTCGTTCCCGATAAAGGCCACTGGGCTCTTCAGTGCCAAGTCCATACTGTTCAGACCACTGTTACCCCATTCTCTCACTCATTGTCAAAGTTTTTCTAAAAAAAGAGTTAAAAGCACTGGGAGTCCTAAAACTTGTGCCAGATGTGATGATTTGGTCCTACAACTTGCAAATGACCCTACCCCTAAAACTTGCACCCAATGTGTAACTTTGTTCCTGGACCAATCACAGAGCGACAACTGGACTCGTCGGGCCCAAGCCGGTCAGCGCGCGCGCTTTTGCAAATACCCCCTGCCTTTGCTTGTAATCAATAACGCCGCATTTGTGGCGAGAGGGCCTAGACTGCTTCCTGCTCCCCAGCGTCTGATCTGGTCTTGAGATGTAGAGATGTGTTAGTTTCTTATCAGGTCGTGTCTGTTGTAGTAAATTTCCTCGATGGTTGTGTTATTGTGTGATGTATGTGATGGTATCATCTTGTTATCATCATCAACGGGAAGCTAGTAATCTGATTTTAAACATGCCTGCTTGCTCGTCTGATCTCAGTAAACGTTTTGGTTAACTGATAGATATATCCCTCAACTTTTTGGTTGTATTTTTGATGGTAAACGTGCCACTAAATCTGATGAACTTGACGTTCATATGCCCCTGTTCAGTTCAATCTGCCCCCTGCCCACCTTGTATAATTCTAGTACTGCTGCCTCATATTTTTTGATGGTTGCTCTCCCAATTCTTACATGCATGGAAAGGAAGATGGTGGATTGGATCACCGTCTCTTCTTTGGCTGCCATGACTTTTGTAATCAAGAACTACAGTCGTGTGTGCTTTTGAATGCGAATCTATTTGAATGTGAAGTTTCAGATTTTCTGTCCATTTATTGCTGGAGGGTGTCCCATAAACAAGTGTAGGGATCTGGAGATATGCTTCTACATCTCCTATTTGTTTATCGAATACTAGGTATATGTTGGAATGGAGGTACACTAGTAGAAAAAGGGCCTATTGTCCCGGTTGGTGAGGGCCTTTAGTCCCGGTTCATGAACCGGGACTAAAGGGTCGGTACTAATGCCATGACGCCTTTAGTCCCGGTTCAATCCAGAACCGGGACGGAAGGGCCTCCACGTGGCCTGTCCCCTGAGCCCAGGCAGAAGGGCCTTTGGTCCCGGTTGGTGGCACCAACCGGGACCAATAGGCATCCACGCG
>NC_041384.1:27341568-27343365 GCF_002162155.2 Triticum dicoccoides
GGGTGTTTTGGGGGGTTAATTTAGGTGTTTCATATATTGTGCTATAGCTAGCTAATTAATAGAGAGAAGTGTCCTCTCTTTTGTCCGTGCTTGGTCGACGCTACGTACCATACATACATACGTATAGAGAGGACTAGGTAGACACGCTAGCTAGCTAGTAAGCAAACAGAAGATCGTCATGAACATATATGCATACAGAGAGAAGTGATATCGACCACCTCTCCTTCTCCGAGAGATTGGTCGAACAAACAAGTTCTCGTATATCTATCCGACACTACCGGCTACATATATACAATAATTATCTTTTACAAATATATAATCTCCTAAAATACGGACGCGTGGTCCATATAGTATTCTCCGTCTTCAGCGATCACGTGGTCAAGAAAGAATGTCGCCAATTCCTCTTGAATTGCTCGCATGCGATCTGGTGCTAGGAGTTCATCCCGCATCCGAAACATCTAATTTTAAGAAGGGGGTCAATACATACATATATATATATATATATATATATATATATATATATATATGAATGAATGAAACTCAACACAAATGATGGTAATAAAATAAAATTGTGAATATTGTTATTTACGCACTTCATCCGGAGGGCTAGAAAAAGAACAAAGTCGAGAAACATCGAGAGGGCATCACTTCCTTCTGCGATTATGTCCCTCAACAACGCTGCTTGTGCTTCGTCTCGGGGGGTGTCCATAGTTTCTACAAATATTTACAACATGGCAATTATTATTCAAATATGACAGATATGGATATATTAGTGGCAAACGTAGAACTAGCTAGCTAATCACAATAAGGAATCATATTAGTGGCCTCGACGCTCCTTCTCTAGGGTTTGGGGTGGCCTCGACAACGCTTCAAGGATTAGGGGGTGGCCTCGAGAACGCTTCAAGCTAGGAGGGGGTAATATCGACCCCCCCACGTGTTGAAGCTATCGGGGGGGGGGGGGGTCGGCGTTGAACAGTACATCTATGTCTCACAAGTGACGTGGGCATCGACGCGCACAAGCTATTGGATTTCTTCAATACTTTGACACTATAGGAACCCTCGACCCTGAAACCTTCGACCCTTGACCCCTTAACGACCCTCGACCCTCTACCCTAGTTCCCGACCCTCGACCCCTCGGCGATCCTCGACACCCTCGTTATATCGACAACGACGCAACATACATATACATGGGAAAATAATGTTATCGGGGAGGGGGTATCGGTACCCCCCCTCGTGTCAAAGTTTCTTCTTTCTCCTCTATTCCTTTCTTTCTTCTTCTCCTCTTCTTTTCTTCTTATCCCTCGAGAAAGGAAAATAAGGAAAGGGAAGAAAAGAGGAAGAAGGAAGAAGGAAGAAGAAGAAGAAAAAAAAGAAGAAAAAAAAAGAGGAGAAGAAGAAAAGAATAGAGGAGAAGAAGAAAAAATAGAAAATTCTATTTTTTCTTCTTCTCCTGTATTCTTTTCTTCTTCTCCTCTTCTTTTTCTTCTTTTTTCTTCTTCTTATTTATTTCTCCTCTTCTTCCTATCCCCTCTTCTTCTCCTTTCTTCCTCTTCTTTTTTCCTTTTTCCTCTCATTCTTTTTCTTCTTCTTGTATTGCTTGTTTTTTTTAAAATAATGTTCAAATAAAAATCTATGAACAGAAAACATATATATACACAGAGAACATATATACATTTTTATAAAAATGCAAAAAACAAAAAAATCTAAAAAAAAGACATATAAACAGATATACACATATACATATATACTCATACATATACACACATAATCAGGAAAAAAACTATATTTGCAAAAAAA
>NC_041384.1:27344625-27354303 GCF_002162155.2 Triticum dicoccoides
CCCTCGGCCAGAAAAAACAGAGAAGTGTGCTCTACTCTTGCGCGAGGGGCTATATATAGGCACCACTATTGGTCCCGGTTGGTGGCATGAACCGGGACTAAAGGTAACCCTTTTGGTCCCGGTTCATGCCACCAACCGGGACCAATAGTGGTGGGTCAGGAGCCAGGACCATTGGTCCCGGTTCGTCCCACCAACCGGGACCAAAAGGTCCGGACGAACCGGGACCAATGGCCCACGTGGCCCGGCCGGCCCCCTGGGCTCACGAACCGGGGCAAATAGCTCCATTGGTCCCGGTTCTGGATTGAACCGGGACTAATGGGCTAAACTGGACTGGACGAAAGCCCTGTTTTCTACTAGTGGTAGTAGAAGTTACAAGCCAATGTCTTCTGTATCTTCTTTGGCGTATCCATGAGCTATGGAATTATGGTTGTTCCAAGTGTAACTGGTTTGGCAGTATCATATGATGTTTTCTTTACTGACTCCTGTGTTTGTGGGTTTTGGACTCCAAATGGAATGGGAAATATCTGCACTCTGTTGAAGGATTAATAAACTTTGTGATTCCACTGTAGTTTAAGTTTAATTACAAATCTGAGATAGCTGTAGCAAGCTGAATCAGTGTAGTTGTGTCTTGTAATAGGCATTTGTTAGAGTATTAAGCAGCGCACAATCTTTTTTATCAACTGTAGCATCTTATATAGACTGAATTATTTCAAGTAATTGTTACTCTTCTGCACAAAATTTTGTCCAGATCACTTTCTCAGCGTTGTTCTCTTATCAGTTTCCTTGTGGCATGCATATTCTCCATGTCCCATCCATCAGGCCATCAGTATTATAAAGTCTCTAGTATCCATCACAGCATCACTCAAGCGTGAAGATATATCTCAGCTCATTACAACTGAACCAAATATAAATATATCAGCATTAGATTCCCAAGACTGAAAAAACAAATGATCTATCAGACGCAGAGCATTTTCTTACCTATTTACAAAACACTAAGCTAATTGCTATTTACTCAAGTTTAAACTTTCAGGTATGGTTTAGTCAACGTGCAATTACATTTTACAATTCTCCAAGTTGTTTATGCTATGATCCTGTTCATTGTAGCAGAGTATTTCAGATCAGAACTACACTATTTATCTTGTGTTTTAGAGGAAAAACAGATGAAGTATGTTTATGTTTCTAATGACTTTAACATTCTGGAGTGCAGGCTCTTTGAGGAGCCCTCTGCTCAGCAAGGTTGAGTTGCTGGCTATTTTTTTCGTCACAGTATGTGAGACAGACGCCATCCAGAGATTAAGCAACATCTGTCTGCATTTGATAAGTGACTTGTCGAGTTTATGGGGCTTTGCTTCTTGTAGTTGGCTTGCCATGACACTCAACAGAACATACTTTTTCTCACGAGCATGCCTATGTTTCTCTTGTCGTTCTTCGAAGTCCCAGTTGGAGTCAGGAAAAGACTGGACTTTTATCGATCGCGATTCTTTTGGCAGGGTGATGAACTAAAAAGAAAATACCTTCTAGCTAAATGGGATATCATCTGTAGACCGAAAGACCAAGGGGGTCTTGGTATTGAGAGTCTTCAAGTTAAAAACAGATGCCTTCTCAGTAAGTGGTTGTGGAAGTTGCCGAGTGAGACTGATGCCATGTGGGTGCAAATCCTTCGTAGCAAGTATCTTCAGACCAAAACTTTGTCTCAGGTGACAGTAAGGCCGACTGACTCGCCTTTCTGGAAAGGACTTATAAAAGTCAAACAATCCCTGTTTAATAGGAAAAAAGTTTATTATTGGTAACGGTGCTAGTACACGTTTCTGGGAGGATACTTGGCTCAGAGAGACACCCTTAGCCATTCAATACCCGTCTTTATATCGTATTGTTCCATGACATGAGGTGTTCGTTGAAACGGTATTTCAATCTATCCCCCTTAATATTCAGTTCAGACGGCCGCTAGCGGGCAATCGTTGGGAAGAATGGCTCCGTCTAGTAAATAGACTGAGGGAGGTTCAGCTTTCTCAACAACCCGATGAACTACGCTGGAAGCTTACTAGGTCTGGAGTATTCACAGTTAAATCAATGTATATTGATGTTATCAATTCGAGCTTCATTCCTAGCTCCAAGCATGTTTGGGCTGTCAAAGTTCCATTGAAAATAAAAGTGTTTATGTGGTTTGTCCATAAACAAGTTATTTTAACCAAGGACAACTTGACAAAGCGTAATTAGACAGGTCCTACTAGGTGTAGTTTCTGTGATCGGGATGAGACGATCAAACACCTTTTTCTTGATTGCCTGCTAGCCAAAGTTTTATGGCGGACGGTCCATATTTCTTTTAATATTACTCTACCGAATTCTGTCAACACGTTATTTGAGACGTGGCTTAACGGGATACAGCCCGACTTAGCGAGACATATTCGCGTAGGAGTCTGCGCCTTGCTGTGGACTATCTGGAATTGCAGAAATGATTTGATTTTTAACAGGACAACACGCATTCATTTTTTACAGGTTATTTTCCGAGCCACGACATTGATCAGTTCGTGGTCGCTACTCACTCCGACGGAGGCCAGGGAGCATTTGGTTACTGGATCTATTTGCTGGGAGATGGTAGCTCGGGATATTTTCAACCGGTTTGGGTGGTGGTCATGTAATAGGATAGGCAATTAGTTTACCTATCTCTCTGTTTTTGCCAGCCGGTTGCGGCGTTCTTTATTTGGCTAGTTTGTATTCTAGTTTTTCTGACTCTGCGTGAGCTCTTTTTTTGCCGTTGGGAGACTTCTAGACTTTCAGACCTGTTTGGAACATATTTATTTGTTTAATAAGAGGCTCGTATGCATCGCTCTGATGCAGAGGCCGGGGCATCCCCTTTTTGAAAAAAAAACAGAACACACTTTTTAAGGATACGTGTAGCTGTAAATTCCTCATTGATGGGAGTAATCTTACTCCACGAATATAGATACAGTAGATAATTTAGACCCTTCATTCCTTTATTTACAGCTTTAGGTATTACTCAGACAATACAATATTGCCTGCAGTTCTTTGTTTATATTTTAAGTGTTAGGCAGATGGTCAAGGTATAGCATGCAATATTGTGTGATTGGTCAGGAACGTGCGCTGTGACCGGCTCGGGCCCGACGAGTCCAGTTGTCACTCTGTGATTGGTTCAGGACCAAAGTTGCAAGTTTTAGAACTGGGTAGGGTCATTTTACAAGTTGTAGGACCAAATCATCGCATCTCGGACAAGTTCTAGGACTTCCAGTGCTTTTAACTAAAAAAAACTCATTGTCAAAGTAATTAATTTGTTTGTTCATCTCGTGGCCGCCGGACAGGCTTAGTTAGTACTAATTGATTGTGGTCATCAACCGAAGCACAGTGATCTGCCCCTTGCGGCCTCCAAGGAGGCACCACTTTTGTATGGATCTAGACATCTAGTTGTTGATGATAAGGTCGTACTATATCAGTACTATGTGCACCAAAAATACATCCAACATATAGTCGAGAGTGGAGTACATATGTAGGATTGGAGATTTAGACAGAAAAACATTGCTATTTTTCTCCACCTCTGCGTCGCAGCACGTGCCTACAACAACTAAAATCAACAACTAAAATCACTTTAGCTCAAGTAAGGTAACAAAAGAAAAAACGAGAGGTGGCATTCCTCTTGCTCTATAAGATTTTACATGTTCATCATTTCGTTTGTAGCACAAATAAATAAAAAGGCAATGCCACTTCTCTTTTGGTTCAAGAAAGACTCGTTGCATCTTGCCATGAGCTTAAAGCTAGCATCAAGGGCCGTTTAAGTGTCCTTAGCGACATTCTTCTCCATATCCTTGATGCGGTCACATCAAAGCTCACGATGAATTAGTGAATCGTTGGCATATATCTCAAGTTGGCGGATTCAATCATCGATGGCACGGGGATGAGGTGTAGTTGGAGTCTGCAAGAACTTTCTTTCGTCTCAGGGGCTGCACGGTGATGCGGGCGCCAATGATGAACTTACTGCAGGGATAGAGGTCAAGGGAAATCTTGTGCTCGTTTCTTTCCCCGTGTCTCTTATTCCTACCTTTCGTTGGCACATATCGTGGATTTATCATCTACATTCACACTCATAAATGCAGATAAATATATGCGTTACTAAAGTGTAAAATATGGACAAGTGAGATGAGAGAGTGTATTGCTTGCTCCAATGAAGATTTGGTAATGGATATATATAAGAGGAAGCAAAAGCACGTTCAGCAACCGTTCGTCATGGAGTGAAGCTAGCGAGTGGGCCCTTGTACGTGCTGCCCTGGCCGCTGGGCATATCAAGCACATGCCCATCTCCAACGGTGACCCGTAAATTTTCTTCCGTATCGTCCGGGGACAGAAGGAGGGACCAGTACATGGACATGGATGCGAGAGGCCGCCATCCAACCGTAACCGTAAACATTTTGACAACAATTCAAACTAACCGGACAAAATTCATGCAAACACGGTTGGATTTCATATAAACATGACATTTTTTGTATGAACCGGATGAAAACGTTTACATTTTGAACATATTATAATTAAAAATGTAAAACTATGTGCACGTAAGGTCGTGTGGAGCTCCACTCCCATGACATGGATATACTACACTAGTCTATGGCCGGTCGCGGCGGATCCCTTTGTCTTCCCTATGTCCGGCAGGCCGCCCACCAGACTGCCGGCAGCCCCGGAGGTATATGCTTTAGCGCAAAGGGCAGGTTGCTTCCCCACCACTCATCAGAGTGGAACTGCCGGCTGATGCTTCAGCCAGAGGGGAAGCGGGGGGCGCATCCGCTTGCGTGGAGCCCAGGCGAGGGTCGATGATGGTCTGCGCTAAAGAAACAGACAAGACATCCGCTGTGTACGCCGGCGTCGCCTTGGCAGTGGCCTTCATGGGACCCAAGTGGCAGCGGCCTCCCGTGTTCTAATTCATCTTGTTGATGGCAGCGGGCGCGGACATGCGGGCCTCTATCTCGTCTATGTCCGCGCAGCCGGATTCTTTCTCTGTCAGCATGGGGCGGCTACCGCGGATGGCGCGGTACGACACGACATCGTTGACAACAGCGATGATGACTGTGCCGCCGTGCTTCCCACTGTGTCGGCCTGGAGCAACTTGCCATTCCTCCGCGAGCTGGCTTGAAGTGGCGAGTTGCTGAACCACGCACTGGATTGGCGCGTCAACTTGCTCCGTCGGGCTAGGCCAGAGAGGTGGTGCAGCAAGCTACCTCGCTTTTATCCGCCGGGCTCGGCGGGCCACCCTGCCGGCTTTTATGCCGGACAACTGCTCTTCCTGCTCACCGGATGCCATCGAAAGGGTGGTGAAAATGGTGGACATTGGAGATGGGGAGCGACGGTCAGGTGCGATTCTAGCCCGGCATCTGGCCTTGCTTAAATAGAGGACAGATGAGAGGAGCTTGCCCGGCGTCTAGCCTCGTTTAAATAGAAGGCGGATGAGAGAGGAGCTTGCCCGATGTTGCGTTTAATGTCGGCGCGCTTGTGAATGGACGTGTGGCCAGAGTAGTTTTCTCAGCTTCCACCCGGGTTTAATGGAGACATTTGAATGTGACGAGGAGACATGTTTAGCAAGGCGTGCAGCGGGCGGCACTCTCGGCCGACGTGCCGCTTCAATAGTGGAGGCAGTGAGAGGTCGCGTCCGGCCTGAGCCGCGTTCAAAGTGGAGCGGTGCACTCTATTAACGCGGGCAGCTGGCAATGGGCGGCAAGCGTGCGTGGACGGGGGAGGGGTATTTGGTTGGTCAGGGCGGTTAGAAGCGGGTGTGCCAGCGGTCCAGACTCCCACAAAGCTCCCTCACATTTGTTTTCGGTTTGCGGAAAAAAATACGTCTGGACCACGCCGCGGATCAAGACAGATCCATGTTGGATGACTTCGGCTGTCCGGACAGCATGATACGGACGGATGCGGGGTGTTTGAAAGTTGGCGTTAGAGATGCCCTGACCTGCCATGGGCACTATTAGCATTTGTTCTGGACCGAGCGCAGCTATTAATGCAAGTGTTAAGTTCCTTCCGTTCAGACCATTGTTACTCTTTGTGAGTATCAACTGAGCCGATATTCCTCACCATCAAAGTAATTTGTGTGTTCATTTCGTTGGTCGTCGGTCATGCTTAATTAATTAATTGCTTGGTGTTATAGTGTATATAATTTTCATTTGGAGCAGCGATCCGTTGAAACATACACTTTTCTTTTGCGAAAAGGATCACATTTATTATAAAAGTTTATCGGGAGTACAAAGCTTCATAAATATAATAAATATTATATCGAGATTTTGAGACCACTAGTGCCGCCAGAACAAGCCACCGGTGTGCCGTTGTAGTCGCTCACCTCCCGAAGTTGACTTGACCTTGTCGATACAGTCGGAAAGTCTTGATGGGTAGACACCTCACGATCTTCATGCTGTTCTTTTGTGGGGGCGTCAGTGCAGCCACCCTTTTTGGAAAAAGATTGTAGGACTTCGTTTCTTTTCATGTCTCTTGGCTAGTTGTGGTGCATGCGCGTGACAGCCAGGTGTTGTTACTGTTTGTGCTTAGAACCTGTTTAACCTGTTCGTTTTCGTTTTTGGTTTCGCACACGGGTGCTTTTTCTTCTTTTTTGTTTTGTTCTCTATTTCTTTGAGAGCAGAACCTGATCCATTGTTTGTATCGAATGGAAAAAAGGGGTTGACAACACGGATATGTTTTGGTTGTTTCTTTTCATATGTCTCCTATTCCTACATATTGTCGGCATGTATTGTTTGGTTTTCTGGTCATTCTCTCGTATGTTGATGTGAATTTGCCATCTACATTGACAAACATAAATCCAAAATAAAGATGTGTGTTAGTGTAAATTGAGGATAAATGAGACGGGAGTCCGTTTTTGAGTGAATATGGGATGTGGATCTATCATTCATATATGCGAGAAAGCGAAAGCAGTATCTACAGACGAGGAAATAGTAATTCATCTATTTGCCCTGAATGAGTCTGAACATATTTGGTTGCATGCACGTGCAAGGCTCATTGAGCGGCATGTCGACAACTTTTCCCTTGACTAGATTCAAGATGCAACTTGCCGCATGCACCGACCATCGCATGTTTAATCATTTTGTAAATTGTCTTATAAATTCATTGTTGCAAGACACGATGAATCAAACCTGACAAAAAACTTTGACGTGACTCATGGCGTGGATTGTTAAATACATTTGCTACATCCTTGATCAGATGATTAATGGCTTTCCAAGTGGCCACCTGACCTTCGCATGTTTAATCATTTGGTAAATCATCATATAGAATTCATTGTTGCAAGACATGTTGAATCAAACCTGACAGGAAACCTTGATGAAACACATGGTGTGGGTTGTTATGTTCATTTGCTACATCCGTGATTGGGTGGTTACAGATTGTCTGACTGGCCAAGACGGCATTCCAATGACAAAGGTAGATGCCAATATTTCAAGTGGATCGCGATCGAAGCATGTGATTCCCGTTCCATGTTACAGTGTCTTGAAGTTGATTTGTATAATTAATAAATCTGAAGTCTTCATCGTGGTGATTGCATCCTTGATTGTGGTCATCAACTGGAGCACAACGATCTGCCCCTTGTGGTCTCCAAGGAGGCACCACTAGTTCTTGATGATAACCTCGCACTATAGTAGTAGTACTATGAAAACTACACCCAACATATAGTCCATAGGTGGAGTACATATATAGGAATAAGGATATAGACAACAAAACATCGCTAATTTCCTCCGCCTCCGCATCACAACATGTACTTGTAGCAACTAAAATCAATACTCCTTCCGTACCGGTGCATTGGGCACATTACAAAAACCAAATAATCCCATAACGCTTAGGCATGGTGCATTAACTTTCATTCTGTTCCTTGTTTCTTGCCACAAACAAAGGAATCAACCAATAAGAAATGTGCGGCGTGTATGCTCTCAATGACTTGAGATTAGTACCTAGCATGGCATGCAGTGGCCAGTTTATTGCATGCAATGGTACTAATTAACAAATAAATGTTAAGTTCTCTCATTTTTCCTTGGGCCTTGGTCGCGGTGCACAACCTAAGATGCCTAATGCACTGGTATAGAGGGAGTAGAAAAGTAGTTTAAGTTATCCTCGTGCACATGTAATAGGCACAATAATATTTTTTGTGAACTGTTGCAGGCGGGCTAAACTAGTGTTTTTAACTTTATACAACCTTGATCAGACGGTTGTTGATTGTGTGAGTGGCCAAAGGTAGCGGGTGATGGAGCATCTTCAGCACATGTCTTACCTTCCGTCTCGCACTTCTTTCATCCAGATTTATTATGCCCCTTCTTATTTTGGGTCAAGATTTTACCATAATTTCCACTAATAAAATGCTAATTATATATAAAAAAATACCATGTGAAAACTCTTTCAAATACAAAACCATTAGTATGCTTATTGTAGTATATATCTCATATTTTGCAAGTTATATAGGCGGTCAAACTTTACCCCAAAATACAAGAGGGGGGGGGGGATTAAACCCGGATGGAGGAAGTACCATTTGTTAGCCATAGCGATTAGCTGCTCATCTTTTCCCTCTTGCAAGGTGACTAGGCAAAACCTTCCCCGCTTAGATCTCCACCGGTGAGCCCGTGGATTCATCGCCCTTTTGCCCGCTAATTCAGTCACTAGTGGCTGGGAGTGGAATCCTTGCACCTCGGGTTTTGCTAGAAGATATATATTAGGATTTTAGTCCTCGAAGGGCAACACTTGGGTGAATGGCGAGCTTCATCTTCGAATCGGTCTCTCAAGAACCGATCTTCCTAGAGACCGTTCATCGGAATGGATTACATGGAGCTCAAGCGTAGTTTCCTGGTAGCTCATCAGGCAGCAAGATTAGGGCCGAGTTCCTCGTTGTGCGTAGGCGGTATATCGACATTTGGTGTCAGGTTCTTTGGATCGATTCAACGGTTCAGCTATGATGGACTCTGATCCTCAAAAGCATGTGCACAAAGACTTTCTAGATATCATGCATCTCGACACCTTTTTTTATGGCAGAAGTGATCGTTTATGATTCCAAGACCACAGTGTATTTTTTTTTATATTTGAGATGCTTTATACTTTGGATAAACTTTTTATAGTAAACCTGAGTCTTTGATGGAAAAAAAGACTAGGCGTTCAGTGCCAAGTCTGTACCGTCTCGACCACTATTACTCATTTGTCACTGCCAAACGAGTCGTATTTGCCAGTTGTTAATCACGTCCGTTTATCACGCAACTTTTGGTGGAATCTCAAAGGCCAGATGTTAATCTAGTTTCCGCCAACTTTCTATTGGCTAGCGTCCTTCCATCATCAGGACGAAAAGAGTGGTACGTGGCTGCTTTTGGTTTGTCAATATAGTTGTCTGGACTCCTGAAAAACCCCGGCCGTCTGGTTCCAATTTATAGAAAAACAAATGTTTAGACCGGTCACCGAACGGATATATAACCACGTTGAATGACAAAACATGTCCGCACTGTGTAGTCTATATGAAATGGGAGAGGTATGAAGGTGCGCTTTGTAGATACCTTTATCTAAGGGTTGTACTCTCTCCTTACCAAAATAAGTGACTAACTCTGTACTAGCTTTGTACTAAAGCTTACCAAAGCTAGTACAAGCTTTAGTAGAAAGCTAGTACTGAGTTGAGTTAAGCTTTAGTACAAAGCTAGTATAAAGCTAAGT
>NC_041384.1:27354664-27361641 GCF_002162155.2 Triticum dicoccoides
AGGTCCGGCAACAAAAGGTTTTGAAAGCAGCACAGGCCTTGCAAAGACTAAATGTAGAGATTTAGGTTTAGGTTAGGGCGTCAACTATTTGATGCCCTCAATCCGTAGATATTTGAGGGGGCGCTGACTATTCAATCATATCACTCACAAGACGGACACCGATTCATGCAACGTTGATAGGTAGTAGTTCTACATTTTTACAATACAAGAATCACTAAGAACTATTCTAGAAATTCCACTCCTTTCTGTCGGAGGTGATAACAATCACCCTGGAGCTGCTAGCCTCGTTGTTATTGGCAGCGGCCCAAATCAGCGGCATCCGGACAACCCACGAGCCGGCGGATGAGTGGCGATGGCCTCGTCGTCCTCCTCTTTGTCCTTGTCTTCGAGCTTCACAACGAGAACAACGCAATGGGCATCATTGATGCAGATATGGCGGCGCTCGTGCTTGACCATGTGGGTACTCTGCCTAGACGTGTGATCGTCCGGTCCTCGTCGACGACTTTAGGTCTACACGGAGAGTCTCCATAACTGTGACATCCACACGCTCCGCCTCAAGTTGCGCCTCTGCCATGCGAACGGAACTACTCCTTCGTCTTCTGCATGTAGAAGAGGTCGTCTACCCCACCGACTGCAGCGTCAAGGGCCATCCCCCTCCTCTTATGTCAGTTGATCCTCCTCCTAGACCTCCACCAGCGCCATGGGGTCTCCCTCCTCCTCATCCTCCTACTCGTCCGAGCTCAACTCCGAAAAGCTTGGAGGTTGGCCCGCCTCAGTGCAGTGCTAGGGCCAGGCATCACAACGTGGACCCCCACCTTAGTTTTGACACGACGCCCCGACATCAACATCTTGTACCATGTGATTTTTGAATGGGACAATACAACGGCAAGATCAGCTACAAGCGATGGCGGCACCGAAGTGTGGGAAAGAGCGGGAAAATGGAGCGGATAGGATTTTGGGCAGGAGGAACCTAGCCGGTCTTTAAAGCCAAAGTAGGCCCCATGGGGCCGCGCCGCCAGCCGGAAAAGAATGCAGGTAAGTAGGGGAGCCGGTGAGCCTCCAAGAATATGAATTGGAGTAGAAAATAGTGGGTGCCCCTAGAGGTTTGGATGGGGCCCGAGCGTCAGAGTCCGCCGTGACCGACATCTGGGCCGGGCTTCCCTAGAGCACCCCCATTTGGGGCCGGAGTGAATGATTTTAGACGTACGATCTGATCTGACCCAAACTGAACGTTCACATTGAAGACATGAATGTGTCTGAACTATTCCATCCAAATAAATAGAGGTTTGAGTGTGTGGGTTAGAGATGCCCATAGCCTCGTGCACATGTTTCTTGCATAGACACTGTCCTACCGCCGAGCGCACGCACACAAACACATGATAGAGCACATTCAGCACATGTCCTAGCCAAGCTTAGCTGCCGCTGGGCCCTCGCCTTTAGCATTTGTACGTGATTGAGACGAGCTGTTCCTAATGTGAATGTTGGTAGGCCTTTTCTTGCATCTAGTCTTCCTCTTGACTGCCAGGATTACACCTATAGTATCCCGGATAAGGATGAAATTTTTAACACTCTCAAGGACATGAAGCTAAATGCCTCTCCGGGGCCTGATGGTTTCAATGTCGAATTCTACATTGCTACCTGGAGTTGGATTGGTGACGATGTCACTGCTATGGTGAGAAATTTTTACCAGACATGTATAATGCCATCACATATTAGTGATACTCACATTGATCTTATTCCTATGAAATTGGTCTCAAAAATACCTTCTGACTATCGACCTATCATCCTTTGCAATGTCATTTATAAGATCATTTCCAAAACCTTGGCCAACAGATTGAAGCCTCACCTTCCTGACTATATTGATCCTTCCCAACAAGCCTTCATTAAAGGTAGACGCATATCCAATAATATCATCTTAGCCCAAGAGATCACTCACACTTTTGCCCTTAAATCTTGCAAACAACAAGCGTTCTTGCTTAAAATTGATTTGGCCAAGGCTTTTGATCGCCTTGAATGGAACTTCATAGTCTCTGCTCTTTCTCGCAAAGGGTTGCATGGTCACTTTATAAACTTGGTTTATGCTTGCATCTCTTCCCCAAGTTTCTCTGTTATTATCAATGGTCAGCCTTTCGCCAACTTTCGTAGTAACAGAGGCTTAAGACAAGGATGTCCTTTATCGCCTTATCTTTTTGTCCTTGCTATTAATGAACTTTCTTTAAGCTTACATGATGCTATGGTCCAAAATTGCTTGTCTGGGATCTCTCTTGGTCCAGACTGTCCTCCTATTCACTCCATGTTTTTTGCTGATGATTTGTTGGTCTGTGGCAATGCTACGGTGCAGGAGGCTAACCATATGGCCAATATCATCAACCGTTTCTGCTGTCTTTCTGGGCAGACTCCAAACTGGGACAAGTCTTTTATTTTGTTTAGCGCCAACGTTTCCCAGCCTTTAGCTCAACAAATCACTCATATATTCCCTGTTCCTCTTGTTGATGGTACATCTACTCATCTTGGCCACCCGTTAATCCTCCCTGCTAAGGATCGTGCTTCCGCTTATAACTTTGTTTTTGACAAATTTAAGAATAAGCTTCCCACTTATAAGGCAGATAAACTATCCCATGCCGCTAGACTTGAGCTCATCAATTATGTCTTTGCTTCCATCCCTGTCTACTATATGTCCAACATACTTTTTTCTAAAAAATTCCTTGCGAAGCTCACCGCTGTCATCCGTAATATTTGGTGGGTAGGAGTCAGAGAGGAGGCTGGTTCAAAAGCTTTATGCCTAAGGGCCTGGAAAGACATTTGTACACCTAAAAAGGAGGGGGGACTGGGTATCAAAAACATGCTTGCAATGAATCAGGGGTTGCTGCTTGCGGCTTCTTGGAGATTGGCTGATAACCCTGATAGTCACATCTATCAAGTTCTCCGTGCTAAATATTTTCCAGGTTCTTCCATTTGGAGAGCGAATTCCAATACCCCAAAATCTGCTTTCTGGGCGTCTGTTCTCAAAGTCATGCCTATGCTCAAAGCCCACTCCTTTTATCAAATTTCCCAAGGGAATGTTTCTGTTTGGAGTTCCCCCTGGTGCTCTACCTGGCACAATTTGTATGATCATCTTATCATTCAGCAAAGTAGCAATTTTATCTATCCGGCTAAGGTTTCTGATCTTTGGTTACCTGGGAGAAAAGTGTGGAATACTCATCTCATCTCTAACATTTTTATGGAGCCCTCTGCTTCGGCTATTATCACTACTCCTATTCTTTTTGATGATTGCAGAGACATTCTTTGTTGGGACTTAACCCCTTCAGGAAAAAGCAATTCCAAGAGCACATACAATCTTTGTTTGCAACAAATTCACTCTGTGCAGGCCAATCAACCAAGACAGGTAAACACATCTATTCAGTCTATTCTTCAACAGGTATGGAAGGAAAAATTTATGGCCCCTCGGGTCCAGACTTTAGCTTGGAGACTTCTCAGGCGAGCTCTTCCATCAAGTGCTAGAGCTGGTAGATTTTCTGTTCACATTAGTACATTATGTGCTAGATGTAATATTGAAGACGATGATCTGCATCTCTTTTTTCTTTGTTCTTTTGCAAAGGCTGCTTGGTTTGCTCATCCATGGTACATCAGATCTGAGTTTTTAGTTGCAAATCATACTTTTGTTGCAGATATCATTATTGCCCTTTCTACCTCTAATCATCCGCATGCCACTATTTCTAATATTTTTACATTCATGTGGTGCTTGTGGAAAGCTAGAAATGAGGTTCTTTTTTGCGGGAAATTTTCACTACCTCATCAAGTGCAACATGCAGCACTAGCTATCTCTTCTCTGCAGGATTTTCATGAACAAAAATTGCAGGAAGTCAATCCTGCCTCTCCTACTCTTCATACAGGTTCTGAACAAATGGGACAACCTCTTCAAGGATCAACTATAAAGTCTGATGCGATAATTTCAGGAACAAAAGTTTATTCTGATGCCTCATGGAAGAACAACCACATTCCAGGAAGAAGTGATCTTCAAGCAACAGGAATTGGAATTTTCATTTTTATTCCTGGAGATGAGTTTGACACAAAAATCATGATACAAGCTTCTGCTAACTCTGCGCATTCCCCTCTTGTGGCTGAAGCCTTGGCCCTTCAATTTGCTGCCAAGGTGGCTTGCAGGTTACAACTCCATAATGTGTCATTCCTCACAGACAACCTTTCTTTGGCAAAGATGGTGGTTTCCAGGAATATTATGGATAACTCTATAGCTTGGAGATGTCAACCTCAAATAAGTAGTTTCATGCAGGACTCTTCTAGTGAACTTGATGCTATCTATCACATTCCCAGGAATATCAATAGCATTGCCCACAACTGTGCTCACCAGGTTCTCAATTCAATAATAGAACCTGTTTTTAGTTGTACAAATTCAGCTCATTCCCCTTGTCCTTCTATGCTTTCTCTTCAAGACTTTCAGGTTGAAGGATTTGTAATACACGCTGTACTTTGCAAATGAGTTGAATGAAATTTGGCGCCTGAATGCGCCTTCCTTGTGTTCAAAAAAAAAGACGAGCTGTTCAGTGTCAAGTCAGTGCGCGTGGCGTGCCGTTCAGACCAGTGTTGCCACTGTCGACTGAGACGATGGCGCACCATCGAAGTTACTATAATTTATTTGTTGAGCTCGTGTCCGCCTGACATGGTTAGTGAAAAATTGATCGACGTGATGATTTGGAGCACAGTGATCTGCCCCTTGCGATCTCCAAGGAGGCAACTTAACCGTAGATCCAGCTAATCTGATGATAAGCTCGCACTATACCTGTACTATGCATGAAAGCTGGGGCAGATTTGTATGAGATCACACATTAGGTAAGATCTACTTCAAAAATAAATAAATATATTTAGACATTTTGAAAAAATCTGAAATTATTTGACAACCTCCATGTGGAGTATGTTTACAACTTTTAAAAAATCAGCTTAAAACTCGATGTACATATAGATATTAAGAAACATGAATGTGAATAGTGAAAGCTTTGGGTGAAAGTACTTTGACACTATTCACATCTAACTTTATCTTCTCTTTTGTTTCTATTAATGTAAGTCGAATTAGGAGCTGAAACTTTTTGAGGTTATACATCAAACACTGATGTGTGTGTACAATTGTTTTCAGGATATTTGAACACGTATTTTTGTTCAAAAAAATCAATCATGATCTTGCCTAAGGTAAGATCTCACACAAGAACCCCCATCAAAACTACATCCACATATGTAGGATTTAGAAAGCACAGCATCGTTTAAGACGGATGTAAACCTGTCTACGTTAGCCCCGTGCACTTGGAATATGCACACCATTTTTTTGGCTTAATGCACTGTCTGGCCCTTTTTACTCTACGTATTAGATTTGTGTCAAGTCAAACATTGCAAGTTTGACCAAAGTTGTATTAAAAAAATATCAACATCTGGGATACCAAACGTATACTATGAAACTATATTTCATAACGAATGTAACAATATTGATTTGGGGTTGTCAATGTTGTTATTTTTTATGTATATTTGGTCAAACAATAGATACTTTGACTTCAGGCAAAATTTATATGCAGTCCAAAAACGACCGGAGGGAGTAATAAACAATTTGTGTATTTCGAGCCATCTGATCATGCTACATCCTTGATTGGACGGCTGTGATTGTCTGAGTGGCCAGGACTGGTAATCAAACGAGAAGGATATATGTGGAAATTGATCGAACTATTTGATTCCCGTTCCATATTATAGTGTCTTGAAGTTGATTTGCAAAATTAGTAAACGTTATGTCTTCATCATGTTCATTGCATCCTTTTGCAAGCAAGAATACCTGCATCTTGTTTGCCAAGGTCGTGCACTCCCTTGCAAAGTTCACCAATGATGTCCTGAAGCATTTGAAGTAACACGTTAAATGGACCATATAATATTTGGTTCATAAAATCAAAGATTTTGTGATCTTTTGGTCACTACATCTACAGAGGCATCAGATGAAAAATGCGCACATTAGTAAATTATACATAATTGTTTGGCAAATGGTTCCTCCTCAATCTTGATGGCCACTTTTGTTATAACTTATAAATGGCAAAGATGACATTCAGATTAGATAACCATACCCACAATTACTTTAAATACTCTCCCTAGTAAGAATGGAAGTAATATTACTAGGAAAAAGTTATATATTTCCTCTTGCATGATAATATGTCACTTATTTTATGGTACATTGTACTACAAAGTTTAAAGTATAGTATTAAGTCGATGCACCGCTTAATATGATTCGGCTCAGAGTTTGACTCGAGAAGCTTGGTAATTGCTAAAGTTTAATGCCTCTCATCAATCAAACAGGAAAAGAAAAATCAATCGAGCATCGCCTGAATCGATATACTTTCGGCCCATTTGCCGGCATCCTTGAAGTTGCCGCTGCCCGGTCACTTCTCTCTTACGCAAGTATCCCGGGTCAAACTGCCATTGTTGCACCGACGCACACCCTCGCCTCCTATTGTGTTGCGCCACCGTCATCAGTCCGGTCTGCATCCACATGTTGCACGACAACAGCATATGTAGATCGCCGACCGGAATCAACGCGTGCACGTAGCCAAAACGCAATATTGCGTGCCGAGTCTGCCGGTCATGTCAAGTCCCTGCTTATTGATCCTTGTGTGTTGTAGTGATGAACGTTTAGAGACACTCGTCTCCGCCAGATGATCAAAGTGCACAATACACTAAATAATGCAAACTATTAGGGAAAATATATAAGTTTATCAAACGGCTGGTGCTTCTTCGTCATACAATCAGGCCATACATAAGCCCCTGACTTGCTCTATTAGGAGGAAAGTTGGTTCCATGATCTATAGCGGCGATCTACCCAAAAAGTCCCTGACGCTGAACATACTGCATGCATTTAGGCGTAGTGGTTCCGCATCTACACCATTCACTAGTAGAAAACGGAGCTTTAAAACCGGTTTGTAAGGGCCTTTAGT
>NC_041384.1:27361907-27362858 GCF_002162155.2 Triticum dicoccoides
GGTTCGGCACGAACCGGCGCTAAAGTGCCACCACGTGGCGTGAGCTCACGCCCTGGTATGGGGGACCTTTAGTATCGGTTGGTATTACCAACGATACTAAAGGTTTTTTTTGAAACTTTTTTTTGAAATTTTTTGAAAATTTTTTGATTTTTTTTATTTTTATTTTTTCTGAATTATTTGATGATTTAGTCTCTAATCACTTCTCTTAACTGCTCAAGTGTGGATCACTCATTTCAAATCATCTAACTTCCTGATCGGTCACCCATCTCTGTCACTACTCCAGCCCGAGCACGCTTAACTTTCGGTTCTATTCTTCTTCGTTTCCAAGTCTGCACTTGTTGTTTTCTTGACAATAGTAAGATGTTAATCCTATTAACCCTCAAGAGTTTAGCTTGAGCATGAAGTCACACATTTCACCATTTGAGTTTGAAACTATTATTCTAAAAAAACAGTAATTATTTAGTAACGCTAATATTTCTTGAATAAGTTTGACTATAGTTTGACCACAGTTTGACCATAGTTTGACCAGATTTGACCAAAATTCAAAAAATTGAAATAACTATTTAGTAACACTAATATTCTTGAATAATTATGTAGTAACATTAATACTTCTTGAATAAGTAGTTTGACCAGATTTAACCAATTTTTTTTAAAAAAACTGAAATTTGACCATATCTTTTTTTCCTTTTGGAATTTGAGGATTCTAAAAAATTCCAAACAAGCCGTAGGCAGTCTCCATCGGATGCGGATTTTCGTGCTAAACTTTTTGATATATTATACGTTTTTTTCCGACATCGTATGCAAAAGTTATAGCCGTTTTACATTTTCCCTACACTTTTTGCAAAACATGTCCAAATTTAAGTTTTCAAATTTTCCTAACTAGTAGATGTAGTAATATAACTACCTCTCGAAGGATTTTATTTTTGAAGTTTTTATCATTTTCTTTTGATT
>NC_041384.1:27363007-27364799 GCF_002162155.2 Triticum dicoccoides
AAATTGCCCTATAGTCCGGGTTTGTGTCACAAACCGGTACTATAGCTCAGACCCCTTTAGTACCGGTTTGTGTCACAAACCGGTACTAAAGGGTGGCACAAACCGGTACTAAAGGTTAGCCCTTTAGTACCGGTTTGTGACACGAACCGGTACTAAAGGTGATCGTGGGGCCCCGGCCTGACGCCAGCCTGCCATCACCCCTTTAGTACCGGTTTGTGGCACGAACCAGTACTAAAGGTTCAACACGAACCGACATTAATGCATAGCCGTTCGAACCGGCACTAATGGTACAATTAGTGCCGGCTCAAATTCAAATCGGCACTAATGTGCTTCACGTTTGACCCTTTTTCTACTAGTGATTGTACCACCAAAATAAACAGCCCAAATTGTTTTGATGTACCGTAAAAGGACTCATGATTTCACATGTTCAATGCTTTGGTGTTAGCCCAAATCAGAAACATGATGTATGATCATCAGGCACAATCGGTGAGCCGATGCATGATGGAATTACCGAAAAAGGCTTTCGCCCCGCTTTATAAATAAAGCAATGACCAACAACATCCAGGTACAGACGCACACCACCACAACACATGCACACACCCAAGGCGGGATACATAGGCGCTGAGCGTAGCAACACGACCCCCAGCACTACTCGAGCACCCGGCACTCCACCAGTGAACACGCTACCATGAAGAGATGCCACCGCATACAACGAACTGTGGGCTCCAAGAGGGTGCCTTCAGGAAGGGAACGACACGGTAGCGTTACCACCGCCTGATCCGAGGATCAAGGTTTCCCCCGGAGCCACACGACAGACAATGAGAGCCGCGACGACGCCTTCAAGAAGGGAACGAGATACGCCGCCGCCGGTCTGTCCGAAGAAAGAGCAAGTTTTCACCCCGGCCAATACTCACTGCCATCGAACGCCGCACCCCGACAACCACGCCGCCCACACAGCCATGGCCACCGGGCAGCACCAAGCGACGGGCTCTGCCCATGAGCACCGCGCAACCACCACCAGGGCCGCCGCCCCGGAATCCAAGACCTAGGAACTACCACAACCGACACCCGTCCGCTACCCCAACGGAAGAGACGATCGGATCCCGGGGCACACAAGTCCATCGATTTGTCCTACAGCTTCGGGCGCGAGACTAGCTTGGTCCTGCTGCTGGGCGCGAGACGAGCTCGGTCCTGCTGCCGGGCGCGAGACGAGGAGGTCCTGCTGCCGGGCGCGAGACGAGGAGGTCCTGCTGCTGCGGAAGCGTTATGACAACGCGGTTGATGTAGTCGTACGTCTTTACGGCCCGACCGATCAAGCACCGAGACTATGGCACCTCCGAGTTCTAGCACACGTTCAGCTCGATGACGATCCCCGGACTCCGATCCAGCAAAGTGTCGGGGAAGAGTTCCGCCAGCACGACAGCGTGGTGACGATCTTGAAGTTCTACAGTCACAGGGCTTCGCCTAAGCATCGCTACAATATTATCGAGGAGTATGGTGGAAGGGGGCACCGCACACGGCTAAGAAAACGATCACGAGGATCAACTTGTGTGTCTAGGGGTGCCCCCTGCCCCCGTATATAAAGGAGCAAGGGGAGGAGGCCGGCCGGCCCTAGGGCGCGCCAAGGAGGAGGAGTCCTCCTCCTAGTAGGAGTAGGACTCCCCTCTTTCCTACTCCTACTAGGAGGGTGAAAGGAAGGGGGAGAGGGAGAAGGAAAAGGGGGCGCCGCCCCCCCTCTCCTAGTCCAATTTGGACCAGAGGGGGAGGGGGCGCGCGGCCCACCCTGGCTGCC
>NC_041384.1:27365021-27388989 GCF_002162155.2 Triticum dicoccoides
AGTAGGAGTAGGACTCCCCTCTTTCCTACTCCTACTAGGAGGGTGAAAGGAAGCGGGAGAGGGAGAAGGAAAAGGGGGCGCCCCCCCCCCTCTCCTAGTCCAATTTGGACCAGAGGGGGAGGGGGCGCGCGGCCCACCCTGGCTGCCCCTCTCTCTGCCCACTTGGGCCCATAAGGCCCATTACTTCTTCCGTGGGGGGGGGGGGGATTCCGGTAACCCTCCGGCACTCCGGTTTTCTCTGAAATCACCCGGAACACTTCCGGTGTCCGAATATAGCTGTCCAATATATCAATCTTTATGTCTCGACCATTTCGAGACTCCCCGTCATGTCCGTGATCACATCCGGGTCTCCGAACTAACTTCGGTACATCAAAACTCATAAACTCATAATATAACTGTCATCGAAACCTTAAGCGTGCGGACCCTACGGGTTCGAGAACAATGTAGACATGACCGAGACACGTCTCCGGTCAATAACCAATAGCGGAACCTGGATGCTCATATTGGCTCCCACATATTCTACGAAGATCTTTATCGGTCAGACCGCATAACAACATACGTTGTTCCCTTTGTCATCGATATGTTACTTGCCCGAGATTCGATCGTCGGTATCTCAATACCTAGTTCAATCTCGTTACCGGCAAGTCTCTTTACTCATTCCGTAATACATCATCCCGCAACTAACTCATTAGTTGCAATGCTTGCAAGGCTTATATTGATGTGCATTACCGAGTGGGCCCAGAGATACCTCTCCGACAATCGGAGTGACAAATCCTTATCTCGAAATACGCTAACCCAACATGTACCTTTGGAGACACCTTTAGAGCTCCTTTATAATCACCCAGTTACGTTGTGACGTTTGGTAGCACACAAAGTGTTCCTCCGGCAAACGGGAGTTGCATAATCTCATAGTCATAGGAACATGTATAAGTCATGAGAAAGCAATAGCAACATACTAAACGATCGGGTGCTAAGCTAATGGAATGGGTCATGTCAATCACATCATTCTTCTAATGATGTGATCCCGTTAATCAAATAACAACTCTTGTGTTCATGGTTAGGAAACATAACCATCTTCGATTAACGAGCTAGTCAAGTAGAGGCATACTAGTGACACTCTGCTTGTCTATGTATTCACACATGTATTATGTTTTCGGTTAATACAATTCTAGCATGAATAATAAACATTTATCATGATATAAGGAAATAAATAATAACTTTATTATTGCCTCTAGGGCATATTTCCTTCAAACATGGCCAAAGAAAGTTATCCCTACAAAATCATATAGTCTGGCTATGCTCTATCTTCACCACACAAAGTATTTAAATCATGCACAACCCTGATGACAAGCCAAGCAATTGTTTCATACTTTTGGTGTTCTCAAACTTGATTTGAGGAGCTCGAGCTTGACCACCCTACCAGTGAAGGGGAGACTCGGCTGGGTTCTGATCTGAAGACTCCATGCCTATGGCGGAAGGAGCTCATCAACCTTCCGAACTGGACGCCTCCGCCTCCTCCTCCTCCTCCTCCGGCGAGTCAGGGCACTCCGCCTCCTCCATCGCCTCCTCCTCTGGCGAGTGATCAAGGCACTCAGTTTCCTTCTCCGGCGTGTGGTGGCACTCCACCTCCTTCTCCGCCTGCGCTGGCGCGCCCGAGCAGCCACCAGCTTCCTCCTTCTTCGGCGTGTGGCGGCACTCCACCTCCTTCTCCGCCCGCGCCGGCGCGCCCGAGCAGCCACCAGCCTCCTCCTTCTCCAGCGCGTGGCGGCACTCCGCCTCCTTCCCCGCCTGCGCCGGCGCGCCCGAGCAGCCACCAACCTCCTCCTTCTCCGCCTCGCCATCAAGGGCGGAAGAGACTAGCTGCCGCCCCGGCTGCTCCGGCATGTCGTAGTGCTTCTCCTCCGCCTCATAAGCAAGCACGAAAGAAGACAGCCGCAGCCGTTGCGTCTGCTCCGGCGTCTAGCAGTACAGCCAGAGGCAGGCAATACAGATCTGGTCCACTTCTCAAGCCTCTAGAGAAGTTACCATACGAGAGGACCGTGGAAGAAAACGCGAAGATCGTGGAAAACAAGTGAATGACTTCTTTGAAGGTGTGAAAGCAAAGAGACATCCACCTCCGGAGGAGAAGGTAGACCGGGTGAAAGCAAAGCGCACACTCGATGCCCTGAGGAAACCACCAAAGTCTCTGCCGAAAACCAACTATGAGCGCATTACTGCAAAGGTATATATCGAAGCGGAGCGGTCAGGAAATACTATCAGTGATCGAAGGTTAGCAAAACGACGAGTTGGGAAAAAAATTGCCCAGCTCGGCGAACAAGCGGACCAATCGTGCCCCCCGCTCAAGGTGTCTAGCGATATCGTCGCTAATGATCTGGGGATGGTGCCCGGTTATAGCAATCTTGAATATTACCTGCCCGACGATGTACATTATGATTTCTTGGAGGTGGAAGAACACCAATACCATTACGGGAAGCCTCTTGTCAAAGATGAAAAATCTCTAACAACGATGATGCGAAGATTCCATGATTGGTACATGAAAACCTGCAGAGAGTCTGGGGGGACGAATACTTTGTATCTGAGAGTTAAAGAGGAGCACGACCTTGTTGGAATTGATTTGTTGACTGTTCCATTTGAGGAGTTCTTCCAGTGGTTCAATCAAAAGGCCCTCGATAAATTAACGGTCACTTGCTACTGTCTGTAAGTACTACTTCTGTCATTAAGTCTCTATATATAGCTCAGCTCTTTCATTGCATGTATATATGATTATCCTCACTATATTATGCAGATTGAAGATCGTCGAGTGCAGAAAAGCAGAAATATATGATATTGGGTTCATTAACACAAATCTCATAGATAAATTTGAGGTTCAAAAGAACGCCGATGATGCTGAGGCCAACTTGCTCAAATCATTGATAGTAAATCAAAACAAAGATAAAATACTCTTTCCTTATAACTTCGAGTGAGTGTTACTGTCTTGTGCATATTCGGTTTCCCTTATTACTCGAGCGAGGTTATAGTAATGTAATTGATGAGTTATGCATGCGTGCGCAGCTTCCACTATATTCTCCGGGAGATTAAGCTTGAGCAGAGACTAGTAACCGTCTTAGACACGAGACGAAAATCTCCCGAGACCTATGCGTACATGACTAAAATGCTCGAGAAGTAAGTTCAATCGATCATTATCGCACCATATCGGCAACTTTTTGTTCATTTCCTGATATCAAGTAATTGTTTTCTTTGTCTCGCAGGGTTTGGAAAGTATTCACCGCACAAGCTCCGGGACTGCCGGGGGAGCTGCGATGGACATACTCGAAAGTAAGTAGTACTAGCTAGCTAGTTCCGCGCCTCTTGATCCCGTTGATTCTAGCTACTTTCATCAATGTCATTTATAATTCTTCATTATCAGTTTGATTGACCTCTATTTCTCGTAAAGTGCTTGTGGCAGGAACAAGGGAATGATTTCTGTGGATACTACGTGTGCGAATTCATCTACAACGCGACTTGCAAAGATAAGCGGGACTACTCTAAAAGACAGTTTGATGTGCGTAAGCAATAATATTCACAATTTCATTTTATTACACCATCATTTCTGTTGAGTTTCATTCATATATATGTATTAACCCCCTTCTTCAAATTAGACGTGGGAGATGCGGAATGAACTCCTACCAGAAGATCGCATGAAAGCAATTCAAGAGGAATTAGCGGGATTCTTTCTTGACCACGTCATCAATAAAGCCGAAGAATACCATGTGGAACTTGATTTCAGATGCTAGGGGATTGTAACAGATCTTACATATTGTATATGTATGTAGCTAGTAGCGTCGGATAGATAATACGAAAACTTGTTGTTCGACCAATCTCTCGGAGAAGGAGAGGTCGATCACTTCTCTCGGTATGCATGACGAACTTCTGTACTTAATGATTTCCTTTATTTTCTTACTAGCTAGCGTGTCGAGGGCCTCTCTATACATATAGTACGTAGCGTCGACCTAGCACGGAGATAAGAGAGGATGCTTCTCTCTATTAATTAATTAGCTACCTAACACAATATATGAAACACCTTAATTAACCATACAAAAACCCCAAATCCACCCCCCTTTCAGAAAAAACAAAAACCCTAGCCCCTGAACAGCTGACGCGTGGATGCCTATTGGTCCCGGATGGTGCCATCAACCGAGACTAAAGGCCCTCCTGCCTGGGCTCGCCACAGCGGCCACGTGGAGGCCCATCTGTCCCAGTTCGTATAAGAATCGGGACTAAAGGCCAAGGGCATTAGTAACGACCCTTTAGTCCCGTTTCCGCAACCGGGACAGATGGGCCTTATGAACCGGGACAAATGACCCTTTTTCTACTAGTGCTAGGTCCTCGTCGGAGTCGGAGGAGGAGCGGTTGCCGACGCTCGACATGGTCACCGCAGTCACCAGAGTGGTCGGAGTGGATCTAATCGGAGAAATCGAAGGCAAGAAGAAGAGACAAGTCAAGTGTGGAATGAGCTAGGGTTTTCGGATTGGGGATATTTGTGTGGACGGAGTGGGGTCGGGGTGGGCCGAGCTGATGTGGAGGGCGTGCTCGGGCGCCCCATATCTGCCCCATATTTGGGCTGGATATGAGGGGTGTCGGATAACCCGGACGTTTGAGGGCCGTTTGAGGCACTCGACTGGGTCACAAAAACATGACCGACTAGTGATCGGGCGGGTCGTCCGTGCTTTTGAGACCGGCATGAGGCGCCCGACTGTAGATGCTCTTAGCCCTGTGCACATGCAACAGGTGCAACATTAGAGCATCTAGGGTGCACCAAACAGGCCTCAAACGCTCAGGCGGCCCGTCCGGTCACGATTTTTTGACCCAGACGCCCCCTCAAGCGGGTCTCAAACGCCCGGGCTGACCGGCATCACTCATATCCAGCCCAAATATGGGGGCCCCTGGACGCGCTCGGGCGCATCTGCCACGTCGGACTGACAGTGGGGTCCCACGGGTAAACGCCTGGAAATCTGGTGGTCTGCAGCTCGTCTCCTCCATCGGACCGGTCACGCCGCATGGCGCCGCTCCGGCGGGCCGCGTAGTGCCTAGCCTGGCTATTTAAGTCGACCGGTGGCAACGAAACCCTACGATCCATCCACATTTTCCTCTGCCTGTCCACCGCCGCCGCCACTTTCCACTCCACCCATCCGCCTAGTAGCCATGCCCCCACGCCGACGGATGAGGAGCGAGCCATTTCTGACGCCGGAGCGCCGGCTCGAGCTCCTTGACCAGATCCGGGCTAGGCACGAAGCCCGGATCGCCGCGGGGCTATCTCCGGATGCATTCAATCCAGATGAGGAGTTGGAGGAGGAGAAGGAGGACGAAGAGGAGGATGTTGAGGAGGAGGAGGAGGAGGAGGAGGAGGAGGATGTGGGGGACGCTGGAGACGTGGATCTTCACGCAGAGCAGCAGGCCATCCTCGATTCCCTTCAGTCGAAATCGACTGCGGAGGCCAAACACCGTCGCCGGCAGGAGATGGAAGCGCACCAGGCCGTGGAGAAGGCAGAGATGCTCGCCTACATGCATAAGGTCGAGCAGGCGAAGGATGAGCCGGAGCCCTCCTACCCGCCCGTCGAGCACCGTCGTCGTGTACATTTCCGACGACGAAAGATAGCTAGGGTAGTACGTAGGATTTTTTTGGTATGTTTTGTATGGATTTTGGGGTTCAAATATGAGAGAGTCAATATAGAGTAGCTAACTTAAAGGGTGTCCGGTCAGTGACCATGGACGTGCCCGTATCCGCGGTCGGGACCGGATTTGCAAACTCCGACTATAGATCTTGCAAAGACATTGTTTGTTTCTTCGTGGAGCGAGCGAGACAATCGTCATGTGTCCTACCGCTGGGCGCACATTCAGCACATGTCCTAGCCTAGCTGAGCTGCCGCTGGGCTCTCGCCTATAGCATTTGTACGTGACTGGGACAAGCTGTTCAGTGTAAGTCAGTGAGTGCCGTTCAGACCACTGTTGCCACTGTCAACTGAGACGATTGCTCACCATAGAAGTTACGATGTATAATTTGTTTGTTCATCTCGTGGCCGCCGGATATGCTTAGTTAGGGCATGCATAGTAGTTGATAAGACAGTTTTATAGTATTAAACATTGAATGTAATTTAAAGATGACAATAAAAAACATATCTGCAATAAGTTATTTTTTAGTTTTATCTTCAATAACTAGTTATTTTTAAAAACATGATGTGCTAAGAGATCATCTCATAAATAAGAGAAGACAAGCCTTTTCTTATGGTTTTCTCTTCTCCATTGCAACAATTATCCTACGTGACACTCCTAATATAAAATCATTGTACATGCCCTTCATAATTGACCGCCGTCATGATTTGGAGCATCCACATATGTAGGATTTAGAAAGCAAAGCATCGTTTAAGACGAATGTAGGTTTACGTTAGCCTCGTGCACATGGAATATGCACACCATTTTTTTGGGTTAATGCATTGACTGCAGGTCGCCTAAACTAGTGCGTTAACATGACAATAAACAAGTTGTGTATTTAGAGCCATCTGATCATGCCACATCCTTGATTGGACGACTGTGATTATTTGAGTGGCCGGGACTGGTAATCAAACGAGAAGTAAAGATGCGGAAATCGGTCGAAGCATGTGATTCCCGTTCCATATTATAGTGTCTTGAAGTTGATTTGCATAATTAGTAAACTTTATGTCTTCATCATGGTCATTGCATCCTTTTAAAAGCAAGACTAGCTGCATCTTGTTTGCCGAGGTCGTGCACTGCCTTCCAAAGTTCATCATTGATTGTGAAGCATTTGAAGTACTCCACCTATAGCATTTGTGCGTAACATGGAGTAACCCGTTAAATGGACCATATAATATTTTGTTCATAAAAGCAAAGATCCTGTGATCTTTTGGTCACTACATCTATAGAGGCATCCAAAACTTTATCCCAGGTGACAGTGAGGCCGATGGATTCGCCTTTCTGGAAAGGACTGATGAGAGTTAAATCGTTTTTTCTCAATCGGACCAAGTTTGTCGTCGGTAACGGTACTTCTACGAGATTCTGGGAGGATACTTGGCTAGGGGACACGCCTCTCGCGCTTCAGTATCCTTCTCTCTATAGTATTGTTCAACGGAGAGATGCAACCGTTGAGTCAGTATGCCAGTCCACGCTTCTAAATATCAGCTTCAGGAGAGCGTTAGCCGGTAACCGTTGGAAGCTTGGCTCCATCTGGTGAGAAGATTGATGGATGTTCAACTCTCTCAATGTCCGGATCAGTTGTGTTGGAAGCTTACTAGGAATGGAGAATTTACGGTTAAATCTATGTATTTGGATGTCATTAATTCAAGTTCTATTCCTACATCGAAACATGTTTGGCATGTCAAAGTTCCCTTGAGAGTTAAAGTGTTTATGTGGTTTGTACACAAACAAGTCATTTTAACTAATGATAGCTTGATTGAACGCAACTGGAATGGATCCTCTCGATTTAGTTTTTGTGATGCGGATGAAACAGTCAAACACCTCTTTCTCGATTGTCCTTTGGCAAAGATTCTTTGGCAATGAGTTAACATAGTCTTTAATATTACTCCACCGAATAATATTAACACATTATTTGGGACGTGGTTGGATGGGATTGAGTCCCAAACAGTAAGACACATTCGTGTAGGAGTATGTGCTTTATTATGGGCTATCTGGAATTGCAGTAATGATTTGGTCTTTAACAGAACAACAAATACTCACTTTTTGCAGGTTATTTTCCGAGCCACTGCGTGGATCCGTATGTGTTCGTTACTCACTCCGACGAAGGCCAGGGAGCGATTGGTTACTGGATCTATCAGCTGGGAGATGGTAGCACAGGATATTTTCAGCCGGTTTGGATAGTGGTCATGTAATAGGATAGGCAATTAGTTTTCCTATCTCTCTTTTGCCAGCCGGTTGTGGTTTTTATTTTGATTCCTTAGCTCTTTGTGAGCAGCTTTTGTTTGAGACTCTAAGACTATTGTTGAACCTTTTTACTTACTAATAAAGACGGCTGTATGCATCATTTTGATGCAGAGGCCAGGGATGTCCCATTTTCTAAAAAAAATCAGATGAAAAATACGCACATTAGTAAATTAATCATTATTGTTTGGCAAATGGTTTCCTCCTTGTATTTTTTGCGAATAGGTTCCTCCTCGTTCTTGGTGGCCGCTCTTTAGCCCTCGGGTGGGCGTCTCCACCTTTCGACGGACCCGCCTTCGTGCCAGGGCGAGGGGGCAGGGAGCCCCCTTCTGAGGTGGAGGAGGGCGACATCGACGGCCAGAGCCCATGGAGCTGACAACGGAGCTCCTCCAACTACTGTTTGTTTCATCCCCAAGCTTTGCTGCTGCCTTGCATGGTGTTCTGCTCGCTGTGGAGGGCTCCTTCGACTTCTAGCTGGACTTGTGCTTTAGTTTCCATATCTTTGCTAGTAGTTTGTTGTAGCCTGATAGCTTTTACACAGCACCATGTATCGGCTTGCTGTTTTATTCTTTGTTTCCTTTGTTTGTTCGATGGAATTTTGGTCGGTTGATGGCTTTATTAATTCAAACCCGGGCTCTTTTTGAGCCTTCGTTCTAAAAAAAACAATCAGGCCATACAAAGATTCACTGTATTGAGAGGAAAGTTTGTTGCATGATCTATAACGACGCTCTAACCAAAAATCCCCTGACGCTGAACATAATGCATGCATTTTGGCGTAGTGTTGCGGCATCTAGACCATTGTATCACCAAAATAAATAGCCCAAATTGAATTGATGTACCGTAAAAGAACTCATGATTTCACATGTTCAATGCTTTGGTGTTGGTACAAATGAGAAACATGATGTATGATTAACAGGCACAATCGGTGAGCCGATGCACGATGGAATTGGAGATCATGTAATCTTTTACTGCCACATCGATTTGCGTTGTAGTAGTCTGCTCTTATGCCTAGTGGGGTATGGGATTGACCTCAGACTAATACACCAGTGGTAGCACCAGATTCTGCATCCGCATCGCTATATTGCCTACATGGCGTATGACAGTAAAACATGGAAGCCTCTCAAGCAGAAGACGGTCTAAACAACATTTGGATGGCGCAAAGAGCTGACAAGATGATCCCCAACCAGGAGTAGGTGATAGATTTACCGAATGATCTGGTGCTTGTTTCTTTCCCTATGTCTCTTATTCCTACATTTTGTTGGCATACATCGTCCATTTGCCCTTTACATTGACACACATAAATGTAAGTAAATATTTGTGTTATCACAGAGCAAAATATGGATATGTAAGGTGGGAAAGTCTTGCTCAGATGGAGGTGGGGATAGTGGATATATGTATAGGAGGAAGCGAAGAAAGCACTAAACTACCTAAACTTGCAGGCCCCGCTGACGTGGTTGTACGTGTGTGCTCCACGTCCGCTCGTCATAGAGAGAAGCTGCAAGGCCGCGAGACGACAGTGTCCTGCCGTCCTGCCCTGGCCGGTGGGGGCATACTAAGCACATATTTTTAAGTTGCCGGGCTCTGTTAGCATTTGTTCTGGATTGAGAGCAGCTGTTAATGCAAGTGTCATGTCCCTTGGTTCAGACCACTGTTACTCGTCATCACTGTCAACCGAGTTGATTTCTCACCACCAAAGTATTTTGTATGTTCATCTCTTTGGCCGCCGAACAGACTTAGTTAATTAAAATTCATTAGTGTCACCAGTTGGAGAAGTGATCTGCCCCTTGCGGTCTCTAGATCCAGTTGATGATGAGGCCGCACTATATCGATGTAGGCATGAAAACGGCATGCACATATAGTCCATCGGTAGTGCAATTAACAACGACTAAAATACAGATGTAGGTTTAGGGTGACTAAAATACATGTGCAGTAGGTACACCATTGTTCTCAATCCGCGTGCACATATGGCTTAAACTAATAGTGCTTTCAGTTGATGAAAGTTAGCGTATTTGTTGGTCCTAGCTTTAACCATGCTATCCAGGGCCATCCAGTCGTACTACTACAACCTTGGATCAGACGACTGTTGGTTGTGCGAGTGGCCGGAGATATGAAATGGGTTCCCATTTTTTTTTACCTCTGAACACGTAATCTACCAGGACAGATAGATGGATATGCATAATTGAAGCGTTTCTCCATCAAAACATGCGATTCCCGTTCCATGTTATAGTGTCTTCAAGTTGATGTGTGTGATAAACAAAGTTTTACGTACTTCATCATGGTGGTTGCATCCTTTTAAAAGCAAGACTTGCTGCATCTTTGCTTGGCAAGGTCACATGCGCCCTTCCAAAGCTCATCATTTAACTCCAGAAGCAATGGAGGCAACACAATAAATCACACCGTATGATGCAAGATGCTTAAGAAAGATATCTTGGATTAGAGCTTTGTTACGAATGTGCTAATAGGATGCTTCAGACCCATGCCACCCTACGCGTCTGGCCCGAGAGCCGGCTAGTGATGCAATAAAAATCGCCAATTGCCGATGGAGCCCACCTACAACCGGTGACATCGCGAATGCAACCCCAAACGAACTGGCCATAACGCAGGAGAAAAAATATGGTTGGCGTCCTCCACGACACCACAAAGCGTACACAATCCATCTCCTAGGCCATGGCATTTCTGAATCTCCAATTCGATCGGGAGACGATCTGTCAGCTGCCAAAGGAAGATTCTAATTTTGACATGGACTCTAGCCTTCTAGATATCCATGACCTGAAACTTTGCCGCACCGGTATGCAAAGCATTGTATAGAGAGCTGGTTGAGAATTCACTGGACGGTTCAAGTTTCCACATTGTTATGGTAGACGTTAGAACAATCCCTGAATACAAGCAAAGGAGTGATTCATCTATTTGCACTGTATGAGTCAAAACATGTTTGGTTGCATGCATGTGCAAGACTCATTGAGCAGCATCGAAAACCTTTTTCCATTACCAGATTTAAGGGGTAGTTTGCCCTGCGCCATGCGACCTTTGCATATTTAATCATATGGTAAATTATTATGCTATAAATTCAAACTTACAAGACATGTTGAATCAAACCTGACAGAAAACCTTGATGCCACTCATGGTGTGGGTTGTAAAATTCAATTGCTACACCTTTGATTGGATGATTGTGGATTGTCCAAGTCGCCACCTAACCTTCCATGTTTAATGATTTGGTAAATTAGCACATTGATTCACTATTTCAAGTCACGTTGAATCAAACCTGACATAAAACCTTGATTTGACTCATTGTGTCGATTGTTAAATTCATTTGGTACATCCTTCTTGATCGGATGGTTGTGGATTGTCAGAGTCGCCAAGGTCAGTAATCCAACAATAAAGATAGATCCGGAAATTTGAAGTTGTTCATGGTCGAAGCATGTGAATCCAGTTCCATCTTACATTATCTCCAAGTTGATTTGTATAATTAGGGAAGTTTATGTCTTTTATCATTTTGATTGCATCATTTTAAAACTAAGAGTATCTATATCCCAGTTGAAAAGGTCACACATACCCTTCCAAAGTTCATCATTTAACTTACGATGCACTTGGAGATAACGCCCTTAAAAATGAGCCATAAAGTATAATATATGAAATCAAAGATTTCTCTGATCTTTTGGTAACTACAATGAGACATATTTGTAAATTGTTCATGATGGTTTGTCAAATGGCCCACGTAGTACACGCATCAAATGAAACATACACACACATTTGTAATTAGTTCATGATGGTTTGGTTCCTTCTTTTTTCTTGCCCCATAGGATTTCACATGGATTCCTATGTGTTGTTGGCATATCACATGGATTTGCAATCTACAATGACATACACAGATGCAAATGTCCATATATGTTACCAAAACATTAGATATCTATAAGTAAGATGAGGGGATATGTTTCTTGTTTAGCTCGAGATGGGGTGGTGGATATATATTTGTCTCGATGCAATGTGTGCAGGTACTTTAAATTTGGAGAGGATTTTTCACAAATCACGAACTATTGGGGTCGAATTGCACAGAACACCCACTCTCTGGTTTTTTTTTGTTCAAAAAAACATCATCTATTTGTGTAATCCACTGCAGATAGGCCTAACACATCATTTGATCTTGTTGACCTGATTCCTAACAAGTGGGCCCTACTTGTAATTCACATGAACCAAAAAAACGTGCCACACCAGGCGGCTTGGGCTAACTAAAACATCTAATATCTCACAAAACTATGGTTAAATGAGTCATATTTTTGCAGACCAATACTCATTACATATATGATTTACTGGAATTTTTGTATCCTTGAAAATGTTGAATTATGAAAACGAAGTCAGTTGAGCCAACAAGCTACCAATGTCTCCAAAACTTGTGGTCCAAGAAAGCTAATAAAAACTCAAATTAGTACTAGGTATATGTAATATTTACTAACTCTGTTAGTTTTTGTAAATGTTAAGTTCTAAACCAAAAACTATAATGAGCAACTAAAATTGTATGGCTGGCTGGTATGACCCTTTTTGGCACATGCGCAGTTTAAAACTTGATCTACTCCTCTAAAATCATGTCAATGTGCTCAAACAATGTATGAATTAGACCCAGCTCAAAGAGTTACACCAATAGATGATTTTTGTGCAACAAACCTGAAAAGTAGGTGTTTTGTTCAAAATCAACCCCAATAGTTGGTGGTTTATGCAATTTCCTCTAAACTAGGGTTTAGCCATAACCATGTAAAACAACTTATATGTTGGTCTCCACCTAAGGGAGTGTATCATGGTTTTGGATATTGGAAGCGGTTTGCCGTCTGAGCATGAGATTCGAACTACCTGCTACAATGTACTCCCTTCGTTCCATAATGTAGTGCGTATAGATTTTTTTTGAATGTCAAACTTTGACCATGTTTAGAGGGAAAAATATTTATATTTAGAAAAGCAAATGTATTTCAACAGATACATCATGACATAAATATTCATATTGTATATGTAGTTGAGTTGTATAATCAATTAAGTTATTGTGTTCATTGGCATCGTGGCAAGACTAGCTGCATATTGCTTGGCTAGCTTACGCGTAACTTTCGAACTACATTGTCCATTTGTTTCAATACTTATAGGCGGGTGACATACACATTAGATAAAACATAAATACATTAGTACATTGTTCATGATGGTTTATCAAATGGCTCATATTCTCTCTTGGCCTTTACTTCTGTTACGAAACACCAAGATGATATCCATATTAGATGACAATCCACAAAATTACTTTAAATTTAACTAAGCAAACTATTCGCAAAAAAAAAACAAGACAATAGAAAAAAGGAAACCTCTTGCTCATGTCCATTACGTAGTTGTAGCACAAATGAGAGCTAGGTGATACATGGTTTGATCATGCTCCACAGTCGATTAGTATGTGAAAGTTTCAATGTGCACAATCAGTGAGACAATGCAATATGGAATTGGATACCATATAAATTTTTTATTGTCAGAAATAACTTGATATTGGGGCAACTAGCCACTCCGTTATTAGTTAGATTTGGCATCGGCCTTAGATCATTACAAAATCTAGCATTTGGCCTACATCACGGACGATCTTTAAATATAGAAGCTAAGCATGTTGAAGTTTTTCTAAACAACACTTCCATGGCACAAAGAGCTAATAGAGTAGACTTGCCTGAAAATCATGTGCTTGTTTCTTTCCCGTTGTCTTTCATTCCGAGTTGCTTTTGGCATATATCATGGATTTTCCATCTACATTCAAATACATAAATACTAACAATGATTTATGTCACCAACATGTAAAATATGGATAAAGTGATATCACAAATTCTATTGCTTGCTCAGGTGAAGATTATGTTGTTGATCTATGTACAGGAGAATGCGGAAGCACTATGCACATATACGTAAAGATTTATGGATTATCCATTTGCACTGCTTTTATTAATTATTGATAGTAAATAACTTAGAAGACACACATTTGTGACACATCGTTAGTGGCACACCGGTGCCCTCACGTGCATCCCCACTGCTCCTTGACGGAGAAGAGAAGGAGGAGGTGACAGAGAAGTGCACGGGAGCGGGAGACATGCCGTGGACACATGTCTGCCGAGATGCCCACTTGCCCAGTGTCAGCTGAGCACGAAACTACTGGGTGTCGCGATGCTGAAGCGTGGCTTCAGGCCGCGATGGGGCCCAAATGAAGCGGGACAGAGGGTTGTCATGGGGGACGGGATCGCCTGGTGGTCACTGTGGCGGTGGCCATCACTTGGGCGGAAATAGTTCGGTCCTCTGGGGGACCCATGATGCATCTGGACCCACCTGTCGGTGGGCACGGGCCCGCTGATCGTGACCGTGCATGCGTACGGCAGACTGTTTGTTTAGTCATGTATAGAACCAAAGCGAGTGAGACGATTGTCGTGTTGTGTGATGCCGCATGGCATGTGCAGACACAATGATGGGCACATTCAGCACATGTCATGGGCCCTCGTGCTAGCATTCGTTCCTGATAAAGGCCACTGGGCTCTTCAGTGCCAAGTCCATACTGTTCAGACCACTGTTACCCCATTCTCTCACTCATTGTCAAAGTTTGTCTAAAAAAAGAGTTAAAAGCACTGGGAGTCCTAAAACTTGTACCAGATGTGATGATTTGGTCCTACAACTTGCAAAATGGCCCTACCCCTAAAACTTGTACCCAATGTGTAACTTTGGTCCTGGACCAATCACAGAGCGACAACTGGACTCGTCGGGCCCAAGCCGGTCAGCGCGCGCGTTTTTGCAAATACCCCCTGCCTTTGCTTGTAATCAATAACGCCGCATTTGTGGCCAGAGGGCCTAGACTGCTTCCTGCTCCCCAGCGTCTGATCTGGTCTTGAGATGTAGAGATGTGTTAGTTTCTTATCAGGTCGTGTCTGTTGTAGTAAATTTCCTTGATGGTTGTGTTATTGTGTGATGTATGTGATGGTATCATCTTGTTATCATCATCAATGGGAAGTTAGTAATCTGATTTTAAACATGCCTGCTTGCTCGTCTGATCTCAGTAAACGTTTTGGTTAACTGATAGATATATCCCTCAACTTTTTGGTTGTATTTTTGATGGTAAACGTGCCACTAAATCTGATGAACTTGACGTTCATATGCCCCTGTTCAGTTCAATCTGCCCCCTGCCCACCTTGTATAATTCTAGTACTGCTGCCTCATATTTTTTGATGGTTGCTCTCCCAATTCTTACATGCATGGAAAGGAAGATGGTGGATTGGATCACCGTCTCTTCTTTGGCTGCCATGACTTCTGTAATCAAGAACTACAGTCGTGTGTGCTTTTGAATGCGAATCTATTTGAATGTGAAGTTTCAGATTTTCTGTCCATTTATTGCTGGAGGGTGTCCCATAAACAAGTGTAGGGATCTGGAGATATGCTTCTACATCTCCTATTTGTTTATCGAATACTAGGTATATGTTAGAATGGAGGTAGTAGAAGTTACAAGCCAATGTCTTCTGTATCTTCTTTGGCGTATCCATGAGCTATGGAATTATGGCTGTTCCAAGTGTAACTGATTTGGCAGTATCATATGATGTTTTCTTTACTGACTCCTGTGTTTGTGGGTTTTGGACTCCAAATGGAATGGGAAATATCTTCACTCTGTTGAAGGATTAATAAACTTTGTGATTCCACTGTAGTTTAAGTTTAATTACAAATCTGAGATAGCTGTAGCGAGCTGAATCAGTGTAGTTGTGTCTTGTAATAGGCATTTGTTAGAGTATTAATCAGCGCACAATCTTTTTTATCAACTGTAGCATCTTATATAGACTGAATTATTTCAAGTAATTGTTACTCTTCTGCACAAAATTTTGTCCAGATCACTTTCTCAGCGATGTTCTCTTATCAGTTTCCTTGTGGCATGCATATTCTCCTTGTCCCATCCATCAGGCCATCAGTATTATAAAGTCTCTAGTATCCATCACAGCATCACTCAAGCGTGAAGATATATCTCAGCTCATTACAACTGAACCAAATACAAATATATCAGCATTAGATTCCCAAGACTGAAAAAACAAATGATCTATCAGATGCAGAACATTTTCTTACCTATTTACAAAACACTAAGCTAATTGCTATTTACTCAAGTTTAAACTTTCAGGTATGGTTTAGTCAACGTGCAATTACATTTTACAATTCTCCAAGTTGTTCATGCTATGATCCTGTTCATTGTAGCAGAGTATTTCAGATCAGAACTACACTATTTATCTTCTGTTTTAGAGGAAAAACAGATGAAGTATGTTTATGTTTCTAATAACTTTAACATTCTGGAGTGCAGGCTCTTTGTGGAGCCCTCTGCTCAGCAAGGTTGAGTTGATGGCTATTTTTTTCGGCACAGTATGTGAGACAGACGCCATCCAGAGATTAAGCAACATATGTCTGCATTTGATAAGTGACTTGTCGAGTTTATGGGGCTTTGCTTCTTGTAGTTGGCTTGCCATGACACTCAACAGAACATACTTTTTCTCACGAGCATGCCTATGTTTCTCTTGTCGTTCTTCGAAGTCCTAGTTGGAGTCAGGAAAAGACTGGACTTTTATCGATCGCGATTCTTTTGGCAGGGTGATGAACTAAAAAGAAAATACCTTCTAGCTAAATGGGATATCATCTGTAGACCAAAAGACCAAGGGGGTCTTGGTATTGAGAGTCTTGAAGTTAAAAACAGATGCCTTCTCAGTAAGTGGCTGTGGAAGTTGCCGAGTGAGACTGATGCCATGTGGGCGCAAATCCTTCGTAGCAAGTATCTTCAGACCAAAACTTTGTCTCAGGTGACAGTAAGGCCGACTGACTCGCCTTTCTGGAAAGGACTTATAAAAGTCAAACAATCCCTGTTTAATAGGACAAAGTTTATTATTGGTAACGGTGCTAGTACACGTTTCTGGGAGGATACTTGGCTCGGAGAGACGCCCTTAGCCATTCAATACCCGTCTTTATATCGTATTGTTCAACGACGTGAGATCGTATTGTTCAACGACATGAGGTGTTCGTTGAAACGGTATTTCAATCTATCCCCCTTAATATTCAGTTCAGACGGCCGCTAGCGGGCAATTGTTGGGAAGAATGGCTCCGTCTAGTAAATAGACTGATGGAGGTTCAGCTTTCTCAACAACCAGATGAATTACACTGGAAGCTTACTAGGTCTGGAGTATTCACAGTTAAATCAATGTATATTGATGTTATCAATTCGAGCTTCATTCCTAGCTCCAAGCATGTTTGGGCTGTCAAAGTTCCATTGAAAATAAAGTGTTTATGTGGTTTGTCCATAAACAAGTTATTTTAACCAAGGACAACTTGACAAAGCGTAATTAGACAGGTCCTACTAGGTGTAGTTTCTGTGATGGGATGAGACAATCAAACACCTTTTTCTTGATTGCCTGCTAGCCAAAGTTTTATGGCGGACGGTCCATATTGCTTTTAATATTACTCTTCCGAATTCTGTCAACACGTTATTTGAGACGTGGCTTAACGGGATACAACCCGACTTAGCGAGACATATTCGTGTAGGAGTCTGCGCCTTGCTGTGGACTATCTGAAATTGCAGAAATGATTTGGTTTTTAACAGGACAACACGCATTCAATTTTTACAGGTTATTTTCCATGCCACGACATTGATCCGTTCGTGGTCGCTACTCACTCCGACGGAGGCCAGGGAGCATTTGGTTACTGGATCTATCCGCTGGGAGATGGTAGCTCGGGATATTTTCAACCGGTTTGGGTGGCGGTCATGTAATTGGATAGGCAATTAGTTTACCTATCTCTCTGTTTTTGCCAGCCGGTTCTGGCGTCCTTTATTTGGCTAGTTTGTATTCTAGTTTTTCTGGCTCTGCGTGAGCTCTTTTTTCGCCGTTGGGAGACTTCTAGACTTTCAGACCTGTTTGGAACATATTTATTTGTTTAGTAAGAGGGTCGTATGCATCGCTCTGATGCAGAGGCCGGGGCATCCCCTTTTTAAAAAAAAACAGAACATACTTTTTAAGGATACGTGTAGCTGTAAATTCCTCATTGATGGGAGTAATCTTACTGCACGAATATAGATACAATAGATAATTTAGATCCTTCATTCCTCTATTTACAGCTTCAGGTATTACTCAGACAATACAGTATTGCCTGCAGTTCTCTGTTTATATTTTAAGTGTTAGGCAGATGGTCAAGGTATAGCCTGCAATATTGTGTGATTGGTCAGGGGGGTATTTGTAAAAACGCGTGCTGTGACCGGCTCGGGCCCGACGAGTCCAGTTGTTACTCTGTGATTGGTCCAGGACCAAAGTTGCACATTGGATGCAAGTTTTAGAACTGGGTAGGGTCATTATACAAGTTGTAGGACCAAATCATCGCATCTCGGACAAGTTCTATGACTTCCAGTGCTTTTCACTAAAAAAACTCATTGTCAAAGTAATTAATTTGTTTGTTCATCTCGTGGCCGCCGGACAGGCTTAGTTAGTACTAATTGGTTGTGGTCATCAACCGAAGCACAGTGATCTGCCCCTTGCGGCCTCCAAGGAGGCACCACTTTTGTATGGATCTAGACATCTAGTTGTTGATGATAAGGTCGTACTATATCAGTACTATGTGTACCAAAAATACATCCAACATATAGTCGAGAGTGGAGTACATATGTAGGATTAGAGATTTAGACAGAAAAGCATTGCTATTTTTCTCCGCCTCTGCGGCGCAGCACGTGCCTGCAACAACTAAAATCAATATAGATGTAGGTTTAGGTTAGCCTCGTGAACATGGAATAGGAACATCATTATTTTCCATGAACTGTCTGCAGGCGGCCTCACTAGTGTCCTTACCTTGATAAAAACAACGCTTATATTTAGAGCCATCTGATCATGATACAACCTTTGATCGGAGGGTTGTGGATTGTGCGAGTGGCCAGAGGTAGATAGTATATGAGGAAATTTGAGGTGGTAAGCATGCATGTCATAGTGCCTTGAAGTTGATTTGCATAATTAAGAAAGCTTTATGTCTTCCTCATGGTGGTTGCATCTTTTCAAAAGCAAGACTCGCTGCATTTTGCTCGGCAAGGTCGCGTGCGCCCTTCAAAAGGTCACCATTTATCTCCTGAAGCTCTTGAGATAATGCGTTAAATGCGCCATATATTATTTTCTTTCATAAAAGCAAATATTTTGTGATCTTTTGGTCACTACTTCTGGACAGGCGGTATACGCATTAGAGAAAACATACATACATTTGTAAATTGTTTATGGCGATTTATCGAATGGTTCTCCCTCATTCTTGGTGATTACTTATGTTACAAATTAGAAAGATGAAATTCACTTTGGATGACCATCCACCCAATCACTTTAGCTCAAGTAAGGTAACAAAAGAAAAAACGAGAGGTGGCATTCCTCTTGCTCTATAAGATTTCACATGTTCATCATTTCGTTTGTAGCACAAATAAATAAAAAGGCAATGCCACTTCTCTTTTGGTTCAAGAAAGACTCGTTGCATCTTGCCATGAGCTTAAAGCTAGCATCAAGGGCCGTTTAAGTGTCCTTAGCGACATTCTTCTCCATATCCTTGATGCGGTCACATCAAAGCTCACGATGAATTAGTGAATCGTTGGCATATATCTCAAGTTGGCGGATTCAATCATCGATGGCACCGGGATGAGGTGTAGTTGGAGTCTGCAAGAACTTTCTTTCGTCTCAGGGGCTGCACGGTGATGCGGGCACCAATGATGAACTTACTGCGGGGATAGAGGTCAAGGGGAATCTTGTGCTCGTTTCTTTCCCCGTGTCTCTTATTCCTACCTTTCGTTGGCACATATCGTGGATTTATCATCAACATTCACACTCATAAATGCAGATAAATATATGCGTTACGAAAGTGTAAAATATGGACAAGTGAGATGAGAGAGTGTATTGCTTGCTCCAATGAAGATTTGGTAATGGATATATATAAGAGGAAGCAAAAGCACGTTCAGCAACCGTTCGTCATGGAGTGAAGCTAGCGAGTGGGCCCTTGTACGTGCTGCCCTGGCCGCTGGGCATATCAAGCACATGCCCATCTCCAACGGCGACCCGTAAATTTTCTCCCGTATCATCCAGGGACAGAAGGTGGGACCAGTACGTGGACATAGATGCGAGAGGCCGCCATCCAACCGTAACCGTAAACATTTTGACAACAGTTCAAACTAAGCGGACAAAATTCTTGCAAACACGGTTGGATTTCATATAAACATGACATATTTCGTATGAACCGGATGAAAACGTTTACATTTTGAACATATTATAATTAAAAATGTAAAACTATGTGCACGTAAGATCGTGTGGAGCTCCACTCCCATGACATGGATATACTACACTAGTCTATGGCCGGTCGCGGCGGATCCTTTTGTCTTCCCTATGTCCGGCAGGCCGCCCACCGGACTGCCGGCAGCCCCAGAGGTATATGCTTTAGCGCAAAGGGCAGGTTGCTTCCCCACCACTCATCAGAGTGGAACTGCCGGCTGATGCTTCAGCCAGAGGGGAAGCGGGGGGCGCATCCGCTTGCGTGGAGCCCAGGCGAGGGTCGATGATGGTCTGCGCTAAAGAAACAGACAAGACATCCGCTGTGTACGCCGGCGTCGCCTTGGCGGTGGCCTTCATGGGACCCAAGTGGCAGCGGCCTCCCGTGTTCTAATTCATCTTGTTGATGGCAGCGGGCGCGGACATGCGGGCCTCTATCTCGTCTATGTCCGCGCAGTCGGATTCTTTCTCTGTCAGCATGGGGCGGCTACCGCGGATGGCGCGGTACGACACGGCATCGTTGACAACAACGATGATGACTGTGCCGCCGTGCTTCCCACCGTGTCGGCCTGGAGCAACTTTCTATTCCTCCGCAAGCTGGCTTGAAGTGGCGAGTTGCTGAACCACGCGCTGGATTGGGGCGTCAACTTGCTCCGTCGGGCTAGGCCAGAGAAGTGGTGCAGCAAGCTACCTCGCTTGTATCCGCCGGGCTCGGCGGGCCACCCTGCCGGCTTTTATGCCGGACAACTGCTCTTCCTGCTCACCGGATGCCATCGAAAGGGTGGTGAAAATGGTGGACATTGGAGATGGGGAGCGACGGTCAGGTGCGATTCTAGCCCGGCATCTGGCCTTGCTTAAATAGAGGACAGATGAGAGGAGCTTGCCCGGCGTCTAGCCTCGTTTAAATAGAAGGCGGATGAGAGAGGAGCTTGCCCGATGTTTTCTCAGCTTCCACCCGGGTTTAATGGAGACATTTGAATGTGACGAGGAGACATATTTAGCAAGGCGTGCAGCGGGCGGCACTCTCAGCCGACGTGCCGCTTCAATAGTGGAGGCAGTGAGAGGTCGCGTCCGGTCTGAGCCGCCTTCAAAATGGAGCGGTGCACTCTATTAACGCGGGCAGCTGGCGATGGGCGGCGAGCGTGCGTGGACGGGGGAGGGGTATTTGGTTGGCCAAGGCGGTTAGAAGCGGGTGTGCCAGCGGTCCGGACTCCCACGAAGCTCCCTCACATTTGCCTTCGGTTGGGCACTATTAGCATTTGTTCTGGACCGAGCGCAGCTATTAATGCAAGTGTTAAGTTCCTTCCGTTCAGACCATTGTTACTCTTTGTGAGTATCAACTGAGCCGATATTCCTCACCATCAAAGTAATTTGTGTGTTCATTTCGTTGGTCGTCTAATTGCTTGGTGTTATAGTGTATATAATTTTCATTTGGAGCAGCGATCCGTTGAAACATACACTTTTCTTTTGCGAAAAGGATCACATTTATTATAAAAGTTTATCGGGAGTACAAAGCTTCATAAATATAATAAATATTACATCGAGATTTTGAGACCACTAGTGCCGCCAGAACAAGCCACCGGCATGCCGTTGTAGTCGCTCACCTCCCGGAGTTGACTTGACCTTGTCGATAACAGTCGGAAAGTCTTGACGGGTAGACACCTCACGATCTTCATGCTGTTCTTTTGTGGGGGCGTCAGTGCAGCCACCCTTTTTGGAAAAAGATTGTAGGACTTCGTTTCTTTTCATGTCTCTTGGCTAGTTGTGGTGCATGCGCGTGACAGCCAGGTGTTGTTACTGTTTGTGCTTAGAACCTGTTTAACCTGTTCGTTTTCGTTTTTGGTTTCGCACACGGGTGCTTTTTCTTCTTTTTTGTTTTGTTCTCTATTTCTTTGAGAGCAGAACCTGATCCATTGTTTGCATCGAATCGAAAAAAGGGGTTGACAACACGGATATGTTTTGGTTGTTTCTTTTCATATGTCTCCTATTCCTACATATTGTCGGCATGTATTGTTTGGTTTTCTGGTCATTCTCTTGTATGTTGATGTGAATTTGCCATCTACATTGACAAACATAAATGCAAAATAAAGATGTGTGTTAGTGTAAATTGAGGATAAATGAGACCGGAGTCCGTTTTTGAGTGAATATGGGATGTGGATCTATCATTCATATATGCGAGAAAGCGAAAGCAGTATCTACAGACGAGGAAATAGTAATTCATCTATTTGCCCGGAATGAGTCCGAACATATTTGGTTGCATGCACGTGCAAGGCTCATTGAGCGGCATGCGACAACTTTTCCCTTGACTAGATTCAAGATGCAACTTGCCGCATGCACCGACCATCGCATGTTTAATCATTTTGTAAATTGTCCTATAAATTCATTGTTGCAAGACACGATGAATCAAACCTGACAAAAAACCTTGACGTGACTCATGGTGTGGATTGTTAAATACATTTGCTACATCCTTGATCAGATGATTAATGGCTTTCCAAGTGGCCACCTGACCTTCACATGTTTAATCATTTGGTAAATCATCATATAGAATTCATTGTTGCAAGACATGTTGAATCAAACCTGACAGGAAACCTTGATGAAACACATGGTGTGGGTTGTTATCTTCATTTGCTACATCCTTGATTGGGTGGTTACGGATTGTCTGACTGGCCAAGACGGTATTCCAATGACAAAGGTAGATGCCAATATTTCAAGTGGATCGCGATCGAAGCATGTGATTCCCGTTCCATGTTACAGTGTCTTGAAGTTGATTTGTATAATTAATAAATCTGAAGTCTTCATCATGGTGATTGCATCCTTGATTGTGGTCATCAACCGGAGCACAACGATGTGCCCCTTGTGGTCTCCAAGGAGGCACCACTAGTTGTTGATGATAACCTCGCACTATAGTAGTAGTACTATGAAAACTACACCCAGCATATAGTCCATAGGTGGAGTACAAAGATAGGAATAAGGATATAGACAACAAAACATCGCTAATTTCCTCCACCTCCGCATCACAACATGTACTTGCAGCAACTAAAATCAATACTCCTTCCGTACCGGTGCATTGGGCACATTACAAAAACCAAATAATCCCATAACGCTTAGGCGTGGTGCATTAACTTTCATTCTGTTCCTTGTTTCTTGCCACAAACAAAGGAATCAACCAATAAGAAATGTGCAGCGTGTATGCTCTCAATGACTTGAGATTAGTACCTAGCATGGCATGCAGTGGCCAGTTTATTGCATGCAATGGTACTAATTAACAAATAAATGTTAAGTTCTCTTATTTTTCCTTGGGCCTTGGTCGCGGTGCACAACCTAAGATGCCTAATGCACTGGTATAGAGGGAGTAGAAAAGTAGTTTAAGTTATCCTCGTGCACATGTAAGAGGCACAATAATATTTTTTGTGAACTGTTGCAGGCGGGCTAAACTAGTGTTTTTAACTTTATACAACCTTGATCGGACGGTTGTTGATTGTGTGAGTGGCCAAAGGTAGCGGGTGATGGAGCATCTTCAGCACATGTCTTACCTTCCGTCTCGCACTTCTTTCATCCAGATTTATTATGCCCCTTCTTATTTTGGGTCAAGATTTTACCATAATTTCCACTAATAAAATGCTAATTATATATAAAAAATACCGTGTGAAAACTCTTCCAAATACAAATCCATTAGTATGCTTATTGTAGTATATATCTCATATTTTGCAAGTTATATAGGCGGTCAAACTTTACCCCGAAATACAAGAGAGGGGGGG
>NC_041384.1:27389363-27390556 GCF_002162155.2 Triticum dicoccoides
TAAACCCGGATGGAGGAAGTACCATTTGTTAGCCATAGCGATTAGCTGCTCACCTTTTCCCTCTTGCAAGGTGACTAGGCAAAATCTTCGCCGCTAAATCTCCACCGGTGAGCCCCTGGATTCATCTCCCTTTTGCCCGCTAATTCAGTCACTAGTGGCTGGGAGTGGAATCCTTGCACCTCGGGTTTTGCTAGAAGATATATATTAGGATTTTAGTCCTCGAAGGGCAACACTTGGGTGAATGGCGAGCTTCATCTTCGAATCGGTCTCTCAAGAACCGATCTTCCAAGAGACCGTTCATCGGAATGGATTACATGGAGCTCCAGCGTAGTTTCCTGGTAGCTCATCAGGCAGCAAGATTAGGGCCGAGTTTCTCATTGTGCGTAGGCGGTATATCGACATTTGGTGTTAGGTTCTTTGGATCGATTCAACGGTTCAACTATGATGGACTCTGATCCTCAAAAGCATGTGCACAAAGACTTTCTAGATATCATGCATCTCGACACCTTTTTTTATGGCAGAAGTGATCGTTTAGTGATTCCAAGACCATAGTGTATTTTTTTTATATTTGAGATGCTTTATACTTTGGATAAACTTTCTATAATAAACCTGAGTCTTTGATGGAAAAAAAGACTAGGCGTTCAGTGCCAAGTCTGTACCGTCTCGACCACTATTACTCATTTGTCACTGCCAAACGAGTCATATTTGCCAGTTGTTAATCACGTTCGCTTATCACGCAACTTTTGGTGGAATCTCAAAGGCCAGATGTTAATCTAGTTTCCGCCAACTTTCTATTGGCTAGCGTCCTTCCATCATCAGGACGAAGAGAGTGGTACGTGGCTGCTTTTGGTTTGTCAATATAGTTGTCTGGACTCCTGAAAACCCCGGCCGTCTGGTTCCAATTTATGGAAAAACAAATGTTTAGACCGGTCACCGAACGGATATATAACCACGTTTGAATGACAAAACATGTCCGCACTGTGTAGTCTATATGAAATGGGAGTGGTATGAGGGTGCGCTTTGTAGATACCTTTATCTAAGGGTTGTACTCTCTCCTTACCAAAATAAGTGACTAACTCTGTACTAGCTTTGTACTAAAGCTTACCAAAGCTAGTACAAGCTTTAGTAGAAAGGTAGTACAGAGTTGAGTTAAGCTTTAGTACAAAGCTAGTATAAAGCTGAGTCATTTATTT
>NC_041384.1:27390770-27457936 GCF_002162155.2 Triticum dicoccoides
TACGACTGTGTTCGTGAAAACTACATCCATGTACGATCCATGGATAGGTCCGGCAACAAAAGGTTTTGAAAGCACCACAGGCCTTGCAAAGACTAAATGTAGAGATTTAGGTTTAGGTTAGGGCGTCAACTATTTGATGCCCTCAATCCGTAGATATTTGAGGGGGCGCTGACTATTCAATGATATCACTCACAAGACGGACACCGATTCATGCAACGTTGATAGGTAGTAGTTCTACATTTTTACAATACAAGAAATCACTAAGAACTATTCTAGAAATTCCACTCCTTTCTGTCGGAGGTGATAACAATCACCCTGGAGCCGCTAGCCTCGTTGTTATTGGCAGCGGCCCAAATCAGCGGTATCCGGACAACCCGCGAGCCGGCGGATGAGTGGCGATGGCCTCGTCATCCTCCTCTTTGTCCTTGTCTTCGAGCTTCACAACGAGAACAACGCAACGGGCATCATTGATGCAGATATGGCGGCGCTCGTGCTTGACCATGTGGGTACTCTGCCTGGACGTGTGATCGTCCGGTCCTCGTCCACGACTTTAGGTCTACACGAAGAGTCGCCATAACTATGACATCCACACGCTCCGCCTCAAGTTGTGCCTCTGCCATGCGAACGCAACTACTCCTTCGTCTTCTGCATGTAGAAGAGGTCGTCTACCCCACCGACTGCAGCGTCAAGGGCCATCCCCCTCCTCATCCTCCTACTCATCCGAGCTCAACTCCGAAAAGCTTGGAGGTTGGCCCGCCTCAGTGCAGTGCTAGGGCCAGGCATCACAACGTGGACCCCCACCTTAGTTTTGACACGACGCCCCGACATCAACATCTTGTACCACGTGATTTTTGAATGGGACAATACAACGGCAAGATCAGCTACAAGCGATGGCGGCACCGAAGTGTGGGAAAGAGCGGGAAAATGGAGCGGATAGGATTTTGGGCAGGAGGAACCTAGCCGGTCTTTAAAGCCAAAGTAGGCCCCATGGGGCCGCGCCACCAGCCGGACAAGAATGCAGGTAAGTACGGGAGCCAGTGACCCTCCAAGAATATGAATTGGAGTAGAAAATAGTGGGCGCCCCTAGAGGTTTGGATGGGGCCCGAGCGTCAGAGTCCGCCGTGACCGACATCTGGGCCGCGCTTCCCTAGAGCACCCCCATTTGGGGCCGGAGTGAATGATTTTAGACGTACGATCTGAACTGACACAAACTGAACGTTCACATTGAAGACATGAATGTGTCCGAACTATTCCATCCAAATAAATAGAGGTTTGAGTGTGTGGGTTAGAGATGCCCATAGCCTCGTGCACATGTTTCTTGCATAGACACTGTCCTACCGCCGAGCGCACGCACACAAACACATGATAGATCACATTCAGCACATGTCCTAGCCAAGCTTAGCTGCCACTGGCCCTCACCTTTAGCATTTGTACGTGATTGAGACAAGCTGTTCCTAATGTGAATGTTGGTAGGCCTTTTCTTGCATTTTTTTGACTGCCAGGATTACACCTACAGTATCCCGGATAAGGAGGAAATTTTTAACACTCTCAAGGACATGAAGCTAAATGCCTCTCCGGGGCCTGATGGTTTCAATGTCGAATTCTACATTGCTACCTGGAGTTGGATTGGTGACGATGCCACTGCTATGGTGAGAAATTTTTACCAGACGGGTATAATGCCATCACATATTAGTGATACTCACATTGATCTTATTCCTAAGAAATTGGTCTCAAAAATCCCTTCTGACTATCGACCTATCAGCCTTTGCAATGTCATTTATAAGATCATTTCCAAAACTTTGGCCAACAGATTGAAGCCTCACCTTCCTAACTATATTGATCCTTCCCAACAAGCCTTCATTAAAGGTAGACGCATATCCAATAATATCATCTTAGCCCAAGAGATCACTCACACTTTTGCCCTTAAATCTTGGAAACAACAAGCGTTCTTGCTTAAAATTGATTTGGCCAAGGCTTTTGATCGCCTTGAAAGGGACTTCATAGTCTCTGCTCTTTCTCGCAAAGGGTTGCATGGTCACTTTATAAACTTGGTTTATGCTTGCATCTCTTCCCCAAGTTTCTCTGCTATTATCAATGGTCAGCCTTTCGCCAACTTTCATAGTAACAGAGGCTTAAGACAAGGATGTCCTTTATCGCCTTATCTTTTTGTCCTTGCTATTAATGAACTTTCTTTAAGCTTACATGATGCTATGGTCCAAAATTGCTTGTCTGGGATCTCTCTTGGTCCAGACTGTCCTCCTATTCACTCCATGCTTTTTGCTGATGATTTGTTGGTCTGTGGCAATGCTACGGTGCAGGAGGCTAACTAGATGGCCAATATCATCAACCGTTTCGGCTGTCTTTCTGGGCAGACTCCAAACTGGGACAAGTCTTTTATTTTGTTTAGCGCCAACGTTTCCCAGCCTTTAGCTCAACAAATCACTCATATATTCCCTGTTCCTCTTGTTGATGGTACATCTACTCATCTTGGCCACCCGTTAATCCTCCCTGCTAAGGATCGTGCTTCCGCTTATAACTTTGTTTTTGACAAATTTAAGAATAAGCTTCCCACTTATAAGGCAGATAAACTATCCCATGCCGCCAGACTTGAGCTCATCAATTATGTGTTTGATTCCATCCCTGTCTACTATATGTCCAACATACTTTTTTCTAAAAAATTCCTTGCGAAGCTCACCACTGTCATCCGTAATTTTTGGTGGGTAGGAGTCAGAGAGGAGGCTGGTTCAAAAGCTTTATGTCTAAGGGCCTGGAAAGACATTTGTACACCTAAAAAGGAGGGGGGACTGGGTATCAAAAACATGCTTGCAATGAATCAGGGATTGCTACTTGCGGCTTCTTGGAGATTGGCTGATAACCCTGATAGTCACATCTATCAAGTTCTCCGTGCTAAATATTTTCCAGGTTCTTCCATTTGGAGAGCGAATTCCAATACCCCAAAATCTGCTTTCTGGGCGTCTGTTCTCAAAGTCATGCCTATGCTCAAAGCCCACTCCTTTTATCAAATTTCCCAAGGGAATGTTTCTGTTTGGAGTTCCCCCTGGTGCTCTACCTGGCACAATTTGTATGATCATCTTATCATTCAGCAAAGTAGCCATTTTATCTATCCGGCTAAGGTTTCTGATCTTTGGTTACCTGGGAGAAAAGTGTGGAACACTCAGCTCATCTCTAACCTTTTTATGGAGCCCTCTGCTTCGGCTATTATCGCTACTCCTATTCTTCTTGATGATTGCAGAGACATTCTTTGTTGAGACTTAACCCCTTCAGGAAAATGCAATTCCAAGAGCACATACAAGCTTTATTTGCAACAAATTCACTCTGTGCAGGCTAATCAACCAAGACAGGTAAACACATCTATTCAGTCTATTCTTCAACAGGTATGGAAGGAAAAATTTACGGCCCCTCGGGTCCAGACTTTTGCTTGGAGACTTCTCAGGCGAGCTCTTCCATCAGGTGCCAGAGCTGGTAGATTTTCTGTTCACATTAGTACATTATGTGCTAGATGTAATATTGAAGAGGATGATCTGCATCTCTTTTTTCTTTGTTCTTTTGCAAAGGCTGCTTGGTTTTCTCATCCATGGTACATCAGATCTGAGTTTTTAGTTGCAAATCATACTTCTGTTGTAGATATCATTATTGCCCTTTCTACCTCTAATCATCCGCATGCCACTATTTCTAATATTTTTACATTCATGTGGTGCTTGTGGAAAGCTAGAAATGAGGTTCTTTTTTGCAGGAAATTTTCACTACCTCATCAAGTGCAACATGCAGCACTAGCTATCTCTTCTCTGCAGGATTTTCATGAACAAAAATTGCAGGAATTCAATCCTTCCTCTCCTACTCTTCATACAGGTTCTGAACAAATGGGAGAACCTCTTCAAGGATCAAAACTATAAAGTCTGATGCGATAATTTCAGGAACAAAAGTTTATTCTGATGCCTCCTGGAAGAACAACCACATTCCAGGAAGAAGTGATCTTCAAGCAACAGGAATTGGAATTTTCATTTTTATTCCTGGAGATGACTTTGACACAAAAATCATGATACAAGCTTCTGCTAACTCTACACATTCCCCTCTTGTGGCTGAAGCCTTGGCCCTTCAATTTGCTGCCAAGGTGGCTTGCAGGTTACAACTCCATAATGTGTCATTCCTAACAGACCACCTTTCTTTGGCAAAGATGGTGGTTTCCAGGAATATTAAGGATAACTCTATAGCTTGGAGATGTCGACCTCAAATAAGTAGTTTCACGCAGGACTCTTCTAGTGAACTTGATGCTATCTATCACATTCCCAGGAATATCAATAGCATTGCCCACAACTGTGCTCACCAGGTTCTCAATTCAAGAATAGAACCTGTTTTTAGTTGTACAAATTCAGCTCATTCCCCTTGTCCTTCTATGCTTTCTCTTCAAGACTTTGAGGTTGAAGGATTTGTAATACACGCTGTATTTTGCAAATGAGTTGAATGAAATTTGGCGCCTGAATGTGCCTTCCTTGTGTTAAAAAAAAGACGAGCTGTTCAGTGTCAAGTCAGTGCGCGTGGCATGCCGTTCAGACCACTGTTGCCACTGTCGACTGAGACGATGGCGCACCATCGAAGTTACTTTAATTTATTTGTTGAGCTCGTGTCCGCCCGACATGCTTAGTGAAAAATTGATCGACGTCATGATTTGGAGCACAGTGATCTGCCCCTTGCGATCTCCAAGGAGGCAACTTAACCGTAGATCCAGCTAATCTGATGATAAGCTCCCACTATACCTGTACTATGCATGAAAGCTGGGGCAGATTTGTATGAGTTCACACATTAGGTAAGATCAACTTCAAAAATAAATAAATATATTTAGACATTTTGAAAAAATCTGAAATTATTTGACAACCTCCATGTGGAGTATGTTTACAACTTTAAAAAAATCAGCTTAAAACTCGATGTACATATAGATATTAAGAAACATGAATGTGAATAATGAAAGCTTTGGGTGAAAGTACTTTGACACTATTCACATCTAATTTTATCTTCTCTTTTGTTTCTATTAATGTAAGTCGAATTAGGAGCTGAAACTTTTTGAGGTTATACATCAAACACTGATGTGTGTGTACAATTGTTTTCAGGATATTTGAACACGTATTTTTGTTCAAAAAAATCAATCATGATCTTGCCTAAGGTAAGATCTCACACAAGAACCCCCATCAAAACTACATCCACATATGTAGGATTTAGAAAGCACAGCATCGTTTAAGACGGATGTAAACCTGTCTACGTTAGCCCCGTGCACTTGGAATATGCACACCATTTTTTTGGCTTAATGCACTGTCTGGCCCTTTTTACTCTACGTATTAGATTTTTGTCAAGTCAAACATTGCAAGTTTGACCAAAGTTGCATTAAAAAAATATCAACATCTGGAATACCAAACGTATACTATGAAACTATATTTCATAAGAATGTAACAATATTGATTTGGGGTTGTCAATGTTGTTATTTTTTATGTATATTTGGTCAAACAATAGATACTTTGACTTCAGGCAAAATTTATATGCAGTCCAAAAACGACCGGAGGGAGTAATAAACAATTTGTGTATTTCGAGCCATCTGATCATGCTACATCCTTGATTGGACGACTGTGATTGTCTGAGTGGCCAGGACTGGTAATCAAACGAGAAGGATATATGTGGAAATTGATCGAACTATTTGATTCCCGTTCCATATTATAGTGTCTTGAAGTTGATTTGCAAAATTAGTAAATGTTATGTCTTCATCATGTTCATTGCATCCTTTTGCAAGCAAGACTACCTGCATCTTGTTTGGCAAGGTCGTGCACTCCCTTGCAAAGTTCACCAATGATGTCCTGAAGCATTTGAAGTAACACGTTAAATGGACCATATAATATTTGGTTCATAAAATCAAAGATTTTGTGATCTTTTGGTCACTACATCTACAGAGGCATCAGATGAAAAATGCGCACATTAGTAAATTATACATAATTGTTTGGCAAATGGTTCCTCCTCAATCTTGATGGCCACTTTTGTTATAACTTATAAATGGCAAAGATGACATTCAGATTAGATAACCATACCCACAATTACTTTAAATACTCTCCCTAGTAAGAATGGAAGTAATATTACTTGGAAAAAGTTATATATTTCCTCTTGCATGATAATATGTCACTTATTTTATGGTACATTGTACTACAAAGTTTAAAGTATAGTATTAAGTCGATGCACCGCTTAATATGATTCGGCTCAGAGTTTGACTCGAGAAGCTTGGTAATTGCTAAAGTTTAATGCCTCTCATCAGTCAAACAGGAAAAGAAAAATCAATCGAGCATCGCCTGAATCGATATACTTTCGGCCCATTTGCCGGCATCCTTGAAGTTGCCGCTGCCCGGTCACTTCTCTCTTACGCAAGTATCCCGGGTCAAACTGCCATTGTTGCACCGACGCACACCCTCGCCTCCTATTGTGTTGCGCCACCGTCATCAGTCCGGTCTGCATCCACATGTTGCACGACAACAGCATATGTAGATCGCCGACCGGAATCAACGCGTGCACGTAGCCAAAACGCAATATTGCGTGCCGAGTCTGCCGGTCATGTCAAGTCCCTGCTTATTGATCCTTGTGTGTTGTAGTGATGAACGTTTAGAGACACTCGTCTCCGCCAGATGATCAAAGTGCACAATACACTAAATAATGCAAACTATTAGGGAAAATATATAAGTTTATCAAACGGCTGGTGCTTCTTCGTCATACAATCAGGCCATACATAAGCCCCTGACTTGCTCTATTAGGAGGAAAGTTGGTTCCATGATCTATAGCGGCGATCTACCCAAAAAGTCCCTGACGCTGAACATACTGCATGCATTTAGGCGTAGTGGTTCCGCATCTAGACCATTCACTAGTAGAAAACGGAGCTTTAAAACCGGTTTGTAAGGGCCTTTAATGCCGGTTATGAAACCGGCACTAAAGTGTGGGCAGTAAAGGCCTCCCCCCCTTTAGTACCGGTTCGGCACGAACCGGCGCTAAAGTGCCACCACGTGGCGTGAGCTCACGCCCTGGTATGGGGGACCTTTAGTATCGGTTGATGTTACCAACCGGTACTAAAGGTTTTTTTTTGAATTTTTTGGAAATTTTTTGATTTTTTTGATTTTTATTTTTTCTAAATTATTTGATGATTTAGTCTCTAATCACCTCTCTTAACTGCTCAAGTGTGGATCACTCATTCCAAATCATCTAACTTCCTGACCGGTCACCCATCCCTCTCACTACTCCAGCCCGAGCACGCTTAACTTTGGGGTTCTATTCTCCTTCGTTTCCAAGTCTGCACTTGTTGTTTTCTTGACAATAGTAAGATGTTAATCCTATTAACCCTCAGGAGTTTAGCTTGAGCATGAAGTCACACATTTCACCGTTTGAGTTTGAAACTATTATTCTAAAAGAACAGTAATTATTTAGTAACGCTAATATTTCTTGAATAAGTTTGACCACAGTTTGACCATAGTTTCACCAGATTTGACCAAAATTCAAAAAATTGAAATAATTATTTAGTAACACTAATATTCTTGAATAATTATGTAGTAACATTAATACTTCTTGAATAAGTAGTTTGACCAGATTTAACCATTTTTTTTAAAACTAAAATTTGACCATATCTTTTTTTCCTTTTGGAATTTGAGGGTTCTAAAAAATTCCTAACAGGCCATAGGCAGTCTCCATCGATGCGGATTTTCGTGCTGAATTTTTTGATATATTATATGTTTTTTCCGACATCGTATGCAAAAGTTATAGCCGTTTTACATTTTCCCTACACTTTTTGCAAAACATGTCCAAATTTGAGTTTTCAAATTTTCCTAACTAGTAGATGTAGTAATATAACTACCTCTTGAAGGATTTTATTTTTTGAAGTTTTTATCATTTTCTTTTGATTTTTTCAGAACTGAAATGGTGACACAGTGGGGGGGGTAGAGTTTGAAAATTGCCCTATAGTCCCGGTTTGTGTCACAAACCGGTACTATAGGTGAGACTCCTTTAGTACCGGTTTGTGACACGAACCGGTACTAAAGGTTCAACACGAACCGGCATTAATGCATAGCCGTTCGAACCGGCACTAATGGTACAATTAGTGCCGGCTCAAATTCAAACCGGCACTAATGTGCTTCACGTTTGACCCTTTTTCTACTAGTGATTGTACCACCAAAATAAACAGCCCAAATTGTTTTGATGTACCATAAAAGGACTCATGATTTCACATGTTCAATGCTTTGGTGTTAGCCCAAATCAGAAACATGATGTATGATCATCAGGCACAATCGGTGAGCCAATGCATGATGGAATTACCAAAAAGGCTTTCGCCCCGCTTTATAAATAAAGCAATGACCAACAACATCCAGGTACAGACGCACACCACCACAACACATGCACACACCCAAGGCGGGATACATAGGCGCTGAGCGCAGCAACACGACCCCCAGCACTACTCGAGCACCCGGGACTCCACCAGTGAACACACCACCACGAAGAGATGCCACCGCATACGACGAACCGTGGGCTCCAAGAGGGTGCCTTCAGGAAGGGAACGATGCGGTAGCGTTACCACCGCCTGATCCGAGGATCAAGGTTTCCCCCGGAGGCACACGACAGACAATGAGAGCCGCGACGACGCCTTCAAGAAGGGAACGAGCTACGCCGCCGCCGGTCTGTCCGAAGAAAGAGCAGGTTTTCACCCCGACAATACTCACTGACATCGAACGCCGCACCCCGACAACCATGCCGCCCACACGGCCATGGCCACCGGGCAGCACCAAGCGACGGGCTCTGCCCGTGAGCACCGCGCAACCACCACCAGGGCCGCCGCCCCGGAATCCAAGACCTAGGAACCACCACAACCGACACCCGCCGCTACCCCAACGGAAGAGACGATCGGATCCCGGGGCACACAAGTCCATCGATTCATCCTACAGCTCCGGGCGCGAGACTAGCTTGGTCCTGCTGTCGGGCGCGAGACAGGCTCGGTCCTGCTGCCGGGCGCGAGACGAGGAGGTCCTGCTGCCGGGCGCGAGACAAGCACAGTCCTGCTGCCCGAGCACGGGACTAGCGATGGGTCGTAGCAGGGAGAGGGCCATCCCACCGACGAAGATTGCGCCCGGGCAACGAGAAGAGGGGTCGAAGCTCTTCACAGGCCGCTCACGAACGGGTCGACGCCGAAGAAGTCCGGCCGCCGCCGTGAGACGATCCTGACCACCGCCATGAGCCACCACCACGCCGTGGTAGCCCACATCCCCGCCGAGCGCAGCCCGCGGCACCTGCCATCGCCGGAACGGCCGGGGGCCGGCAGGTCCACCACCACCAGGGAGCGCTGCAACAGGGGCAGCCAGCGGAGCAGGCCACCACCTGCGGCGAGCCGGGGTCCCGCCACCACAAGGGCCTAGAGCACCTGAGCCGCAGCCGCGGCGGATCTAGACCACGCCCACACGCTGCCGCCGCCGGGAACAGGGCACGCCCCCAGCTTGTCCCAGCCACCCGCGCCGCCACCAGCCAGCCGCGCCCCCGTCGCGGGCCGCCGTCGCGGCGCCGCCGCGCCCTGGGCCAGCGCCGCGCCGCCGCCCAACAAGGATGGCCCGCGCCATCCAGCATCGCGCGGGGGAGGAAGAGGCCCCGCTTCCGCCCGATCTGGCCGGGCTTTGCCCGCCAGCACGCTGGGGCGGCGGCGAGGGGAGGGAGAAACGAGGAGGGGGCCGCGCCACGCGGGCTAGGGTTTCCCTCCCAGCGGCACTCGGCGGAGCGGCCAGGGAGGGGGGGGGAGAACTCATGATGGAATTAGAGATCATGTAATCTTTTACTCTCAAATCAATTTGCACTATAGTAGTCTGCTCTTACGCCTAATGGGATACGGGATTGACCTCAGACTGAGACGCCAGTGGCAGCACCAGATTCTTCATCTGCAACGCTATATGGCCTACATCGTGAATGTAAGTCAAACATGGAAGCCTCTCAAGCAGAAGACGATCTAATTAACATTTGGATGTCGCAAAGAGCTGACAAGATGATCCCCAAGCACGAGTAGGTGATAGATTTTCCCAATGATCTAGTGCTTGTTTCTTTCCCTACGTCTCTTATTCCTACATGTTATTGGCATACATCGTCCATTTGCCCTTTACATTGATACACATAAATATAAGTAAATATTTGTTTTACCAAAGTGCAAAATATGGATAAGTAAGATGCTGAAATCTTGCTCTAATGAAGATGGGACAGTGGATATATATATGGGGAAGGGAAGAAAGCACTAAACTACATAAGCTGAGTGGGCCTCATGACTGGGCCCCACTGACGTGTTTGTCCGTCAACGGTTCGCCATAGAGCGAAGCTAGCAAGACCACGAGATGATAGCGTCCTGTCGTCCTGCCCTGGCCGGTGGGGGCAAAATTTCGTGTTTTGACCCTTTTCCGATAGAAATTCTGGATTGACCCCGGTTTGACTTTTTTTCAGGATTTGACCCTTTTGCTACCTCCAGGGGCCCTGGCGGTAGGGTTAGACAGCCTACCACCAGGTCCTTTGGCTGTAGGGTGTGACGGAGGGGACGGCGGCCGTTTGCCTGTGCTGATGTGGATAAGTACCCTACCGCCGCCCCCCACTAGCGGTAGGCTGCCTAACCCTACCACCAAAGCCCCTGGCGGTAGGGTGTGGCTGGGTTTTGCCATACAAACCTTCTGTAACGAAATATGCGGGGGCCCTGGTGGTAGGTTCACCCTACCGCCAAGGGGGGCGGCGGTAGGCTGTGTGACCCTAACGCCAGGGTCCTGGGCGGTAGGGTCCTCTGTTTTATTGCTTTAAGTTCATTTGCTTGCTTCTTTTCAAATTCAATATGACAGCAATATCACAGCAAGTTTAACAAATATGACAGCAATATCACATATATTAAACAATTAAACTTGGGCATCACATACACATTAACAAAACTTGAAGTGTATAGAACATTTCAAACGAACTTCAACTAATTAGTAAATGGAGTTCCACATAGTTTCACAAATAGCAAACACATAGATCCACAAATAGCAAACACGTAGTTCCACATAGTTTCACAACCACTAGACAAGTTCAACCAAACGAAGTTCAACCAAATAGCAAACACATAGACAACCCAACTAAAAGAGCCAACTATCGAAGAGCATAATCAGTTGCTCCTTGCCCTCTTGGAGGTATGCTACCTCTTGAGCACTGCGTTGGTTTTCCCTTGAAGAGGAAAGGGTGATGTAGTAAAGCAGCGTAAGTATTTCCCTCGGTTTTTGAGAACCAAGGTATCAATCCAGTAGGAGGCCACGCACGAGTCCCTCGCACCTACACAAACAAATAAAATCCTCGCAACCAACGCAATAAAGGGGATGTCAATCCCTTCACGGTCACTTATGGAAGTGAGATCTGATAGATATGATAAAATAATATTTTTGGTATATTTATGATGAAGATGCAAAGTAAAGAAAGCAAAATAAACGGCAAAAGAAATAGCTTGTTGACGAAAGATTAATATGATGGAAAATAGACCTGGGGGCCATAGGTTTCACTAGTGGCTTCTCTCGTGAGCATAAGTATTATGGTGGGTAAAAAAATTACTGTTGAGCAATTGACAGAATTGAGCATAGTTATGAGGATATCTAGGTATGATATTGTATATAGGCATCACGTCCGAGACAAGTAGACCGACTCTTGCCTGCATCTACTACTATTACTCCACACATCGACCGCTATCCGGCATGCTTCTAGAGTATTAAGTTCAAAAGAACAGAGTAACGCTTTAAGTAAGATGACATGATGTAGAGGGATAAACTCATGCAATTTGATATAAACCCCATCATGTTATCCTCGATGGCAACAATACAATACGTGCCTTGGTGCCCCTACTGTCACTGGGAAAGGACACCGCAAGATTGAACCCAAAGCCAAGCACTTCTCCCATTGCAAGAAAGATCAATCTAGTAGGCCAAACAAAACTGATAATTCAAAGAGACTTGTAAAGATAACCCATCATACATAAAAGAATTCAGAGAAGATTAAAATATTGTTCATAGATAAACTTGATCATAAACCCACAATTCATCGGTCTCAACAAACACACCGCAAAAGAAGATTAAATCGAATAGATCTCCACAAGAGAGGGGGAGAACATTGTATTGAGATCCAAAAAGAGAGAAGACGCCATCTAGCTAATAACTATGGACCCGAAGGTCTAAGGTAAATTACTCACACATCATCGGAGAGGCTATGGTGTTGATGTAGAAGCCCTCCGTTATCGATGCCCCCTCCGGCGGAGCTCCAGGAGGGTGGAAGGCGCTTAGGGGGGGTAGGCGCGCCCCCCTACCTCGTGCCTTCCTGGTTTCTTTCTTGATGTAGGGTCCAAATCCTCCGGATCACGTTCATTCCAAAAATCACGTTCCTGAAGGTTTTATTCCGCTTGGACTCCGTTTGATATTCTTTTTCTGCGAAACTCTGAAATAGGCAAAAAATAGCAATTCTGGGCTGGGCCTCCGGTTAATAGGTCAGTCCATAAATAATATAAAAGTATATAATAAAGCCCAATAATATCCAAAACAGAATATAATATATCATGGAACAATCAAAAATTATAGATACATTGGAGACGTATCAAGCATCCCCAATCTTAATTCCTGCTCGTCCTCGAGTAGGTAAATGATAAAAACAAATTTTTTGATGTGGAATGCTACTTGGCATAATTTTAATGTAATTCTCTTAATTGTGGTATGAATAGTCAGATCCGAAAGAATCAAGACAAAAGTTTAATATTGTCATAAAAATAATAATAATTCAAGCATACTAACTAAGCAATTATGTCTTCTCAACATAACATTGTTGGGGAACGTAGTAATTTCAAAAAAATTCCTACGCACACGCAAGATCATGGTGATGCATAGCAACGAGAGGGGAGAGTGTTGTCTACGTACCCTCGTAGACCGACAGCGGAAGTGTTATGACAACGCGGTTGATGTAGTCGTACTTCTTCACGGCCCGACCGATCAAGCACCGAAACTACGGCACCTCCGTGTTCTAGCACACGTTCAGCTCGATGACGATCCCCGCACTCCGATCCAGCAAAGTGTCGGGGAAGAGTTCCGTCAGCACGACGGCGTGGTGACGATCTTGATGTTCTACCGTCGCAGGGCTTCGCCTAAGCACCGCTACAATATTATCGAGGAGTGTGGTGGAAGGGGGCACCGCACACGGCTAAGAAAACGATCACGAGGATCAACTTGTGTGTCTAGGGGTGCCCCCTGCCCCCGTATATAAAGGAGCAAGGGGAGGAGGCCGGCCGGCCCTAGGGCGCGCCAAGGAGGAGGAGTCCTCCTCCTAGTAGGAGTAGGACTCCCCTCTTTCCTACTCCTACTAGGAGGCGGAAAGGAAGGGGGAGAGGGAGAAGGAAAGGGGGCGCCGCCACCCCTCTCCTAGTCCAATTCGGACCAGAGGGGGAGGGGGCACGCGGCCCACCCTGGCTGCCCCTCTCTCTCTCTCCACTAGGGCCCATAAGGCCCATTACTTCTCCCCGAGGGGGGGGGTCCGGTAACCCTCCGGCACTCCGGTTTTCTCCGAAATCACCCGGAACACTCCCGGTGTCCGAATATAGCCGTCCAATATATCAATGTTTATGTCTCGACCATTTAGAGACTCCTGGTCATGTCCGTGATCACATCCGGGACTCCGAACTAACTTCGGTACATCAAAACTCATAAACTCATATTATAACTGTCATCGAAACCTTAAGCGTGCGGACCCTACGGGTTCGAGAACAATGTAGACATGACCGAGACACGTCTCCGGTCAATAACCAATAGCGGAACCTGGATGCTCATATTAGCTCCCACATATTCTGCGAAGATCTTTATCGGTCAGACTGCATAACAACATACGTTGTTCCCTTTGTCATCGGTATGTTACTTGCCCGAGATTCGATCGTCGGTATCTCCATACCTAGTTCAATCTCGTTACCGGCAAGTCTCTTTACGCGTTCCATAATACATCACCCTGCAACTAACTCATTAGTTTCAATGCTTGCAAGGCTTATATTGATGTGCATTACCGAGTGGGCCCAGAGATACCTCTCCGACAATCGGAGTGACAAATCCTAATCTCGAAATACGCCAACCCAACATGTACCTTTGGAGACACCTGTAGAGCTCCTTTATAATCACCCAGTTACATTGTGACGTTTGGTAGCACACAAAGTGTTCCTCCGGCAAACGGGAGTTGCATAATCTCATAGTCATAGGAACATGTATAAGTCATGAAGAAAGCAATAGCAACATACTAAACGATCGGGTGCTAAGCTAATGGAATGGGTCATGTCAATCACATCATTCTTCTAATGATGTGATCCCGTTAATCAAATAACAACTCTTTTGTTCATGGTTAGGAAACATAACCATCTTCGATTAACGAGCTAGTCAAGTAGAGGCATACTAGTGACACTCTGTTTGTCTATGTATTCACACATGTATTATGTTTCCGGTTAATACAATTCTAGCATGAATAATAAACATTTATCATGATATAAGGAAATAAATAATAACTTTATTATTGCCTCTAGGGCATATTTCCTTCAGTCTCCCACTTGCACTAGAGTCAATAATCTAGTTCGCAACGCCATGTGATTCAACACTAATAGTTGACATCACCATGTGATTAACACCCATAGCTCACATCGTCATGTGACCTATACCCAAAGGGTTTACTATAGTCAGTAATTTAGTTCACATCGTTTATGCGATTAACACCCAAAGAGTACTAAGGTGTGATCATGTTTTGCTTGTGAGATAAGTTTAGTCAACGGGTCTGTCACATACAGATCCGTAAGTATTTTGCGAATTCTATGTCTACAATGCTCTGCATGGAGCTACTCTAGCTAATTGCTCCCACTTTCAATATGTATCTAGATCGAGACTTAGAGTCATCCAGATCTGTGTCAAAAATTGCATCGACGTAACTTTTTACGACGAACCTTTTGTCACCTCCATAATTGAGAAATATTTCCTTATTCCACTAAGGATAATTTTGACCGCTGTCCAGTGATCTACTCTTAGATCACTATTGTACTCCCTTGCTTAACACAGTGTAGGGTATACAATAGATCTGGTACACAACATGGCATACTTTATAGAACCTATGGCTGAGGCATAGGGAATGACTTTCATTCTCTCTCTATCTTCTGTCGTTGTTGGGCTTTGAGTCTTACTCAATTTCACACCTTGTAACACAGCTGAAAACTCTTTCTTTGACTGACCCATTTTGAATTACTTCAAAATATTGTCAAGGTATGTACTCATTGAAAAAACTTATCAAGCGTCTTGATCTATCTCTATAGATATTGATGCTTAATATGTAAGCAGCTTCACCAAGGTCTTTGTTTGAAAAGCTTCTTTCAAAACACTCCTTTATGCTTTGCAGAATAATTCTACATTATTTTTGATCAACAATATGACATTGACATATACTTATGAGAAATGTTGTAGTGCTCCCACTCACTTTCTTGTAAATACAGACTTCAGCGCAAATCTATATAAAATTATATGCTTTGATCATCTCATCAAAGCGCATATTCCAACTCTAAGATGCTTGCACCAGTCCATAGATGGATCGCTGGAGCTTGCACATTTTGTTAGCACCCTTAGGATTGAGAAAACCTTCTGGTTGTATCATATACAACTCTTCTTTAATAAATCCATTAAGGAATGCAGTTTTGTTTATCCATTTGCCGGATATCATAAAATGCGGAAATTGCTAACATGATTCGGACAGACTTAAGCATAGATACGAGTGAGAAACTCTCATTGTAGTCAACACCTTGAACTTGTCGAAAACCTTTTTGCGACAATTCTAGCTTTGTAGATAGTAACACTACTATCAGCATCCGTCTTCCTCTTGAAGATCTATTTAATCTCAATGGCTCACCGATCATTGGGCAAGTCAATCAAAGTCCATACTTTGTTCTCATACACGGATCTCATCTCAGATTTCATGGCCTCAAGCCATTTCGCGGAATCTGGGCTCATCATCGCTTCCTCATAGTTTGTACGCTCATCATGGTCAAGTAACATGACCTCCAGAACTGGATTACCGTACCACTCTGGTGCGGATCTCACTCTGGTTTACCTACGAGGTTTGGTAGTAACTTGATCTGAAGTTACATGATCATCATCATTAGCTTCCTCACTAATCGGTCTAGTAGTCACAGGAACAGATTTCTTTGATGAACTACTTTCCAATAAGGGAGCAGGTACAGTTACCTCATGAAGTTCTACTTTCCTCCCACTCACTTCTTTCGAGAGAAACTCCTTCTCTAGAAATGATCCATTCTCAGCAATGAATAACTTGCCTTCAGATCTGTGATAGAAGGTGTACCCAACAGTCTCCTTTGGGTATCCTATGAAGACATATTTCTCCGATTTGGGTTTGAGCTTATCAGGATGAAACTTTTTCATATAAGCATCACAACCCCAAACTTTAAGAAACGACAACTTTGGTTTCTTGCCAAACCACAGTTCAGATTGTGTCGTCTCAACGGACTTAGATGGTGACTTAGATGGTGCCCTTTTAAACGTGAATGTAGCTGTCTTTAATGCATAACCCCAAAACGATGTTGGTAAATCTGTAAGAAACATTATAGATTGCACTATATCTAATAAAGTACGGTTATGACGTTCGGACACACCATTATGCTGTGGTGTTCCAGGTGGCATGAATTTGTGAAACTTTTCCACATAGTTTTAATTGAAGACCAAACTCGTAACTCAAATATTTGTCTCTGCGATCAGATCGTAGAAACCATATTTTTCTTTTTACGATGATTTTCCACTTCACTCTAAAATTCTTTGAACTTTTCAAATGTTTCAGACTTATGTTTCATCAAGTAGATATACCCATATCTTCTCAAATCATATGTGAAGGTCAGAAAATAACGATACCCGCCACGAGCTTCAACACTCATCGGATCGCATACATCAGGATGTATTATTTCTAATAAGTCCGTTGCTCGCTCCATTGTTCCGAAGAACATAGTCTTTAGTCATCTTGCCCATAAGGCATGGTTCGCAAGCACCATGTGATTCATAATCAAGTGATTCCAAAAATCCCATCAGCATGGAGTTTCTTCATGCGCTTTACACCAATATGACCTAAACGGCAGTGCCACAAATAAGTTGCACTATCATTATTAACTCTGCATCTTTTGGTTTCAATATTATGAATATGTGTATCACTATGATCGAGATCCAATGAACTATTTTCATTGGGTGTGTAACCATATAAGGTTTTATTCATGTAATAGAACAACAATTTATTCTCTTACTTAAATGAATAACCGGATTACAATAAACATGATCAAATCATATTCATGCTCAACGCAAACACCAAATAACACTTATTTAGGTTCAACATTAATCCCGAAAGTATAGGGAGTGTGCAATGATGATCATATCAATCTTGGAACCACTTCCAACACACATCGTCACTTCACCATTAACTAGTCTCTGTTTATTCTGCAACTCCCGTTTCGAGTTACTAATCTTAGCAACTGAACTAGTATCAAATACTGAGGGGTTGCTATAAACACTAGTAAAGTACACATCAATAACATGTATATCAAATATACTTATGTTCACTTTGCCAGCCTTCTTATCCGCCAATCACTTGGGGTAGTTCCGCTTCCAGTGACCAGTCCCTTTGCAGTAGAAGCACTTAGTCTCAGGCTTAGGACCAAACTTGGGCTTCTTCACTTGAGCAGCAACTTGCTTGCTGTTTTTATTGAAGTTCCCCTTTTTCCCTTTGCCCTTTTCTTGAAACTAGTGATCTTGTCAATCATCAACACTTGATGTTTTTCTCAATTTCTACCTTCGTCAATTTCAGCATTACGAAGAGCTTGGGAGTCGTTTCCGTTATCCCTTGCATATCATAGTTCATCACGAAGTTCTACTAACTTGGTGATGGTGACTAGAGAATTCTGTCAATCACTATTTTATTTGGAAGATTAACTCCCATTTGATTCAAGCGATTGTAGTACCCAGACAATCTGAGCACATGCTCACTAGTTGAGCGATTCTCCTCCATCTTTTAGCTATAGAACTTGTTGGAGGCTACATATCTCTCAACTCGGGTATTTGCTTGAAATATTAACTTCAACTCCTGGAACATGTCATATGGTCCATGACGTTCAAAACGTCTTTGAAGTCCCGATTCTAAGACGTTAAGCATGGTGCACTAAACTATCAAGTAGTCATCATATTGAGCTAGCCAAACGTTCATAACGTCTACATCTGCTCCTGCAATAGGTCTGTCACCTAGCGGTGCATCAAGGACATAATTCTTCTGTGCAGCAATGAGGATAAACTTCAGATCACGGATCCAATCCGCATCATTGATACTAACATCTTTCAACACAATTTTCTCTAGGAACATATGAAAGCAACAACGTGAGCTATTGATCTTCAACATAGATATTCTAATACTACCAGGACTAAGTTCATGATAAATTAAAGTTCAATTAATCATATTACTTAAGAACTCCCACTTAGATAGACATCCGTCTAATCCTCTAAGTGATCACGTGATCCAAATCAACTAAACCATGTCCGATCATCACGCGAGATGGAGTAGCTTCATTGGTGAACATCACTATGTTGATCATATCTACTATATGATTCACGCTGGACCTTTCGGTCTCCGTGTTCCGAGGCCATATATGTATATGCTTGGCTCGTCAAGTATAACCTGAGTATTCCGCATGTGCAACTATTTTGCACCCGTTGTATTTGAACGGAGAGCCTATCACACCCGAACATCACGTGGTGTCTCAGCACGAAGAACTTTCGCAACGGTGCATACTCAGGGAGAACACTTCTTGATAATTAGTGAGAGATCATCTTAAAATGCTACCGTCAATTAAAGCAAGATAAGATGCATAAAAGATAAACATCACATGCAATCAATATAAGTGATATGATATGGCCATCATCATCTTGCGCTTGTGATCTCCATCTTCGAAGCACCGTCATGATCACCATCGTCACCGGCGCGACACCTTGATCATCATCGTAGCATCGTTGTCGTCTCGCCAATCTTATGCTTCCACGACTATCGCTACCGCTTAGTGATAAAGTAAAGCATTACAGCGCAATTGCATTGCATACAATAAAACGACAACCATATGGCTCCTGCCAGTTGCCGATAACTCGGTTACAAAACATGATCATCTCATACAATAAAATTTAGCATCATGTCTTGACCATATCACATCACAACATACCCAGCAAAAACAAGTTAGACGTCCTCTACTTTGTTGTTGCAAGTTTTACGTGGCTGCTACGGGCTTAAGCAAGAAGCAATCTTACCTACGCATCAAAACCACAATGATAGTTTGTCAAGTTGGTGCTATTTTAACCTTCGCAAGGACCGGACGTAGCCATACTCGGTTCAACTAAAGTTGGAGAAACTGACACCCGCCAGCCACCTATGTGCAAAGCACGTCGGTAGAACCAGTCTCGTGTAAGCGTACGCGTAATGTCGGTCCGGGATGCTTCATCCAACAATACCGCCAAACCAAAGTATGACATGCTGGTAAGCAGTATGACTTATATCGCCCACAACTCGCTTGTGTTCTACTCATGCATATAACATCAACACATAAAACCTAGGCTCGGATGCCACTGTTGGGGAACGTAGTAATTTCAAAAAAATTCCTACGCACATGCAAGATCATGATGATGCATAGCAACGAGAGGGGAGAGTGTGTCTACGTACCCTCATAGACCGACAGCGGAAGCGTTATGACAACGCGGTTGATGTAGTCGTACGTCTTCACGGCCCGACCGATCAAGCACCGAAACTACGGCACCTCCGAGTTCTAGCACACGTTCAGCTCGATGACGATCCCCGGACTCCGATCCAGCAAAGTGTAGGGGAAGAGTTCCGTCAACACGACGGCGTGGTGACGATCTTGATGTTCTACCGTCGCAGGGCTTCGCCTAAGCACCGCTACAATATTATCGAGGAGTATGGTGGAAGGGGGCATCGCACACGGCTAAGAAAACGATCATGAGGATCAACTTGTGTGTCTAGGGGTGCCCCTGCCCCCGTATATAAAGGAGCAAGGGGACGAGGCCGGCCGGCCCTAGGGCGCGCCAAGGAGGAGTCCTCCTCCTCCTAGTAGGAGTAGGACTCCCCTCTTTCCTACTCCTACTAGGAGGGGGAAAGGAAAGGGGAGAGGGAGAAGGAAAGGGGGGCGCCCCCCCTTTCCTAGTCCAATTCGGACCAGACGGGGAGGGGACGCGCGGCCCACCCTGGCTGCCCCTCTCTCTCTCCACTAGGGCACATAAGGCCCATTACTTCTCCCGGGGGGGGGTCCGGTAACCCTCCGGCACTCCGGTTTTCTCCGAAATCACCCGGAACACTTCTGGTGTCCGAATATAGCCGTCCAATATATCAATCTTTATGTCTCGACCATTTCGAGACTCCTCGTCATGTCCGTGATCACATCCGGGTCTCCGAACTAACTTTGGTTCATCAAAACTCATAAACTCATAATATAACTGTCATCGAAACCTTAAGCGTGCAGACCCTACGGGTTCGAGAACAATGTAGACATGACCGAGACACGTCTCCAGTCAATAACCAATAGCAGAACCTGGATGCTCATATTGGCTCCCACATATTCTACAAAGATCTTTATCAGTCAGACCGCATAACAACATACGTTGTTCCCTTTGTCATCGGTATGTTACTTGCCCGAGATTCGATCGTCGGTATCTCAATACCTAGTTCAATCTCATTAACGGCAAGTATCTTTACTCGTTCCGTAATACATCATCCCGCAACTAACTCATTAGTTGCAATGCTTGCAAGGCTTATATTGATGTGCATTACCGAGTGGGCCCAGAGATACCTCTCCGACAATCGGAGTGACAAATCCTAATCTCGAAATACGCCAACCCAACATGCACCTTTGCAGACACCTGTAGAGCTCCTTTATAATCACCCAGTTACGTTGTGACGTTTGGTAGCACACAAAGTGTTCCTTCGGCAAACGGGAGTTGCATAATCTCATAGTCATAGGAACATTTATAAGTCATGAAGAAAGCAATAGCAACATACTAAACGATCGGGTGCTAAGCTAATGGAATGGGTCATGTCAATCACATCATTCTTCTAATGATGTGATCTCGTTAATCAAATAACAACTCTTTTGTTCATGGTTAGGAAACATAACCATCTTCGATTAATGAGCTAGTCAAGTAGAGGCATACTAGTGACACTCTGTTTGTCTATGTATTCACACATGTATTATGTTTCCGGTTAATACAATTCTAGCATGAATAATAACCATTTATCATGATATAAGGAAATAAATAATAACTTTATTATTGCCTCTAGGGCATATTTCCTTCAAACATGGCCAAAGAAAGTTATCCCTACAAAATCATATTGTCTGGCTATGCTCTATCTTCACCACACAAAGTATTTAAATCATGCACAACCCCGATGAGAAGCCAAGCAATTGTTTCATACTTTTGGTGTTCTCAAACTTCTTCAATCTTCATGCAATACATGAGCATGAGCCATGGACATAGCACTATATGTGGAATAGAATGTTGGCTATGGAGAAGACAAAAAAGGAGTAGATAGTCTCACATAACCTAGGCGTGTCAACGGGCTATGGAGATGCCCATTAATAGATATCAATGTGAGTGAGTAGGGATTGCCATGCAACAGATGCACTAGAGCTATAAGTATATGAAAGCTCAACAAAAGGAACTAAGTGGGTGTGCATCCAACTCGCTTGCTCACAAAGACCTAGGGCATTTTGAGGAAGCCCATCATTAGAATATACAAGCCAAGTTCCATAATGAAAAATCCCACTAGTATATGAAAGTGATATCATAGGAGACTCTCTATCATGAAGATCATGGTGCTACTTTGAAGCACAAGTGTGGTAAAAGAATAGTAGCATTGTCCCATCTCTCTTTTTCTCTCATTTTTTGGGCCTTTTCTCTCTTTTTTATTGCCTCTTTTTTTTCATTTAGTCAAGAGTCTCATCCCGACTTGTGGGGGAATCATAGTCTCCATCATCCACTACAAGAGATTAGGCCTACTATGACGAGACAAGAAGTGTCATCGAATAGCTAATAACTTCACAAATTACCCCTAAGTGACGTTTTATGGGCGTCACAAGGATCGCCATGGAATCCCCGTCACAGATTACTCCTAGTGACGGCGCGCGCAAAGTAACGTCACAAAAATAGGACCTTCGGTGATGTTCTTTACTACGTCATCAACTTGTTACTTCAATGACAATCACTTAATGTCACGCGTTACATGAAAATATGCCATATACAATGACAAAGCAACGTCACTGACTTCAGCCACACCAACACCCGAGCAGGCTATCCCACTGCTAGCTTTTCATTATTGACGAGGATGACACCGTCAAAATATATTTAATTATTTCAAATTTGTAGAACAAATTATCAAATACACTATATTCCAAATGCATATCATAGTAAGTATCTAATTCACATCACAGTATATTATATAAATAAGATAAGATCCAAATCACATCATAAATTTGAATGAACGACAAATCATATCATATAATCAACCGTCTCAGCCAAATCATCCTCTAACTAGAAGTGACAATAAAATGGAACACTCACTCTGGAGTTTGACACGACAATAGACAAGTTAAAAAGGCAATATTTAAATAACTAAAGACCACATGTGTTGTCCTGATGATTACAACATATGATTCAACAACTATCTTTCCATCACAAAAGGATGGCCTTCATGCACCGTCAGGTTTGGAATGGGACTGCTAAGTTGCTTGCTGAGTTCCTTGAGCCTTTAAGAGAAAACCAATCAGGTTATCCATCTCATGTTGCTTCTTTTGCCAGGCTTCATTCTTCTCTTGCTGTCTCTTCTTCACAGCTTGCAATTCTCCATGTTCCTTCCCCTGCATGTCTTCAAATGTTGTCACTTGTGCTTCAAGCCTCGCGGCTAACTCCTCTCGATGCCTATAAATTCAACAAACACAACAACGTTGTACCTTTGATGAGATGAAAACAGACAAGATAACAAGGTACAAGAGTACCACTAAGAGGCTTACAATCTATCAAATTAATAATATGAAATAAAGAGGTACATTATTAAATGGCAAGGCAAGCACATACAGATGGGCAAATGAAAGAGTAAACCCAAGAATATCTTATAATGGTTAAAAAAACATGCAAACCAATCATTTATTATTTTAAAAAGCAGCAAGAAACACAAATAATATATCAAGTCAACAACCCAGGCAAGAAGAAAATGGACCTTAAAAGATCTAACAATTTTACATGTGAAAATGTACTTTCCAGGAGCTTAAATCAATATAAGAAAGTAGATAAGTGAGGATGCAAACACAGGACACACTAATATTGTACTCCCTCTGTCCGAAAAAACTTGTCCCAAACTTGTTCATCAAATGGATGAATCTAGCACTAACTTGATGCTAGATACATCCATTTGAGAGACAAGCGTTTTCAGGCGGAGGGAGTATATAACTAACTGTTTAAGAGAAAGCCATTTTACATGTCCAAAATGTTCAGAACTAAAAACAACAAAAAATACTATTACTGTCGCTGTTGGCATAGTTCCGAAAACCAAAAAGTTCACTATACTCTTTCAAAATTAAGGCTCAATGGATGGTGTTGTACGTTTGTAAAGTAGGAGCAGCTTGAGTTTACCATGTATCTGCTTTTATCAAGTTCTGGGCGTACGAAAATGCTTGTCGGCTTTAGACCCTTAACATCATGGGTAGCAATCAGTTAGGAGCGGCAAGGCAAATATTAAGTGTAGTTCCCTTTTATTTAGTAGTGGAGATAAAAGTACACTGGCACAGGGCTATACATCTCCGTAAGGTGTCAAAATCAAGTGCAATCTCAGTGTTTATTCAGTTTTGACAGCACTAGTTAGGGACTATTTATGGGGCAGCAGAACCACAAGCAGGCAGGAGAACCACAAGCAGGCAGTAGAATCAGTTTCAAGTTTTAGCTAACCACAAGCAGGCAGTAGAATCAGTTTAAGGTTTCAGGTTTTAACCACAAGCACTGTGGCCGTGTGGTGCCTGAGTTCAGTTAAAGGGGCAATCTGTTACCGTGCGTGGGTATGACTTGTAAAACTGGCTCTGAATTCCTCTCCAATACAACTCTGTATCTCACCTTCTCTCTTTCGTCTACCTCACCTCGGTGCTTTTCTCCCCCAAATCCCTTCATTGTATCCTGGTGACCCTAATTAACGAGAAGGGCGGGATGATTAGTATGCATGAACCCTAATCACTGAACATTAAGGGCTTGAGGGATGAGGAAGGCGGGATGAGAAAATTACTGAGAGCCATTACCGGTTGCTGTAGTCGGTGGGGAAAGGCTCACGCGCGGGTTGATGCGGTGGATCTGAGCTCCGCTGGTGGGGCGGCCTCCTTCAATCCGCTGTCGCCGGTCGCTGCAAATCAGGGGGAGAATAGAGCGGAGTGCTCGCGGGGTTGGTTGATGTTGTGGATCGGAGCTTGAACCGACGGGGCGGCCAGCCGGCGACCCCCAATCTTCTTCAGGCCCTGATCGCTGCAGTTGTGGGATAGGAGAACAGATTGAATCTGGCGAAAAAATGCCGGGGTGGGCGGTGGCTTTTAGCGGCGCCTCTTTGCTGGCGAAATAGAAGAGTAATTTTGGATGGGTCCTTGACGGGTGGGGACACAGGGTGGATGCAGAAAAGGATTTAGAGAAGCGGGGGGAAAGAGTACATGGGGGTGGAGGGAAAATAGTATTTTTTTAACGAGATGGTTAATTTCAGAATTTAATTTCCACACAATATTATGTAATCATTTTATTCGAACTAAGTATCAAATGATTATTAAAAAGGTAAATCTTTAAAATACATTATGGTGTGTTTTTTTCATGCATTTTTTTTGGAGTTGAAATAAATATGTCAAAAGTGGTAGACGGTACAATGCGGGCTCTATACCGCTTCGTACGATATGGTGGTCAGATGGATCCGCTTAAGGTTTGTACGGGGGGAGTGGAGACACTTACTTGGAATTGGCAATGGCTAGTCGGAACTGATCCGTGTTGTACTTTGTCTATCATAATCCTGCCTCTCCCTATCACTATACGTCGCCAACTAGAACCGAGAAGACGATCAGATCGAGTCACATATGCCCCGAGAAGAAAGAACAAACCTACAGATAGTCACACAAGCCTGGGCGTATAGTCCAAGAAGATAATTAAGAACCTCTATAACAATTTATATTGCATTTGAACTCTTTCCCAGTGGCAACGATGTTGGTGCAGATCATGGTGGTAATCGGTTTGGACTCCGTACCAATCATTTTTGCATCGACTTGATTTTCTTAATTTTTTAGATAGAACGAAACAACATCACCTCACGGGTACCCCATTCAAGTTTTTTGCCCAGCAACTACTTGTTTATAGATAAGAATAAAAAAAAGATTTCCCGTCGACTCTACTACTTCCATTTTAACTTTTGTGATAGAACAAAACAACATTAGCTCCCGAGCGCCCAATTGAAGTTTTCAGCATAGCCGTACTACCTATATAATATAAGAACAAAATAAATGTGTTAAAAATTATTTTTCTCATTAGCAGTTCATTCTCTTATTTACATTTTTTACTTTTGAGATAAAAAAACATCAGTGCACGAACGCCCGATTAAAGTTATTTTCTGAGCCGCCCCCTATTTATATTAGAAAAACAATACAGCCATCTAACAAAAGAGCAAAACAAGGTTTTCCATTTATAAAAACTAATAATTATAAGTATTTCCATGGCCAATACCTACTTATATTTGATAGAACAAAATAATTACAATGCTCAATAGCCTTTGGAAAGATTATGGCCCACTTTCAAAACCTACCTCACATCAGCCTATGAACGCTATGGTGGGACCCATAAAAAAACTAGCTATGGTGGGTCCCATTGCTAGACGTTAAATGACAAAAAATTGATCGTCACACATTTGTAGTATTCAATGACCATCAAGTTTGTCATGAAAAATACTAGTCCGTCACAGAAATTGGCAGCCGGGTGTGCTCACAGGCTGAGAAATTCCAGTGACGTTTATCGTCACCGATCTGTAGTAATTGGTGACGCCACCTACCAGAACATCACACATTAAGCATTTTGATGACGTTGTCCACCATCGTCATGAGGATTTTCGTCACGGTATGTCAATTTTGTTGTAGTGATCCTTTCCTCACTTGGGACAATGCTCTAAAAATGATGATCATCACACTTTTATTTACTTACAACTCAACAATTACAATTCAATACTTAGAACAAAATATGACTCTATGTCAATGCCTCCGGTGGTGTACCGGGATATGCAATGAATCAAGAGTGACATGTATGAAAGAATTATGAACGATGGCTGTGCCACAAATACAATGTCAACTACATGATCATGCAAAGCAATATGACAATGATGGAGCGTGTCAAAATAAACGGAACGGTGGTAAGTTGCATGGCAATATATCTCGGAATGGCTATGGAAATGCCATGATAGGTAGGTATGGTGGCTGTTTTGAGAAAGGTATATGGTGGGTGTATGATACCGGCGAAAAGTGCTCGGTATTAGAGAGGCTAGCAATGGTGGAAGGAAGAAAGTGCGTATAATCCATGGACTCAACATTAGTCATAAAGAACTCATATACTTATTGCAAAAAAATCAACAAGTTATCAAAGCAAAGTATTACGCGCATGCTCCTAGGGGGATAGATTGGTAGGAAAAGACCATCGCTCGTCCCCGACCGCCACTCATAAGGAAGACAATCAATAAATAAATCATGCTCCGACTTCATCACATAACAGTTCACCATACGTGCATGCTACGGGAATCACACACTTTAACACAAGTATTTCTCAAATTCAAAACTACTCAACTAGCATGACTCTAATATCAACATCTTCATATCTCAAAACAATTATCTAGCATCAAACTTCTCATAGTATTCAACACACTCATAAGATTTATTTTACTAATCTTGAATGCCTAACATAATTAAAGCAAATTACCACGCTGTTTTGTAGGACTCTCAACATAATCTAAGTGAATCATGAGAGAACAATAGTTTCTATAAAACAAATCCACCACCGTGCTCTAAAAGATATAAGTGAAGCACTAGAGCAAAAATATATAACTCAAAAGATATAAGTGAAGCACATAGAGTATTATAACAATTTCCGAATCATGTGTGTCTCTCTCAAAGGGTGTGTACAGCAAGGATGATTGTGGCAAACTAACAAATAAAGACTCAAATAATACAAGATGCTCCAAGAAAAACACATATCATGTGGTGAACAAAAATATAGCTTCAAGTAAAGTTACCGATGGAAGTAGACGAAAAGAGGGGATGCCTTCTGGGGCATCCCCAAGCTTTGGCTTTTAGGTGTCCTTAGATTATCTTGGGGTGCCATGGGCATCTCCAAGCTTAGGCTCTTTCCACTCCTTGTTCCATAATCCATCAAATCTTTACCCAAAACTTGAAAACTTCACAACACAAAACTCAAAATAGAAAATCTCGTGAGCTCCGTTAGCGAAACAAAACAAAACACCACTTCAAGGTACTGTAATCAACTCATTCTTTATTTATATTGGTGTTAAACCTACTGTATTCCAACTTCTCTATGGTTTATAAACTATTTTACTAGCCATAGATTCATCAAAATAAGCAAACAACACACGAAAAACAGAATCTGTCAAAAACAGAACAGTCTGTAGTAATTTGTAGCTAACGCAAGTTCTGGAACCCCAAAAATTCTAAAATAAATTGCTGGGCCTGAGGAATTTATCATCTGCAAAAAGAATTAACTAAATATCGCCTTCCAAATAAATATGGCAGCAGTTCTCGTGAGCGCTAAAGTTTCTGTTTTTACAACAAGATTAAAAAGACTTTCCTCAAGTCTTCCCAACGGTTCTACTTGGCACAAACACTAACTAAACACAAAAAAACACAACCAAAACAGAGGCTAGATAAATTATTTATTAGTAAACAGGAGCAAAAAGCAAGGAATAAAAATAAAATTGGGTTGCCTCCCAACAAGCGCTATCGGTTAACGCCCCTAGCTAGGCATAATAGCAAGGATAGATCTAGGTATTGCCATGTTTGGTAGGCAATCCATAAGTGGCTCCCATAATAGATTCATATGGTAATTTTATTTTCTTTCTAGGGAAGTGTTCCATGCCTCTCCTTAACGTAAATTGGAATCTAATATTCCCTTCCTTCATATCAATAATTGCACCAATCGTTCTAAGGAAAGGTCTACCAAGAATAATAGGACATGAAGGATTGCAATCTATATCAAGAACAATAAAATCTATGGGCACATAATTCCTATTTGCAACAATAAGAACATCATTAATTCTTCCCATAGGTTTCTTAATGGTGGAATCCGCAAGGTGCAAGTTTAAAGAGCAATCATCAAAATCACGGAAACCTAGCAAATCACACAAAGTCTTTGGAATCATGGAAACACTAGCACCCAAATCACACAAAGCATAACACTCATGATCTTTAATTTTAATTTTAATAGTAGGTTCCCACTCATCATAAAGTTTTCTAGGGATAGAAACTTCCAACAAAATTGTTGTAGGTTCCCACTCATCATAATAGTAGGTTCCCACTCATCATAATATTAGATTCAAAATCAGAGGGTATCTTATTAAAATTTCCATAAGAATTGTTGTAGGAATTACCATAATTGTTAGATGAATTACTAGGATACGGCCTAGGATTAAAGTTTCCTCTATACGCGTTGTTACCAAAATTATTCCTACCAACAAAATTCACATCCATAGATTCATTATTATTCTCAATCAAAGTAGACAAAGGCATATCATTAGGATCAGAAGAAACACTTTTATTAGCAAATAATTTCATAAGTTCATCCATCTTTCCACACAAAACATTAATTTCTTCTATCGCATGCACTTTCTTATTAGTAGATCTTTCAGTATGCCATTGAGAATAATTACCATAATATTATCTAGGAGTTTAGTAGCTTCTCCTAAAGTGATTTCCATAAAAGTGCCTCCCGCGGCCGAATCTAAAAGATTTCTAGAAGCAAAATTCAATCCGGCATAAAAAAATTGTATAATCATCCACAAATTCAAACCATGTGTAGGGCAATTACGTATCATTAATTTCATCCTCTCCCAAGCTTGTGTAACCTGTTCATGATCAAGTTGCTTAAAATTCATGATATCGTTTCTAAGAGAGACGATCTTAGCGGGAGGAAAATACTTAGAGATAAAAACATCTTTGCACTTATTCCAAGAGTCAATACTATTTTTAGGCAAAGAAGAAAACCAAGCTTTAGCACAATCTCTAAGCGAAAATGGGAATAGCTTCAATTTAACAATATCATTATCCACATCTTTCTTCTTTTGCATATCACACAAGTCAACAAAGTTGTTTAGATGAGTAGCGGCATCTTCACTAGGAAGGCTAAAACAGATCTTTCATGACAAGATTCACCAAAGCAGCATTAATTTCACAAGATTCAACATCGGTAAGAGGAGCAATCAGAGTGCTAATAAAATCATTGTTGTTGGTATTGGTAAAGTCACACAATTTGGTATTATCTTGAGCCATCGTGACAAGCAAGCAATCCAACACACAAGCAAACAAGAAACGGGCAAAAGAGGCAAATAGGGAAAGAGAAGGAGGACGGAGAGAGAGGGCGAATAAAACGGCAAGGGTGAAGTGGGAGAGAGGAAACCGAGAGGCAAATGGCAAATAATGTAATGCAGGAGATAAGGTTTTGTGATGGGTACTTGGTATGTTGACTTTTGCGTAGACTCCCCAGCAACGGCGCCAGAAATCCTTCTTGCTACCTCTTGAGCACTGCGTTGGTTTACTCTTGAAGAGGAAAGGGTGATGCAGTAAAGCAGTGTAAGTATTTCCATCAATTTTTGAGAACCAAGGTATCAATCCAGTAGGAGGCCAGGCACGAGTCCCTCGCACCCACACAAACAAATAAAATCCTCGCAACCAACGCAGTAAAGGGTTGTCAATCCCTTCATGGTCACTTACGAAAGTGAGATCTGATAGATATGATAAGATAATATTTTTGGTATATTTATGATAAAGATGCAAAGTAAAGAAAGTAAAATAAACGGCAAAAGAAATAGCTTGTTGACAGGAGATTAATATGATGGAAAATAGACCCGGGGGCCATAGGTTTCACTAGTGGCTTCTCTTGAGAGCATAAGTATTACGGTGGGTAAACAAATTATTGTTGAGAAATTGACAGAATTGAGCATAGTTATGAGAATATCTAGCTATGATCATGTATATAGGCATCACGTCCGAGACAAGTAGACCGACTCCTGCCTGCATCTACTACTATTACTCCACACATCGACCACTATCCAGCATGCATCTAGAGTATTAAGTTCAAAAGAACAGAGTAATGCTTTAAGTAAGATGACATGATGTAGAGGGATAAACTCATGCAATATGATATAAACCCCATCTTGTTATCCTCGATGGCAACAATACAATACGTTCCTTGCTGCCCCTACTGTCACTGGGAAAGGACACCGCAAGATTGAACCCAAAGCCAAGCACTTCTCCCATTGCAAGAAAGATCAATCTAGTAGGCCAAACCAAACTGATAATTCGAATAGACTTGCAAAGATAACCAATCATACATAAAAGAATTCAGAGAAGATTCAAATATTGTTCATAGATAAACTTGATCATAAACCCACAATTCATCGGTCTCAACAAACACACCGCAAAAGAAGATTACATCGAATAGATGTCCACAAGAGAGGGGGAGAATGTCAGGACCCTGATTCCAAGTCACATCGATCTAGCCGGTAACACCTCATATCACTTTGCGGCCTCACGCACGGTATCCCACGGGTGTCGCCTTACCATGGCCCGGGACCGTTTGCGCCTTTTGGCTCACGTATATGATAGTGTCGCTAGCATCCATATGACAGAGAACCCGGGCCGACATGGCTAGTCGTGAACCCAAAGCGGCACAGACCTATGGAGACAGGCATACATGAATCACATCGAACATGTCAGTCATCAACGAGTGATTCCGGGCTGTAGCACTGGGCTAACAGGACTCCGGGGAACCCCGGGCTGTAGCAGGATAGGCAGGACTCCGGAAGTCACCATGTGACATTTCCTCGAAGGGACAGACATAGGGACGAAGTGAAACACATGCCGGCCAGTCAAGTGTCCTGAACAGTAGTGCTGGGCTAGCAGGACTCCGGTGAACCGGGCTGTAGCGGACTAATATGGCTCGAGGAACACTAGACTACATTTCCCCATAAGAAAGGCTGCCAAGGATAAACAACTAGATTGTCGGATCCCACTCATACCAAGCATTTCAATCATACACACAATATGCCCGATATGAGTACATACAACATGGCATCACAACAAAACTCTACAACTCAAGTACTTTATTTAAAGGCTCCAGGGAGCCATACATAACATGTTCATACAGATAGGGGTCACATGACACGACACTCAAGTCATACAAACATACAAGCACATGCGGAAGCAACTAGTCTGAGTACAGACTCTAGAAAGAAAGAAGGCTTCTCGAAGCCTGTCTATCTACATAGGGACCTCCATGGCCAAGATCACCACCTGGGTGGCTCGTCACTCGTCCACGTCAAGGTCTACATAAAACCCATCGGAGGGGGCAATGTTGTCGTCTGAAAACAATAAATAAGCAAACATGAGTACAAAGGTACTCAGCAAGTCTTACATCAGAACCTACTATACATGCTTATTCTCAAGAAGGCGGTGGGGTTGATGCAGCAAGCCAGCTTTGACTCTTGGCTAAGCTATCCTACGGAACTCCACCAGTAAAATAGTTTTCGCACACGAGTCCACTACTCACCAACATAATACTCCACCGGGGATCCTCCCTCGTCATCCTACGAGAGGGCCATCCTCGGTACTCACACTTATCTTGAGTCTTTTAGTAGTATCCATTAACTTGTCTATGAACTGTATAGGCAACCAAGTAGTCCTTTACCGCGGACGCGGCTATTCGAATAGTTTATACCCTACAGGGGTGTACTTCGTCATACACGCTTTCACCACTTACCGCCATTTACATGACATGTACTCGGCAACCTTCAAGCGGAAGCCGAGCGAGGGTGTCGGCCACGGCCTACCTAAACACTTAAGTCTCTAGTCCAGGTTTATCGCCTATCTAGGTTCCATCCGCAGGGAATCCGGCCGAGGTTTCCACATACGGCCCCGAACGATGTGAACAGGGTTCCCGAGACACCAAACGGGTGAGTCGGTACACCGTGCCACGGTGTATCTACCGCAACATAGCCCACCCCTAGGGTCAGCGCTACGCACGGCCGCCAACACATAACCTACAAACACCAGAAACTAATTGCAACTCCTGGACAGAGTACTAGGGTGATTAAGAAGCCGAGAGGGTCCATTGGTTTCGGGCCCAATGTACGGTAGTAACTGCATCTTAAATCACACATACAGATCTCAGTTCTTATGGACGGCCTCAATGAAACAACCCACCATGTACTCCTACATGGCCTCTCATCGTTACCTTTACCAAAACATGTTCAATACATCCCTCATATTACCGACATAAGCAGTTCACTCTAGCTCATCACCCAGATGAACCAGACCTGACTCAACTCTAAGCATAGCAGGCATAGCAAGGTAGGAATCACATACATGGCTCAATCAACTCCTACACATGCTAGTGGGTTTCATCTAGTTACTGTGGCAATGATAGGTCATGCAGAGGATAAGGGTTCAACTACCGTAGCACACATCAGTTTGAATCGCGATGTCTTAATGCAGTAAACAAGAGTAGGAGCGAGAACATGGGTTGTATCGGAATGATCAATGGTTGCTTGCCTGATGGAGTGGTAACGGGATACTGCCCTTCAGTTGGATACTCGCGAATATCCTCGGAGGCAGAACCTACCACGAAGAACACATCGGAACACAATCAACACATGACGATATGCAACAATATGATGCATGCTATGACATGGCAATATGATTGTGTCTTGGCCTAATGCAAGCTAAAATAGGAAGGGATGAACCCATTTGAATCAAAGATTCAAATATTAGCTCATTAAACATGGCATTTATAGTGCATTTCCTTATTCTGCTTAAACAGCAAGGTAAACTTGTTTTGTCATACATGAAACCATTACAGATGGATAGATTGAATTTTTATGATAATTTTTCATATATAACTTATCTCATTTGGAGCAATGGTTGAATTTCTATGAATTTTTGAAATTTGAACTATTTTCTGGAATTCCTGAATAAGAATAAATCTAGTAAATCAATTACTGCGTTAGTAACGCGTCAGGGTGACGTCAGCAGGTCAAAGGCGCCAGTCCAGGTCAAACCTGACTGGTGGGGTCCACTGGTCAGTGTCTTTGTGCACTAACTACGTTTAGTTAGCCTAATTGACTGGCAGGGCCCACTAGTCAGTGACTATACTAATTAACTAACCTATTTAGTTAGCACTAACAGAGTAATTAGTCGGGCGGGGCCCGCATGTCAGTGAGAGAGAGGGGGGGAGGTCAACCCATGTCAGCAGGTCAACCTCGCCGGTCAGCGGGTCAAAACCTGTCGGCGTTTAGCCGCCGGCGAGGCCAGACGCGGTGGCGCGCTGCCGAAAATCGCCCACAGGGCACCAATTGATGCGCGGAGAGCAGCTACGGGTAGCTGGGAACGAACCGCGGCGTTTGGTGGTGGTGGTTGGGCTCGGGGTGGCCGGAAACGTCGCCGGCGACGAGCCTTGCGGTCGCCGGAGTCGGGCGAGGCTACGGGGCACGGCGAGGCGTGTGGTGAGGTGCGTTGTGCCCCTAGGGATGCAGTGAAGTAGTTAGACTAGGTGGCGTGGCCGGTGTTTGGCCGGAGACACGTCGGCGACGAGCTCCACGGCGGCGCGTGCGGGTGAGCTTCGTGTGCTCGTTGTGGTGCACGAGAAGAAGAACGGGGAGGATGGGGAGGTGCAGCAGCTCACGGCGATCACGTAGAGGTAGACGGCGCGGTCGGGGACGAGTCGATGCGGCGGCGACGTCGAAAGGGATCTCCGGCGATGCTCGGTGAAGATGAGGTCGAAGAAGACGTTGCAGAGCGTGTGAGCGCTCGGGGCTCAGCTGCTCGACGGAGTCGATGATGGCGGAGAGGATGGACACGGTGGTGCAACACAGGGACAACGGTGGACGCGGTTTCACGGTGGCGCGAGCACGGCAGCGTCGGCCATGGCGGTGGAAAAGCGATGGAGAGGGACCAGGGGGAAAGTGCGGTGTCTGCGAGGTCGGGGGATGCAAGGGAGTTCGTCCCACGTCGACAGGTCGACGAGGGGAGCGGCGAGGCGGCGGCAGCTGCGTGGCGCGCATGCGGTGCTCGCCGTCGAGCACCTGCCTGCTTGGCCAAGCCAAGCTGCTCGCTGGCGGGGTGGCTGGGCTGGGCCGGCAGGTGGGCCTGGTAGGTAGCGCCAGGTAAGTTTTTCTGTTTTTTTGTTTTCTTTTCTATTTTTTCTGTAGCTTTAGGGCTTTATTTAAAATACCTAGGCACTTTCTAATTCCTGAAAATAATTGTGGGCTCTGTTGGGATTATTCCTAACAGCCCTGACTTAATTCCAGAATTATTTGAACATTTAAAATATTTATTAGCATTTAAATGTCCAAAGGCAACATACATATGATTTAATCCAGTGACCTTTTGTTGACCTAGAAAATTGTGCACCTATTTTGCCAGAGGTTCTAACCCAAGGCAAAGAGGGTGAACATTTTAGAAGGGCATTTCAAGTTCGTTGAAATTATTTTTAGTAAACCCTAGTTGATTTCAAGAGGGGTGCTGGGGGTTCTGCCTTCCCCATTTCAAGTTTCTGATGAAAAATAAACATGATGCACACTCTAATGCATGGACTAGCTAGGGTGTGACAACTCACCCCCACTCAAAAGAATCTCGTCCCGAGATTTAGGATCCTCTGGGAAGAAGGTGGGGTACTCGACTCGAAGACGATCCTCCCTTTCCCAAGTGGCTTCTTTCTCGAAATGATGTGACCATTGAACCTTGAGAAACTTTATATTATGATGTCAAGTGGTACGCTCGGCTTGATCAAGGATACGAACGGGATATTCCCGATAAGAGAGGTTATCTTGTAGATCAAGCATTTCGTGGTCCACTCCACGGATAGGATCCGCGAAGCAACGCCTGAGTTGTGAAACGTGGAAGACATCGTGAACTCTGGAAAGATGCGGAGGTAGTTCCAATTGGTAGGCAACTTCTCCTCGTTTAGCAAGAATGCGAAAGGGTCCAATGTAATGAGGAGCCAATTTTCCTTTGATACCGAAACGATGGGTTCCCTTTAACGGGGTAACCCGAAGGTAAGCCTTCTCGTTGACTTCATAAGTCATAGGCTTATGTTTACGATCATATTGACTCTTTTGACGAGATTGGGTTGTTTTCAATTTCTCACGAATAATGCGAACCTGCTCTTCTGCTTCCTGTATCATATCCGGGCCAAAGAGTTGTCTTTCCCCGGTTTCTGACCAGTTAAGAGGCGTTCGGCATTTTCGTCCATAAAGAACTTCGAAAGGAGCTTTGCCCAAGCTAGCTTGATAACTATTGTTATAAGCAAACTCCGCGAATGGAAGGCATTTCTCCCAACTCATTCCGAACGAGATAACAGAAGCTCGGAGCATATCTTCCAGAATTTGATTGACTCGCTCTACTTGACCACTTGATTGGGGATGGAAGGCGGTACTAAAGGAGAGACGAGTTCCCATAGCATTTTGGAAACTTTCCCATAATCGAGAGGTGAAGAGACTCCCACGGTCTGAGTTAATTTCCAATGGAACACCATGAAGAGACACTATTCGGGAGATGTATAACTCAGCTAGCTGGCTAGCAGTGATACTCTCACGAACAGGTAGAAAGTGGGCTACTTTGGAAAGTCGGTCGATCACAACGAAGATGGCATTATTCCCTCTCTTGGTCCTGGGAAACCCAGTGATGAAATCCATACTGATTTTATCCCATTTCCATTCAGGAATAGCCAAAGGTTGAAAGGTGCCAGCAGGCCGTTGATGCTCTTCTTTAACACGACGACATACGTCGCAATTAGCAATGTATTGAGCGATTTCTCTCTTCATCCTAGTCCACCAAAACCTCTGGCGTAGGTCTTGATACATTTTGGTACTACCGGGATGAATGGTGAGAGGGGATTCATGAGCTTCCTTAAGGATCAGTCGCCTCAGGTTTCGCGCCTTTGGAACCACTAGGCGATTCCCAAAGTATACGACACCTTGATCATCAATGGAGAAACAATTCGCGACTCCTTTCTTAATGTTTCTCTTAATACGGGAGATTCCCGGATCTACCTTCTGTGCCTTGATGATCTGATCCGTAAGGGTAGGTTCCGCCACCAGGGTGGATAGGAATCCTCGAGGAACAATGTGAAGGTTTAGCTTACGAAATTCCTCATGGAGAAGTGGTTGACTTTGTTGTAACATCAGGTTGTTACAATAGGACTTACGGCTTAGCGCATCAGCCATGACATTGGCTTTGCCCGGGGTGTAAGTTATTCCTAAGTCGTAGTCCGGGATCAACTCAACCCAACGTCTTTGCCTGAGATTCAAATCTGGTTGAGTGAAGATATATTTCAGACTTTGGTGATCGGTGAAGATCTCGCAACGATTACCGAGAAGGTAATGTCGCCAGGTTTTAAGTGCATGGACTACAGCTGCAAGCTCTAGATCATGTGTGGGATAATTTTCCTCATGTGGGTGTAATTGCCGTGAAGCATAGGCAATTACTTGACGATCTTGCATGAGTATGCAACCTAGTCCTTGTCGTGAGGCGTCGCAATAGATAATAAAGTCATTGGAGAAGTCTGGTGGTACCAGTACGGGGGCAGATGTCAGGCGTCTTTTCAGTTCTTGAAAACTGATCTCGCATTGTGGAGTCCACTCGAACTTTTTATCTTTCTTGAGGAGTTCAGTTAGAGGTTTAGCAACCTTGGAGAAATTTTCGACGAAGCGGCGACAATAGCTCGCTAAGCCAAGGAAGCTCCGAACTTGCTTGACCGTCTCAGGTGGAGTCCAATCAAGGACGGCTTGAACTCGCTCGGGATTGACAGCAATACCCTTACCAGAGATTACATGGCCTAGATAGGTCACTTCTGGCAACCAAAATTCACACTTGGAGAATTTGGCATAAAGGCGATGCTCTCGAAGTTTCATCAATACCAGCCTTAGATGTACGGCATGTTCCTCTTCATTCTTGGAGTAGATGAGTATGTCATCGAGGTATACTACGACGAATTTATCCAAGTACTCCATGAAGACCGAGTTCATTAACCGAGAGAAGGTAGCCGGGGCATTGGTTAAACCGAAGGACATGACGGTGTACTCGTATTGGCCATAACGAGTAATAAAGGCCGTTTTGGGAATGTCCCCGTTTCTGATTTTGATTTGATGGTAACCCAACCTCAAATCCATCTTGGAGAAGACTGAGGATCCAGCAAGCTAATCATACAGATCGTTGATCCTGGGAAGCGGATATTTGTTCTTGATGGTGACCAAGTTGACAGGTCGGTAATCCACAACCATTCGATCCGTTCCATCCTTCTTTTTAACGAAGAGGACGGGGCAAGCCCAAGGACAGGAACTAGGACGGATGAAACCATTGTTCAAGGACTCATCGAGTTGGTTCTTAAGCTCGGCTAGTTCTAGGGGTGCCATCTTGTAAGGTCTTCTAGAAATTGGAACGGTTCCTGGAACAAGGTCTATCACAAACTCGACATCCCTGTCAGGTGGAACACCTGGCAGTTCTTCTGGAAAGACATCCGGAAAGTCTCAGACTACCGGCACATCTTCAAGGTCTGGAAGGGGGTTGGCATTTAGGGAGTAAAGTTGGCGCTTGGCCACTTGAGTTAAGACATTAATTGTCTTGCCCGAGGGGTGGGTAAGTTGAACGGTTCTAGTGGCACAATCGATCTTAGCATAATGAGCTGACATCCAGTCCATACCCAAGATGATATTTATGTCGGAGGACTTGAGAGCTATTAAGGATGCAAGGAAGACAAGTCTATCGACAAGAATTTCGTTCCCATGGCTTACTCTAGAAGTTTGCCATTTGGAACCCGGAGTTTGAATTACCATGGAAGTGGGCATGTCGCAGAATGTCATGTTATGCAATCGAGCATAGTTCTCGGATATGAATGAATGAGATGCTCCAGTATCGAAAAGAACAGATGCCGGATGGCGGTTAACAAGGAGCGTACCAAGGACGACGTTAGGATCCTCATGAGCCTCCTCGGCTGAAACATAATTGACATGGCCACGTGTAGTGGTGGCCGGCTTGGCGTAGAAAGTCTTCCCCGCTGGCTTACCACGGCCAACGGACTTTCCAGTTTGATTGGGGTTGTTGTTCTGGGGACACTCTCGGCTATAGTGACCCGGCTCTCCACACTTGAAGCATGTCACCACATTGGGGCGTGGAGCAGCATTAGCAGCGGGGCCACCATAGGGCTTGGGCGGTGCAAATTGTTGGTTGGGACGAGGCGCCTGAAAGGATGGCCTCGGAATGAACCTGGGTGGTAGTGCCGTGCTTGGAATCCACACCCGGCGCTTCTGAGCCCCAGAGCCGGATGAAGAGCCAAAATCACGGGAGTGCTTGCGTGAAGCGTCATAATCAGTCTGGCCTGTCTCAGCACTGATGGCTTTATTGACCAACTTCTGAAAAGAGGTGCACTCGTGCAGACGGAGATCGCGGCGAAGCTCAGGGTTAAGTCCCTTGCGGTACCTTGCTTGCTTCTTAGCGTCAGTAGATACCTCTTCGGGAGCATAGCGTGCCAGATTTCCAAATTCACGACTATAAGCATCCAGAGTCAGTCTTCCTTGGGTGAAGTTGCAGAATTCCTCCCTCTTGCAATCCATGAGACCTTCCGGAATGTGATGCTCAGGGAAAGCCTCACTGAATTCATCCCAAGTAGTAACTTGGCCGACCGGGCGCATAGCCTCGAAGTTTTCCCACCAAAGGCTAGCAGGGCCTTCGAGGTGATAGGCAGCATAGGTAACCTTGTCGGCTTCGGCTACGTTGGCAGAACGTAGCTTGTGGGTGATGCTGCGAAGCCAGTCATCCGCGTCGAGGGCCTCGATGGAATGGTTAAACTTTGGTGGGTACAGCTTGATAAAGTCATTGATTGACACCAAGTCATTTCGTGGGTGGCGTGCAGTGTTCTGCTCAATCCGCTCTAGCAGGCGGTTAGTCTCACGCTTGTTTCTTTCCGCCTCTAGCATCACTTCGGCCAGAGAAGGCGGGTGAGGCAGATTTTCACCACTAGCTGCACTGGCTTCCCCCTGCTCCGGGACAGCAGGGTTGCCACGGGTGTTCACCATCCTAGGAGAAAACAAGACAACGGTTTAGACAAGGATGGCTCAAACTTAGCAAGGAAGTGCAGAATGTAATGGATAACACGGAATGCAGAGATGTTCATCCGTATGTCATGGTAATATAAAACTGCCATATATATACCAACAGTCATACACATCATACATAGTTTAGTACAAGCCCAGGCTACAGTACAACTATGATGAAAGACGTTACATCTCATCGGAGGCATTCCAAGCTCCTATACATTATTTGTCTACACCTCCGGAATCGATTACACGCCAAGTCATATTCCACAAGTCACGCAGGACAGTGGAGATACAACTACTACAATACTAGTGGTATTACTACTAACTCAGACAGCTCCGTAGTAGTCCTCATAGAAGTCACCTCCATAGCCTGGAAGTTCAACATGACCATCCGGAAACAGACGGTCCTGAGGAGCCTGTGGACCATAGGGGATAGGATGAGGTCTTGGACCAACAAACGGTGGCCTGCGGGGACCACGGGGTGGGGTGATGCCTCCCACATCACGCCAATCCACCATGTCGGGCAGAGCTGATCTCACAGGATACGGATCCCTTGTATCCATACATCCAGCTTGCACCGCAGGTGCAAACCAAGTCAATGTGGCCCAATGATCAGCACGGGTATTGAAAAGCTCCAACCTCAAGGCCCGATTCTCTCGGTCCTTATCTTCGAGCATCTCGGCAGTGGTACGAGTTAATGAGTCCTCCTGAGTGGAGTCAGCATAGATGGCCTGAAGATACCCTTGCGCTCCCAGAAGTGAAGCTGGCATGTAACAGAAGTCGGTGTTCCGAAGCAGGCCAGTCCGGACTCGCATGATGGTCATCATGGAATAGGCAGCATCCTGCACATCCATCTCAACGGTAACCCCGAGTCCATAGGAACAGTGAAGGGGCTCGGTAGATCCAGGATAAGAAGGAAATATCCTGACAGTGCAGAAATACTGGCTTTGGTTAAAGTCGCGGAACTGCTCTTCGACAGTGTATTCAGGATACCAACGGTAACCTGTCTCGATCATGACCCGGACTAACATAGCAGTATGACCGGGAACATCGAGGCACCTGGTCAAGCGAACCACTTGGTTTTGAGGACGGTTGGCCATCTGAAAGCACAACCACAATGCAAAGACATTAGAATTTCTAGGGAAAATTGGACAGCATAACGGTTGTAAATGCTCAGAAAAGATTTGAGACATCCACAACAGTTCACAATTCCACTCAACAACATCATATCAAGGTTCTGATTCAATTAGCAACATACTAAGAATAGTAGAAACTGAACTGGGACTTATAACAACAATCCTATAAGCTACTACGGATTAGTAACACGTGAACCTGATAGAGGAAGAGAGCCTAGTCCTTAACCCACGTTGAATGAGGAGAGAATGACTCAGATCAGAGGCATAGGTAAAGGAGTAAAAGAACCTTACGTTCCTTCCCACAATCAATTCCCCTACATATAACTAGAGCATTTCTAGACTCGACATCGACCAGTTTGGCTCAACAAACCTACAGGCAGTCCGGCTCTGATGCCAACGCTGTCAGGACCCCGATTCCAAGTCACATCGATCTAGCCGGTAACACCTCATATCACTTTGCGGCCTCACGCACGGTATCCCACGGGTGTCGCCTTACCATGGCCCGGGACCGTTTGCGCCTTTTGGCTCACGTATATGATAGTGTCGCTAGCATCCATATGACAGAGAACCCGGGCCGGCATGGCTAGTCGTGAACCCAAAGCGGCACAGACCTATGGAGACAGGCATACATGAATCACATCGAACATGTCGGTCATCAACGAGTGATTCCGGGCTGTAGCACTGGGCTAACAGGACTCCGGGGTACCCCGAGCTGTAGCAGGCTAGGCAGGACTCTGGAAGTCACCGTGTGACATTTCCCCGAAGGGACAAACATAGGGACGAAGTGAAACACATGCCGGCCAGTCAAGTGTCCTGAACAGTAGTGCTGGGCTAGCAGGACTTCGGTGAACCGGCCTGTAGCGGACTACTATGGCTCGAGGAACACTACACTACATTTCCCCATAAGAAAGGCTGCCAAGGATAAAAAACTAGATTGTCGGATCCCACTCATACCAAGCATTTCAATCATACACACAATATATATGCCCGATATGAGTACATACAACATGGCATCACAACAAAACTCTACAACTCAAGTACTTTATTTAAAGGCTCCAGAGAGCCATACATAACATGTTCATATAGATAGGGGTCACATGACCCGACACTCAAGTCATACAAACATACAAGCACATGCGGAAGCAACTAGTCTGAGTACAGACTCTAGAAAGAAAGAAGGCTTCTCGAAGCCTGTCTATCTACATAGGGCCCTCCATGGCCAGGATCACCACCTGGGTGGCTAGTCACTCGTCGACGTCAAGGTCTACATAAAACCCATCGGAGGGGGCAGTGTTGTCGTCTGAAAACAATAAATAAGCAAACATGAGTACAAAGGTACTCAGCAAGTCTTACATCAGAACCTACGATACATGCTTATTCTCAAGAAGGCGGTGGGGTTGATGCAGCAAGCCAGCTTTGACTCTTGGCTAAGCTATCCTACGGAACTCCACCAGTAAATTAGTTTTCGCACACGAGTCCACTACTCACCAACACAATACTCCACCGGGGATCCTCCCTCGTCATCCTACCAGAGGGCCATCCTCGGTACTCACACTTATCTTGAGTCTTTTAGTAGTATCCATTAACTTGTCTATGAACTGTATAGGCAACCAAGTAGTCCTTTACCGCGGACGCGGCTATTCGAATAGTTTATACCCTTCAGGGGTGTACTTCGTCATACACGCTTTCACCACTTACCGTCGTTTACACGACATGTACTCGGCAACCTTCAAGCGGAAGCCCAACGAGGGTGTCGGCCACGGCCTACCTAAACACTTAAGTCTCTAGTCCAGGTTTATCGCCTATCCAGGTTCCATCCGCAGGGAGTCCGGCCGAGGTTTCCACATACGGCCCCGAACGATGTGAACAGGGTTCCCGAGACACCAAACGGGTGAGTCGGTACACCGTGCCACGGTGTATCTACCGCAACATAGCCCACCCCTAGGGTCAGCGCTACGCACGGCCGCCAACACATAACCTACAAACACCAGAAACTAATTGCAACTCCTGGACAGAGTACTAGGGTGATTAAGAAGCCGAGAGGGTCCATTGGTTTCGGGCCCAATGTACGGTAGTAACTGCATCTTAAATCACACATACAGATCTCAGTTCTTATGGACGGCCTCAATGAAACAACCCACCATGTACTCCTACATGGCCTCTCATCGATACCTTTACCAAAACATGTTCAATACATCCCTCATATTATCGACCTAAGCATTTCACTCTAGCTCATCACCCAGATGAACCAGACCTGACTCAACTCTAAGCATAGCAGGCATAGCAAGGTAGGAATCACATACATGGCTCAATCAACTCCTACACATGCTAGTGGGTTTCATCTAGTTACTGTGGCAATGATAGGTCATGCAGAGGATAAGGGTTCAACTACCGTAGCACACAGCAGTTTGAATCGCGATGTCTTAATGCAGTAAACAAGAGCAGGAGCGAGAACATGGGTTGTATCGGAATGATCAATGGTTGCTTGCCTGATGGAGTGGTAACGGGATACTGCCCTTCAGTTGGATACTCGTGAATATCCTCGGAGGAAGAACCTACCACGAAGAACACATCGGAACACAATCAACACATGACGATATGCAACAATATGATGCATGCTATGACATGGCAATATGATTGTGTCTTGGCCTACTGCAAGCTAAAATAGGAAGGGATGAACCCATTTGAATCAAAGATTCAAATATTAGCTCATTAAACATGGCAATTATAGTGCATTTCCTTATTCTGCTTAAACAGCAAGGTAATCTTGTTTTGTCATGCATGAAACCATTACAGATGGATAGATTGGATTTTTCTGATAATTTTTCATATATAATTTATCTCATTTGGAGCTATGGTTGAATTTCTATGAATTTTTTAAGTTTGAACTATTTTCTGGAATTCCTGAATAAGAATAAATCTAGAAAATCAATTACTGCGTCAGCAACGCGTCAGGGTGACGTCAGCAGGTCAAAGGCGCCAGTCCAGGTCAAACCTGACTGGTGGGGTCCACTGGTCAGTGTCTCTGTGCACTAACTACGTTTAGTTAGCCTAATTGACTGGCAGGGCCCACTAGTCAGTGACTATACTAATTAACTACCTATTTAGTTAGCACTATTAGAGTAATTAGTCAGGCGGGGCCCGCATGTTCGTGAGAGAGAGGGGGGGAGGTCAACCCACGTCAGCAGGTCAACCTCGCCGGTCAGCGGGTCAAAACCTGTCGGCGTTTAGCCGCCGGCGAGGCCAGACGCGGTGGCGCGCTGCGGAAATCGCCCACAGGGCACCAATAGATGCGCGGAGAGCAGCTACGGGTAGCTGGGAACGAACCGCGGCGTTTGGTGGTGGTGGTTGGGCTCGGGGTGGCCGGAAACGTCACCGGCGACGAGCCTTGCGGTCGCCGGAGTCGGGCGAAAGTGAGCCCGAGGCTACGGGGCACGGCGAGGCGTGTGGTGAGGTGCGTTGTGCCCCTAGGGATGCAGTGAAGTAGTTAGACTAGGTGGCGTGGCCGGTGTTTGGACGGAGACACGTCGGCGACGAGCTCCACGGCAGTGCGTGCGGGTGAGCTTCGTGTGCTCGTTGTGGTGCACGAGAAGAAGAACGGGGAGGATGGGGAGGTGCAGCAGCTCACGGCTATCACGTAGAGGTAGACGGCGCGGTCGGGGATGAGTCGATGCGGCGGCGACATCGAAAGGGATCTCCGGCGATGCTCGGTGAAGATGAGGTCGAAGAAGACGTTGCAGAGCGTGTGAGCGCTCGGGGCTCAGCTGCTTGATGGAGTCGACGATGGCGGAGAGGATGGACACGGTGGTGCAATACGGGGACGACGGTGGACGCGGTTTCACGATGGCGCGAGCACGGCAGCGTTGGCCATGGCGGAGGAAAAGCGATGGAGAGGGACCAGGTGGAAAGTGCGGTGTCTGCGAGGTCTGGGGATGCAAGGGAGTTCGTCCCACGTCAACAGGTCGACGAGGGAAGCGGCGAGGCGGCGGCAGCTGCGTGGCGCGCATGCGGTGCTCGCCGTCGAGCACCTGCCTGCTTGGCCAAGCCAAGCTGCTCGCTGGCGGGGTGGCTGGGCTGGGCCAGCAGGTGGGCCTGGTAGGTGGCGCCAGGTAAGTTTTTCTGTTTTTTTCTTTTCTTTTCTATTTTTTTTCTGTAGCTTTAGGGCTTTATTTAAAATACCTAGGCACTTTCTAAAATCCTGAAAATAATTGTGGGCTCTGTTGGGATTATTCCTAACAGCCCTGACTTAATTCCAGAATTATTTGAACATTTAAAATATTTATTAGCATTTAAATGTCCAAAGGCAACATACATATGATTTAATCTAGTGACCTTTTGTTGACCTAGAAAATTGTGCACCTATTTTGCCAGAGGTTCTAACCCAAGGCAAAGAGGGTGAACATTTTAGAAGGGCATTTCAGGTTCATTGAAATTATTTTTAGTAAACCCTAGTTGATTTCAAGAGGGGTGCTGGGGGTTCTGCCTTCCCCATTTCAAGTTTCTGATGAAAACTAAACATGATGCACACTCTAATGCATGGACTAGCTAGGGTGTGACAGAGAACATTGTATTGAGATCCAAAAAGAGAGAAGAAGCCATCTAGCTAATAACTATGGACCCGAAGGTATGAGGTAAACTACTCACACATCATCGGAGAGGCTATGGTGTTAATGTAGAAGCCCTCCGTGATCGATGCCCCCTCCGGCGGATCTCCTGAAAAGGCCCCAAGATGGGATCTCACGGGTACAGAAGGTTGCGGTGGTGGAATTAGGTTTTTGGCTCCGTATCTGGTAGTTTGGGGGTACGTAGGTATATATAGGAGGAAGAAGTACATCGGTGGAGCAACGTGGGCCCCACGAGGGTGGAGGGTGCGCCTAGGGGGTGGTAGGCGCGCCCCCCTACCTCGTGCCTTCCTGGTTGCTTTCTTGACGTAGGGTCCAAGTCCTCTGGATCACGTTCATTCCAAAAATCACGTTCCCGAAGGTTTCATTCCATTTGGACTCCGTTTGATATCCTTTTTCTGCGAAACTCTGAAATAGGCAAAAAATAGCAATCCTGGGCTGGGCCTCCGGTTAATAGGTTAGTCCCAAAAATAATATAAAAGTATATAATAAATCCCAATAATGTCCAAAACAGAATATAATATAGTATGGAACAATCAAAAATTATAGGTACGTTGGAGACGTATCAAGGTACGGTCCTCGTTACTCTTTGAACGAGTCTCTCCAGTCTTCTTCTTGGGCCGTCGAGTAACCGGTCTCTGGAAAGGTTCCGGACTCAGCAAATCCTTCTTCTTTGGATTGCTCTTCGGCAGCTGAGGTGGTTGAGATGATTGAGTTGGTGGAGGTCCATAATCTTAATCATACTCCTCCTCCCCGTTGCTCTCATCCTCCTCCTCCCCTTCTTCATATGTGGCCTCCTCCTCCTCATCCTCTTCCTCCTCCTCCTCCTCGTCCTCCTCCTCAGCCAACCTAGACGACAAAGGAACATGACTCGATGAGCCGATGTGACCCTGTGTGGCTATAGGCCGATAAGCTTCAACCGACCCAGCTCCAGCACACCCAAGCAGCCCTACTAGTCTGCAACAACCTTCATGAACTTCTGCACTCACAATGAAACAAGGAAATAATAAGTATCAGGTTTATGATTGCAAGTGAACAAGATGCATCTGTTCCGAGGAGGCTGAAATTGTACCTTCATCGTCCCCCTCATTTTCTTCTCAGATTGTACGCTCCCGGGGATATCACCTAGTGCATGTGAGGCTTCAAAGATGCACCTATTCAGCTCACCAGACTGCAACAGCATAAGTCAGTCATGATGACGAATAAAATAATTTAAATACAACCGTCGGTTCAAATTTACCACTCTATTGATGAGGGGTGCAAACTCCCTAAATCCATTGTGCATGTCTCTGATGCCGGTCTGGTAGGACTCTTCCTCAGGGTCATCCCTCTCCAGCTCCACGATGTCTTCCGCCATCCACCGAGGCCTGAGACGAAGATGGTTCTTCTGGCCATCATCGTACCACCTCATGTGTCGGTCCAGGTAAGCATCCCAGTCCTTCACTTTCCTCTCCACGTCTTTCCGGTACCTCTGTCGGTTCCACTCCGTCACATGAATTTTATGCTCCTCTCCCTAGTCTATGATCGGTTGATTCTTCTGTCGGCTCATCCTGCAAGGCATAGGCCACAAGAAACATCATAATAAAGTCACCACACAATGAAATCATGTGCATAGAGAACGAAGCACTCACAGGTGGAGCGCGTGGCCGCCGATATCGGTGGGCTGGCCCGATGGGGTATGCTGATACACCCCAAACTGCATGGCCACGCGGTGTGGCAAGTGCCACTCGATGGCGTACACACAGATCATGGGCACGATGCACCGCCAGAGATCACGTTCAGATCAAAGTCCCACTCTCGGTCAAAAGTGGAATCAAAGAGAAAGGTGTTGAGCGAGTTCATATACCTGCGTATGCGTCAAAGCGTCCAACTCGTTGGTGTAGGTCTTGTATGAAGTCTTGTTTAGGCCCGTGTAGAGTTTGACAACGTCCCACTCGTAAGCAACGGTGGGGTGTCGAGTCTCATCGCCGTCTTCGCTATAGGCACCCCATGGGCGTCTTGGCATCTTCTCCGGACACCCCACCGACAGCCGCTCCCACATCCAAATGGAGAAGGCCCAGACAAAGCCACCCATATTGGACTTGTCTCCCGTCCTCTGCGATGCGTCGTCCAGCTGCAACACATCAAATAAGGATCAGATATAACAAAATGTCATGGACACACTTTCGTAGGTAGGTAGGCAATTAGATACTCTCTTACCGAACGGTATAGGTAGGCGAGAGATGCAGTCCCCCAACTGTAGCCTGCATCCCAGTCCGCTAGGAAGAAGAGATAAGACCAGTTGGCAGAGTTACCGGAGCTGTCTGGAAACACGACCTCCGTGAGAATATACCACAGGTAGGCCCTTGCGTACCACTCCACAGTCCTCTCGTCGGCGCCTTCAGGGCATTTCTACCAGTGCTCCGAGAGCCAGATCAACGGCACACCGGATGTACGGTTACCCTTAGCAGTGGGGCAGTCGCCGATGAGGGTGGCAACCCTCTCCTGCCAGTTGGTCCTCTCCACTCGCCCGATGAGTGCATGACCCTCGATCGGCATGGCAGTAATCACCGCCCAATCCTTGAGGGACACCATCATCTCCTCGCATGGTAGATGGAAAGAATGGGTCTCCGGTCGCCACCGGTCAATCAACGCTGTCAGAGCTGCGTGGACAAGCGTCGGCGGCTAACGCTTGAATTGCAACACAAAACCCAATAGACGGGCTTTCTTGAAGAACGGCGTGTAGCGCTCGTCGTAGTCCATATGCCCATGAACCACGTGACCCCTCATGCGCAGTGGCTGGAGCATCTGTCAAAAAGTGAACACCAAAAGTTAGGAAATTATTTTCATCAATCCGAAAACTTTGATCAATATTTCGTTCATATCACTTACCTCTCCTTTCTCTATGAAACGGGCACGATGACCCTTGTCGAATGCCCAGTCCAGCATGGAGTACCATGGGCCGATGTTGTCCGCAAGAGGTGGCCTCCTTAAAAGAATTTCATTAACAAAAGCATCATAAGCATAAGCATACATAAACAAAGAATGAAATCAAATCATATCAAAATCATATCAACATGCATCATACCAAAATAAAATCTTAAGCATATTCGTCCAACAACATATACTACACATGATGGATCAAATCATATCAACATGCATCATATCAAAAAAATCCTCCAACATACATCATATCATCATATTTTTAAATATATTTTTCCAAACAACATCTTCATATCATCATATCAACATGCATCATAAAACTAGGGTTCATCTTCACACTACATCATATCATCATATCAACATGCATCATCAAACTAGGGTTCATCCTCATATCAACATTACATCATAATTTTTTTAACAAAAAAAATTATGAACTAGGGTTCATCTTCACACTAACATCTGAACTATTGATTAGAGGTCATATTCAATACCACTAGTTACTAAAGAGCTAAGAACTAGAACTACAATCAAACTTAAACAATCTTAGGTGAAAAAAAATCCAATCTAAGTTCAAAAATATGAGGGGTTTCAAGCAAATTATGCGGCGAATCAGAAGCAAGTTTGCAAAAACTAATTGGAGGGATTGGAGGAGCTTACGTTTCTCTTTTCGGGGCCATATCGATCCACAAAAATGATGAAGAAACGGTGAAGATCCGAGGGGGAGAATGGAGGAGATGAGAGAGGGAGAGAGGGATAGAGGGGCCACTTGGGGGAGAAAAAGAGGAACTGCCGACGGGAGGGAGGGGGAGGGTGGGGAAATGGGCAGGGGCGCGGGGTCTCAGGCGAAATAACTGCCCGGACCCTAGCGCCATGGTCTCTGGCGGTAGGTTTAGACATCCTACCGCCATGTTCCCTGGTGGTAGGGTGCGACAGAGGGGGACGGCGGCTGTCTCCGCGTGCTGACGTGGATAAGTACCCTACCGCAAGGGCCCTGGCGGTAGGATGTCTAAACCTACCGCCAGAGCCCCTGGCGGTAGGAAAAAGGGTCAAATCCCGTTTTTTTTTCAAACTGGGGTCAGATCCTGAATTTCTATCGGAAAAGGGTCAAAACACGAAATTTTGCCGCCGGTGGGCACAACAAGCACATATTTTTAAGTTGCTATGGGCCCCGTAAGCATTTGTCCTAGATTGAGAGCAGCTCTGTCATGTCACTTGGATTCAGACCACTGTTGCTCGTCATCATTTGTTAAAATTGAGCGTATTATTTTCTCTATGATTTCTACCTTAACTTTACATAGACTTCTTGCCCTTCAAGTCTTGTACTTTCTATATATTTATCCTCGAGGCTCAATAATATATCCACCGCATTCCACCAGTCTCACTCCCTATCTTGGTATGAGCCTAACCCTGATCCAATAACCTTACCCGCCGCTTCCGCATCGCGCCGCCTCTGTGGCGGTCAGTCTCCATGATCGCCATCAGGGCTGTGCCGCCCGTACCTAGGGTTCGTCCACCGATATGTTGATCAGCTGCCCTAGAGAGTCTTCCATAATTTTTGATCCGCTTTTTTCTCTCTCCCGCCGGTCGATTGATCGGAGTTTTATTTTTGTTTTCCGTTCTAAGATTGGTTTGCATTGCCTGCAATCGCCGTCGACCTTCGCGCGCCTATACACCGATACCGGCGTGACAACCCCGCTTCTTCTCCAACCGAGCAGCCTTGCGCGACGTGGCAACCCGTCACAACCGTTGCACGCGCATCTTCCTGACAGTCACCCTGCACCGGCCATCGATGCCTTGCTCTGAACAAGACTCCTTCATCACCTCGCGTCTCTGTAGCGTATGTACGACCGCCTCCGCATGACGCTCTGTTTTTCGCTCGGGGGTCGGTACTGTGTTGGCCACTCAGGCTTCGCTGCCCGGGCATCGACACTTTGTTGGACGCCCGAGCACCGGTGCTGACGCGCTCGTTCACACATCGTCCCACACTGACCATCGGTTCTTGCTTCCACTCGGACTCGATTACCACATCGCCTCCACCGAGTGGCGTCCTCGACCTCGCGCGTGATCGTATTCATCACTCGCCCGCCCGCGATCCGCCCCATCTACACCATGCACCCAATTGGACCTGTCGGTTGTGCGCGTCTCCGCAGGTCCCATGATGACTGTCCCCGAGTGTAGCGCGTTTGTCCACCGGTCAAGCAGCGGGTGTCACTGTGTCGCCCCATCAAGCCCAACACCACCGCCTCGTGGTTCTCCCCACGGCTGCACCGATTCGGGTGCCACCGCTGTGTTGCACCGTAGAGCCACGACAAGCGGTCCACGCTGCCGCTCCGAGGCTGTCCTCATGGCTGCACAAGCCTGTGCACCGCTGCTACGTCGCCCCTTCGGGCCGTAGCGCCGCAGCACGCGGTCCCTACCACCACCTTGAGGTCTTCCCCATTGTTGCCCCGACCCGCGTGCTGCCGCTTCGTTGCGCCTTTGGGTCGTAGCGCTGCAGCACGCGGTCCACTCCGTCGTCTGCGCAGGTCGACTTCCACGTGGTAGGCGCTGTGCCGCTTTTCTATGCGCGGGAACGCGACCACCACCGCTCGGTCTTCATCATGCTGTCGGGTTCTTCGCCTACTAAGAGACCCCCATTCCTGCTTGTAACCTTGCGGCCACAGCCAGCTCCTTAGGCCGCTGTCACCGCTCTTCTTACATCGCTGCCGCTGCTACCCACAACCACCCGGCTGCCTCCCTCCACCTTTTCGTCTTTGTCCAGCACCAACTCATCGCCAGTTGTCGCCGTCATCTTCCCAGGCCATTCATCTACTCCGACAATCACGGGTGACATCGACCCCACAACAATTGGCGCCACAACCTTGTTGAGTCCTCCTCTGCTAGCCCCCTCGACATGGCATACAACTCATGTTGGTCCCCATCTTTTCATACCCAGTGCGGGCAACACAGACACGTGCCTTCGTCCACGATGTGTCCTCGGGCTTGGCAAGCATGGTGCGGCGCCTCGTCAACATCGACTTCCTCTATCTATGTATGTCCGGTGCTGGCAAAACTGACACGTGCCTTCATCCACGGCGTGTCCCCGGGCTTGGCAGACCCGATGCGACGCCTCGTCGACACCGTATTCTTCCCGATGTACCACTACCTCCATACCACTGTGTCCATGACTAACACGGCCCCTCCTTGCGCCCGCAGCTCCAAGGCGAGTACCTCGGCACCGGCAACCCTGACTCGCGCAACATCGACCATGACTATACCACCCTACGCTCTCAGCTACCTAGACATATAGGAAAAGGGGCTATCACCTCACTTGACCAACTTGTCGGCATCCTCTACAATTAACGTATCCGCGACACGACATCATCCACGACGCTCCCGCTAGGGGTTGAACTCGTCGGCTTCTACCTTCGGTTCCTCTCCAGCCTAACCATCCGCGATGCTACCGCTACGACTTAAGGGGGGGGGGGGGTATAGATTATAGTAGGCTAGGATTTGTTAACATTTATTGTATTCTTTCCTATATGATTCCTACCTTATCTCTAGGAAGGACTTCTTGCCCTCCAAGTTTTATACTCTATATACTTGCCCTTGAGGCTCAGTAATACATCCTCCACATTCTACCATTCTCTCTCTCTCTCTATCCCTTCTACATCGGTGGCCGTCGGACAGGCTTAGTTAATTAAAGTTCATTAGTGTTACCATATGGAGAAGTGGTCTGCCCCTTGCGGTCTCTAGATGCAGTTGATGATGAGGGCGCACTATATAGATGTAGGCATGAAAACTGCATGCACATATAGCGCACTATATTGATGTAGGCATGAAAACTGCATGCCCATATAGTCCATGCGTAGTGCAACTAACAACGACTAAAATACAGATGTAGCTTTAGGCCTTTAGGGTGACTAAAATACATGCGCAGTAGGTGCACCATTGTTTACCCAAGTTTGCGTGCACGGACGGCTTAAACTAATAGTGCTTTCAGTTAGCTTTAACCATACTATCCAGGGCCATCATCGTACTATTACAACCTTTGATCAGACGACTGTTGGTGGTGCGAGTGGCCGGAAATAGGAAATGGGTTCCCATTTTCTTACCTCTGAACACGTAATCTACCAGGACAGATAGATGGATACGGATGAGTGAAGCGTCTCTCCATCAAAACATGTGATTCCCGCTCCGTGTTACATCTTCAAGTTGATGTGTGTGATAAACAAAGTTTTATGTCTAGAAGAAAATGGCGGTTCCATCCTTTTAAAAGCATTACTTGCTGCATGTTTGCTTGGCAAGGTCGCACACGCCCTTCCAAAGTTCATCATTTAACTCTAGAAGAAAATGGAGGTAACACAGTAAATCACATCAAATAACTTATTTTCTTGACAACATTTATTTTGTTGACCTTTTGATCACTTCATTTAGATGGGTCATATATATTTAGTTTAGAAAGCAAGCAACTGCCCGGATTTAGTGAATTGAAGCCCTTAAGTTCATACAAAGGTTCGATATGAAACCAAGCCAGGTACATGACACTAAAAAGTGAAATGTTATACAAACCCAAAGGGCCCTTGGCATGACAACCAAATTAACTAAGGAAGAAGACTACTCGAGGACCATCTCAAGCCGCCATGTGTCAATATAACTTTGAAGATGGATTGGTGGCAGTTGGCGGCGGTGGCCTCTGAGAGTGCGCCGGACCGGTGTGTGCCCCATATCCGGCAAGTGGCTTGGTTGAGGCCTCATGTCTTAGATGTTAGGCTTGGCTGCGAGGTCTGTTTGATTAGGCCTGGACTATCAACATCCCTTCATCAACTGGATAGGAGTAGCGTCAGATGTTTCCTAGATGGCGGCTTCAGACTTACTGTTGTATTTCTTTATAAGGTCTTTTGTGCATAATTAATAAAGTGGTTGCATGCATCGCCCAGATGCAGAGGCCAAGGGTCTTACTCTTTTTCACAAAATGTGTTGGGCCTAGTCTCGGAGGACATGGACATGGCGACGGAGTAGCAATGAGAAGAACTCAATGGTCAACGAGTCCGAGCTCCAGTTGATTTGCTTCCATAACTGCAAGAAAATTGTCATTTTATAAAGGGAGTCAAGAAGATGCTTAAAGAAGATATCTTTGATTAGAGCTTTGTTACGAATGTGCCAATAGGATGCTTAAGCAAAACCATGCCAGCCTACGCATTTGGCCCGAGAGCCTACAACCGGTGACATCGCGAATGCAACCCTAAACGAACTGAGCCATAATGCAGGAGAAGAAAATATGGTTGACGTCCTCCATGACACCACAAAGCGGACACAATCCATCTCCTAGGCCATGGCATTTTTGACCTAGACTCTAGCCTTCAAGATGTGCATGACCTGAAACTTTGCCGCACCGGTATGCAAAGCATTGTATAGAGAGTTGGTTGAGAATTCACTGGACGGTTCAAGTTTCCACCTTGCTACGGTTGACGTCAGAACAATCCCTGAATACAATCAAAGGAGTGATTCGTATATTTGCATTGTATCAATCATAACATGTTTGTTTGCATGCATGTGCAAGAGTCGTTGAGCAGCATTGAAAAAGTTTTTCCTTGACAAGATTTGAGGGGTAGTTTGTCGTGCGCCATATGACCTTCGCATGTTTAATTATATGGTAAATTATGCTATAAATTCAAACTTACAAGACATGTTGAATCAAACCTGACAGAAAACCTTGATGCCACTCATGGTATGGGTTGTAAAATTAATATGGTTATCAAAGGCTCATATTCTCTCTTGGCCTTTACTTTTGTTACAAATCACCAAGATGATATCCATATTAGATGACAATCCACAAAATTAATTTAAATTTAACTAAGCAAACTATTTGCAAAAAAATAAAAACTAAGACAACAGAAAAAAGGAGACCTCTTGCTCACGTCCATCGCGTAGCTGTAGCAGAAATGAGAGCCAGCAGGTGATACGTTGTTAGATCACTCTCCTCAGTTGATTAGTATATCAAAGTTTCAATATACACAATCAGACAATGCACTATGGATTTGGATACATATGATTTTTTATTGTCAGAAATAACTTGATATTGGGGCAACTAGCCGCTCCAGTTCCCAGTTAGATTTGGCATCGACCTTTGATCATTACAAAATCTAGCATTTGGCAACTATATTTGACCTACATCATGGATGATCTTTAAATATAGACGCTAAACATGTTGAAGTTTTTCTGAACAACTCTTCGATAGCACAAAAGAGCTAACATAGTAGACTTGCCTGAAAATCATGTGCTTGTTGCTTTCCTGTTGTGTTTTATTCCAATGTGCTTTTCACATATATCATGGATTTCCATCTACATTCAAACACTAGTAGAAAAAGAGCCATTTGTCCCGATTCATAAGGCCCATCTATCCCGGTTGGGGAACCGGGACTAAAGGGTCGTTACTAATGCTAGGACTTTAGTCCCGATTCTTACACGAACCGGGACAGATGGGCCTCCACGTGGCTAGTGCTGCGAGCCCAGGCAGGAGGCCCTTTAGTCCCGGTTGGTGGCACCAACCGGGACCAATAGGCATCCACGCGTCAGCTGTTCAGGGGCTAGGGTTTTTGTTTTTATTTCTGAAAGGGGGGGTGGATTTGGGGGTTTTGTATGGTTAATTAAGGTGTTTCATATATTGTGTTAGGTAGCTAATTAATTAATAGAGAGAAGTGTTCTCTCTTATCTCCGTGCTTGGTCGACACTACGTACTATACGTATAGAGAGGCCCTCGACACGCTAGCTAGTAAGAAAATGAAGGAAACCATTAAGTACAGAAGTTCGTCATGCATACCGAGAGAAGTGATCGACCTCTCCTTCTCCGAGAGATTGGTTGAACAACAAGTTTTCGTATTATCTATCCGACGCCACTAGCTACATACATATACAATATGTAAGATCTCTTACAATCCCCTAGCATCTGAAATCAAGTTCCACATGGTATTCTCCGGCTTTATTGATGATGTGGTCAACAAAGAATCCCACTAATTCCTCTTGAATTGCTTTCATGCGATCTTCTGGTAGGAGTTCATTCCGCATCTCCCACGTCAAATTTGAAGAAGGGGGTTAATACATATATATGAATGAAACTCAATAGAAATGATGGTGTAATAAAATGAAATTGTGAATATTATTTCTTACGCACATCAAATTGTCTTTTAGAGTAGCCCCGCTTATCTCTGCAAGTCGCGTTGTAGATGAACTCGCACACGTAGTATCCACAGTAATCATTTCCTTGTTCCTGCCACAAGCACTTTACGAGAAATAGAGGTCAATCAAACTGATAATGAAGCATTATAAATGGCATTGATGAAAGTAGCTAGAATCAACGGGAGATGCGCGGAACTAGCTAGCTAGTAGTACTTACTTTCGGGTATGTATATCGCAGCTCCTTCAGCAGTCCCCGAGCTTCTTTGGTGAACTTTTTCCAAACCCTGCAAGACAAAGAAAATAATTATTACTTGAGATATCAGGAAATGAACAAAAAGTTGCCGATATGGTGCGATAATGATCGATTGAACTTACTTGTTGAGAATTTTAGTCATGTCCGCATAGGTCTCGGGATCTTTTCGTCTCGAGTCTAAGACGGTTACTAGTCCCTGCTCAAGATTAATCTCCAGGAGAATATAGTGGAAGCTGCACACGCATGCATAACTCATCAATTACGTTACTATAACCTCGCTTGAGTAATAAGGGAAACTGAATATGCACAAGACAGTAACACTCACTTGAAGTTGTAAGGAAAGAGTATTTTATCTTTGTTTTAATTTATTACCAATGATTTGAGCAAGTTGGCCTCGGCATCTTTGGCGCTCTTTTTAACCTGAAATTCATCTATGACATTTGTGTTAATGAACCCAATATCATACATTTCTGCTTTTCTGCACTCGACGATCTTCAATCTGCATAATATAGTGAGGATAATTATAAATACATGCAATGAAAGAGCTGATCCATATATAAAGACTTAATAACAGAAGTAGTACTTATAGATAGTACCAAGTGACAGTTAATTTATCGATGGCCTTTTGATTGAAGAACTGGAAGAACTCCTCAAATGGAACATACAACAGATCAATTCCAACAAGGTCGTGCTCCTCTTTAACTCGCAGATACAAAGTATCCGTCCCCCCAGACTCCCGGTACGTTTTCATGTACCAATCATGGAATCTTCGCATCATCGTTGTTAGAGATTTTTCATCTTTGATGAGAGGCTTCCCGTACTCATATATGTGTTCGTCCACCTCCAAGAAATCATAATGTACATCGTTGGGCAGGTAATCTCGAAGATTGCTATAACCGGGCACCATCCCCGGATCATTAGCAACGACATCGCTAGACACATTGAGCGGGGGGCATGATTGGTTCGCTTGTTAGCCGAGCTGGGCATTTTTTTCCCAGCTGCTCGTCGTTCTTTTAACCTTTGATCACTGACAGTACTTCCCGACCGCTCCGCTTCGAGATATACCTTTTCAGTAACGCGCTCATAGTTGGTTTTCGGCGGAGACTTTGGTGGTTTCCTCATGGCATCGATAGTGCGCTTTGCTTTCACCGGATCTACCTTCTCCTCCGGAGCTGGATGTCTCTTTGCTTTCACCCCTTCAAAGAAGTCCTCCACTTCTTTTTCCATGATCTTCTTGTTTTCTTCCAGGATCCTCTCGTACAGTAACTTCTCTAGAGATTGAGAGGTGGACCGTATCTGTATTGCCTCCCGCCTCTGGCTGTACTGCTAGACGCCGGAGCAGATGGAGCGGCTGTGGATATCTTCTTTCGTGCTTGCTTATGAGGCGGAGGACAAGGACTACGATACACCGGAGCAGCTGGGGCGGCGGCGGGTCTCTTTCGCCCTTGCTGGCGAGGCGGAGAAGGAGGAGGCTTATGGCTGCTCGGGCGCGTCGGCACAGGCGGAGAAGGAGGCGGAGTGCCGCCATGCGCCGGAGAAGGAGGATGAGTGCCCTGATCACTCGCCGGAGGAGGAGGCTGTGGAGGAGGCGGAGTGCCCTGACTCGCCAGAGGAGGAGGCGGAGGAGGCGGAGGCGTCTAGTTCGGAAGGTTGATGAGCTCCTTCCGCCATAGGCATGGAGTCTTCAAACAAGAACCCAGCCGAGTCTCCCCGTCACCCGTAGGGTGGTCAAGCTGGAGGTCCTCAAATCCTTCTGTGATTTCATCCACCATCACCCTAGCATATACTTCTGGAATCAGTCGGCAGTGAAAAGTTGCGCTAGGTTCAGGAGGTGCAACAGAGCCAACAGCCGCCTTGACTTTCAATTCCATCCACTGCGTCATAAGGTGGCAATGCTGAGACTTCGTGATAGCATCCATGGGGTAGCTAACAGGAGCCGTGAAGACAGGCTCCTGAAGCAGCTCCGTGGAATCCACGCTGCTTCTCCGCTGAGATGGCGGGGTAGCTTCGGGTGTAGCTTCGGCAGGTCGCGTGCTGCAAACTGCGTCTCGTTCCTCTAGCGCTTGTACCCTTGCGTGTAGTGCCTGCAGTTGGGTCAACTCCTTTGTCTTCTTCCTCTCCCGGCGTTTGTAACCGCCTGCGTCGGGAAATCCATCCTTCCATGAAAGGGAGCCTGGCGTGCCTCGCGTTCGTCAGGGGTTCTCAGGATTCCCGAGGGCCTCTGTGAGCTTGTTGTTCTCTCTGTCCGAAAGGAACGTCCCTTGTTGTGCCTTTTCGATATACTCCTGAAGCTTCTCGATGGGTTTGTTCAGCTGCTCGTTTGTCCAAACACACTTTCCTGTTACAGGGTCCAATTTTCCCCCAACCCCGAAGAACCAAGTCCTGCAACGGTCTGTCCAGTGTCGCGTCTCTGGTTCGAGCCCTTTATCAATGAGGTCATTCTCAGCCTTCTCCCACAACAGTCGGGCTTTTAGGTAGCCACCTGACCCCGTGCGATGGTGATGCTTCTTCTTTGCAGCATTTTTCTTGTTTGTCGCTCACATCTTCGCTGCTCTCTCAGATTTTTTTTTGGTGATAAATGCGAGCCACTGATCTTTGATCTTCTCAAATCGGCCGATGAATTCTGGAGTCTTGTCTTGGTCAACAAACGATGATTTCAGCTCATTCTTCCACCTCCTGAATAGTTCAGCCATCTTCTTAAGAGCAAAAGCCTTGATCATTGGCTTTTTAACTAGATTCTTCGGATCCTCCTCTGGCGGGAAGGTGAAATTTTCCTCCAGCGCGGTCCAAAGATCAGCTTTCTGCCTATCGCGACATAACACACCTGAGAGTCTTTGTCCTTAGGCTTCAACCATTGCTCGATGCTGATCGGTATCATGTCCCTAACTAAAACCCCGCACTGAGCATTAAATTTTTGCTTGGTCCGGAGAGTTCAATCAGTTGGCCAGCGCGATCAATTTCGATGATCGTGTACCTTTCATCCGCGCGCAACTTTCTCTTCGGGCCTCGTCACGTTACCGAAGTGTTGCTTGATCCAGAGGGCTAGAAAAGAAGAAAAAGAAGAGAATTAATATGTGTACATACCAAAAACAATTAATGCATCAATTAGCTATAGTCAGCACATGCTTAGTTAATTAATATATATACCTGGCCGGACTCCGTTCGATCACCGGAGCCGTCATCACGGTGTCCTTCCCCCTCCATTCGGTCACCGGAGCCGTCATCACAGTGTCCTTCCCCCTCTATTCGGTCACCGAAGATGTCATCACGGTGTCCTTCCCCCTCCATTCGGTCACCGGAGCCATCATCACGGTGTCCTTCCTCCTCCATTGTTTGATCATCGTCGTAGCCTGCTTCTTCATCCTGTCTTTCCAGACCATCAGTGCATGTGTCGTTGAGAAACGACAAGACGACATCACTTCCGTGTGCGATTATCTCCCCCAGCACCGCTTCTTTTGCTTCGTCTCAGGGGTGCGGATCCATAGTTTCTGCAAATATTTACAACATGGCAATTATTATTCAAACATGACAGATAGATATATTAGTGTCAAACGTTGAACTAGCTAGTTAAGCACAATAAGGAATCATATTAGTGGCCTGGCCTCGACGCTTCTCTAGGGTTTGGGGTGGCATCGACAACGCTTCAAGGGTTTGGGGTGGCCTCACCAACGCTTCAAGGATTCGGGGTGGCCTCGACGACAACGCTCTTTTAACTTGGTAAATTTGGGTGGCCTCAAGAGAGTTTGTCGATCGGGTAGGGGCGCGGCGGGAGGGGGTAGGAGACCGACATTGTTTTTTCTAGGGTTTGGGTGTCCTCGAGAGTTTTGGTCGAGCAAGAGGGCCGGGGGAGGGGGGGTGCTCCGGACGTCCCCCCTCACTTTAACCAAGAACTACCTTAAAAAAAGACTTGCTTCGCCGCGGGCCCTTCTACATTTTTTCCTTTGTTTTTTCTTATATGTTTGTTTTCGTTTTCATTCTACATTTTCATACATTTGAAAAAAAATAAAGTTTCTATACAAAAGTGCACAATTTTTATGAACAAATTACAACATCTAAATTAACTATACATCTAAATAAATATAACTATACATCCGAAATTTTCCTAATCTTAAAATAAACTAAACATAAACTAAAATAATCTAAAAAACATCTAAAAACATCTAAAAACATCTAAAAACATCTAAAAACATCTAAAAATCTAATAGCTAGCACGGCACATGGGCGGAGGGGCACGACGGAGGGGCCAGCGCCGGCGCCGGCGTGGCAGGGCAGGGACGCAGGGGCGCGGGTCAGGGGAGGGGCTCAGGAGCAGGCTGGTACTCACAGGGGGCGGCGGGGCATGGTGGGCGGCGCGTCGGGGCCGGCAGGGGCGCGAGGGTCGACGCCGTCGTCGGGGCAGAGGGCGTCAGCAGCGGCTGCGATGACGTTGAGCAGCTTGACGGCATCGGTGGCAGCGACGACGGCGACGTCGAGCAGCCTGACGGCGTCTGTGGCGACGACGACGGCAAGGTGGAGCAGGGGCGTTGGGCGGCGACGGCGAGGAGGAGCAGGGGCGTCGGGGAAAGAAGTGATGGATTTGGTCGAAACTGCTAAATGTTTTTCTTATATACCCAGGCATTGGTACCGGTTCGTGGAACCAACCGGGACCAACGCCCCCTTTAGTCCCGGTTGGTGCCACCAACCGGGACCAAAGGTCTCTTTTCAGCAGCCCAAATGGCGGGAAGCGGCAGCCATTTGTCCCGGTTGGTGGCACCAATCGGGACTAAAGGGGGGGGGGCATTGGTTCCGATTGGTGCCACGAACCGGTACCAATGCACCACTTTAGTCCCGGTTGGTGCCACCAACCGGAACCAAAGGCCTTCAAAACAGAGAGGTAGTGGTGGGAGTTTAGTCCCACCTCGCTAGTTCAGAGGGGCGCGCAGTGGTTTATAAGCCCCACTGCCGCACCCCTCTCGAGCTCCTCTCCATTGCAGGCTTACACGCCTAATTATAATTGCTATGCCTGATGGGCCTACTTGGCCTTCTGCGGGCCTAAATCCTGGCCCATGGATGGGTTTCCAGTCGCATTCGGGCCGTGGTGGCCCAGTAGGTGGCAATATTTTATTTTTTCCCAGTTTTTGTGTTTTCCTTTTTGCTTTATTTTTTTGTTTTGTTTCTATTTACAACAAAATACTTATTTTATTTTATTTTATTTTATTTTGTTTCTAATTACTTATTTATTTCATTATATGATAATTCTTTATGCTATTAAAATTTCTAACAAAAAAAGTTCTTTATGAAAATTCCTTTTGCTTTTAATGATTTTGAACAGAAAATACTTTGATAATTTTAGTTGCATCAATTTTATATAATTTTAGTTTCATAAATTTTAGAGGTTGCTTATAATGTTTTGAACAGAAAATACTTTGATAATTTTAGTTTCATAAATTTTATTTATGTTATTAAAGTTTATTTTATTTTATTTTGTTTCTACTTATATATTTTATTAAAGTTTATATTATTTTGTTTCAAATTACTTATTTAGTTTATTTTATGATAATTCTTTTTGCTATTAAATTTTCAAGCATTTACTGATTATTTTGAGCTATAAGACCATGAAATTGAAAAGCATTTCAAATGAACTCTGGAAAGGTTAAAAGTTGGCATGGTATCATCATTTCACCCACATAGCATGTGCAAGAAAATAGATAGTGTTACGGCAAAAACTGGATGCACTTCTTGTACAAAACGGACAATCTCTTTCGAAGTATCAGGGTTTCATACGGAAACTCGTCTGTTACAAAGGGATTTCATTTTTTTTCAAGTAATTGTTTTCTTCTTCAAATAAATTTAACCTCTCGACAATAGGGTAGGTTGGAATTTCCGGTTCAACCACCTCCTACATAAATAAAATCTATGTCACGTTGGTCGGCATAATTGTCATAAACAATATATGAACCAAATAGTTATAAAAAGATAATATATACCACATCCGAATCATAGACAGGACGAGGGCCGATGGGGCGGATACCAGAACCATCGCACTATATAATAACAGGGATAATAATAAAATTAAGAAAATTAGACAAGTATCTATCTCAAGTAAGAATATTTTTTTCTTTCAGAAAGAAGATAAGAACAAGAGGTTCACCACGGTGGTGCCGGCGACGAGATCGGCACGGGCGATCGACAGCGGTGAAGACGGGGATGGGACGTGACGGACCGCTAAACCTAGAAAATCTCGGGGAAAATGGAGCTCGGAGGTTGAGTTTCGAGAGAAGAAATATTTACTAGTGTGGCTCGGACATTTCATCGAACACCTCATGTGCATAGGAGGTGAGCTAGAGCACCCAAATACCCTCCCCTCGCCGGCCAGCAAAAAACAGAGCAGTGTGGAGTGCTCTGCTCGCCGGCGATAGGCTATATATATAGGCAAATCATTTGTTCCGGTTTGTGGCTGGAACCGGGACCAATGGATGTGGGCCAGGAGCGAGGCTCATTGGTCCCAGTTCGTGCCTAGAACCGGGACAGATGAGTCCAGACGAACCGGGACCAAAGCCCATGAGGCCCCTGCCGGCCACCTGGGCTCACGAATCGGGACGAATGCACCCATTGATCCCGATTCGTATAAGAACCGGGACTAATGCGCTGGCCAGGCCCGAACGAAAGTCCTTTTTTCTACTAGTGAAATACATAAATACTAAGAATATTTGTGTTACCAACTTGTAAAATATGGATAAAGTGAGATCACAAAGTCTATTGCTTGCTCAGGGGAAGATTGGGTTGTTGATCTATATACAGGAGAAGGCGGAAACACTATGCACATACAAGTAAAGGTTTGTGGATTATCCATTTGCACCGCTTTTATTATTCATAGTGAATAACTTAGAACACGCACGTTTGTGCCACATCGTTTGTGGCACACCGGTGCCCTCGTGTGCATCTCCAGTGCTTCTTGATGGAGAAGAGAAGGAGGAGGTGACAGAGAAGTGCACGGGAGCGGGAGACATGCCGTGGGCACGAGTCTGCCAAGCTGCCCACTTGTCGGTGTCAGCTGAGCACATAACTGCTGGGTGTCGCGATGCTAGAGCGTGGCTGCAGGTGGCGGTGGGGGCCAGATGCAGCGGGGCAGAGGGGTTGGCATGGGGGACGGGATTGCCGGGAGGTCGCCGCGGCGGTGGCCATCACATGGGCTGAAATAGTCCGGCCCGCTGATCGTAGCCCACCTGTCGGTGAGCACGGCCCGCTAATCATGACTGTGCATGCACGTTCGGCAAACTGTTTATTTAGTCGCATTGTGTGCTGCCACATGGCATGTGCACACACAATGATGAGCACATTCAAAACATGCCATGGGCCCTCGTGCTAGCATTCGTTCGTGATGAAGGCCACTGGGCTCTTCAGTGCCAAGTCCGTACCATTCAGACCACTGTTACCCCATTGTCTCACTCATTGTCAAAGTAATTAATTTGTTTGTTCATCTCGTAGTCGCCGGACAGGCTTAGTTAATACTAATTGATTGTCGTCATCAGTCAGAGCACAGCGACGTGCCCCTTGCGGCCTCCAAGGAGCCACCACTTTTGTATGGATCTAGACATCTAGTTGTTGATGATAAGCTCGCACTATATCAGTACTATGTGTATGTACCAAAACTACATCCAACATATAGTCGGTGGAGTACATATGTAGGATTAGGGATTTAGACAGAAAAAACGTTGCTATTTTTCTCTACCTCTGCGTCGCAGCACGTACTTGCAACAACTAAAATCAGCAGAGATGTAGGTTTAGATTGGACTCGTGAGCATGGAATAGGCACATGATTATTTCCCGTGAACTGTCTGCAGGCGGCCTAACTAGTGTCTTTACCTTGGTATAAAAACAATGCTTATATTTAAAGCCATCTGATCCTGATACAACCTTGATCGGAAGCTTGTGGATTGTCCGAGTGGCCAGAGGTAGTGGGTGCTCAACCAAGGAAGATAGTATATGTGGAAATTTGAAGTGGTTCACAGTCGAAGCATGTGATTCTCGCTCCATGTTATAGTGCCTTAAAGTTGATTTGCATAATTAAGAAAGCTTTATGTCTTCCTCGTGGTGATTGCATATTCTCAAAAGCAAGACTCGCTGCATTTTGCTGGGCAAGGTCGCATGCGCCCTTCAAAAGTTCATCATTTATCTTCTGAGATGCTTTTAGAGATAACAAGTTAAATGCGCCATATATTATTTTAATTCATAAAAGCAATGATTTTGTGACCTTTGGTCACTACTCCAGGACAGGCGGTATATGCATTAGAGGAAACATACATACATTTGTAAATTGATTATGGCGATTCATTGTATGGTTCTCGCTCATTCTTGCCAATTACCTATGTTTCAAATTACAAAGTTGAAGTAATATTCCTCTTGCTCCACAAGATTTCCATGTTCATCATTTCAGTTGTAGCACAAATTATAAAAGGGCAACATGATCAATATATGGTTAAGGCTGGTGCCCCACATTGGAATCGTTCGGTACCAAATTATCAACATATAGCTTTTGTGAGCTGCTACAGTATGGGATTGGAGACCATGTGAGTTTTTATTGTTGGACCAATTTGGCATCGAGTAGGCACTCCTATGCCTAGTGGGTTTTGGCAACGGTCTCACGCTGTTGCACCACGGATGGCGAAGTGAAATGTTACATTTGGCTATGCTATTTCACTACATTGTGGGTGACCTTAGAATATAAGTGACAGGTAGCATCTGGTGCACAATACCTATATGTCACAAAGAGCGTACAAGGTGATCCCGAGCCTCGCATCCCGGGTAGTCTGTCAAGAAGGCAAGGTGCGTTTTTATTTACCTGTGTCTCATATTCCTACGTGTTGTTGGCATATAATGTGGATTTGCCGTCCACATCGGCATATACAGCTATGTGGATTGTGCGAGTGGCCAGAGGTAGCGGGTGATCAATCAAGAAAGATATATGTAGAAAATTGTGGTGGTTCGTCATCAAAGCCGCTGATTCTCGCTCCATGTTATAGTGCCTTGAGGTTGATTTTCATAATTAAGAAAGCTTAATGTCTTCCTCATGGTGGTTGCATCTTTTCAAAAGAAAGAGTTGTTGCATCTTGCCCAGCAAGGTCGTGTGCACCCTTCAAAAGGTCACCATTTATCTCCTGAAGATGTTGGAGATAACACGATCAATGCACCATATATTATTTTCTTTCATAAAAGCAAAGATTTTGTGATAGTTTGGTCACTACTTCTGGACAGGAGGTATACACATTACAGGAAACTAGGTAAATTGCCCGTGCATTGCAACGGGGATACATTGCGAACACATGCGCATGGTAACGAAAACAAAAAAGGAAGAAAACATGACAAAAAAATGTGTGTTTTAACCTTCTCACACGTCCTGGTTGACACCCGTCATACCCTGTGTCATGTACATTGTCGTGACAGTATATGCGACATTGACCACAATCCTACCAGTGATGCGTCGAGGCAACAGTGATGCACTGGGGTAGCCTTGGTTTCCAAAAGGTCCTCGACGCACCAAGCCCTATGCCACCCACAATGAAGACTCTGACCAAATTCTCATAAAAGAAAGGACAACAAATTATGATTGACAATGAATAGGTGACAATTGGGAGCCTTGATGTCCAGTTGGTCCTCGGTGCACCGAGCAAACCCAATGCCACTCAGCACCTGCTACTCGTCACATCGTTGGGCGGAGGAATCAATCAAATTCTCATAAAAGAACGGAGAACAAATTATCATTGACAATGAAGAGTTGACATTTCATCACCACATTCATCAAACTTGATTATGGTTGACGGATGTGATGTTGATTCCTACCAACTAAATAACATTTACATTCATGAAGATGCCTTATATACTAAATTAAAAAGGGGCAGGAAACATATATAGTAGGCATTTTTAAAACATCCCATATAAAGAAGATATTTAATTAAGGTTGCATCGTAAACAGAATTTTAGAAATGATTAACGTGCAAAATAATAGCATATTTGAAATCTACGCATTTTTTGAGAAATTTTTATATGTAACATGTTAAATTTGAAGTTAGTCTTTGAGAGTTACGATTTTCTTTAAAATGTATTTGAATCTGCCCGAAAAAAGAAAGAATAAACATAAAGTAGCTGGGCCAAAATTATAACATGCAGCCAATCTGTTAAATGACCCTTGGGCGAGGCAATTAATATCAATTTAGAACGCAAAGTATCTTTTCCTCTGTGTCCCAACACTTTTGCAATTACTAAAATACAGATGTAGGTTACCAGAGTCTGCGCACACATGCGGCTTAAACTAATGGTGCTTTAGGATGACGAAAGATAGCTTATTTCTTTGTCCTAGATTTAACCATGTTACCCAGGGCAAACCAACCATACTACAACAACCTTAGATCAAACGGTGGTTCACTGTGCCAGTGGCGAATTTTTTTTAGAAAGGGAGGATATACCCTCGGCCTCTGCATGTAGAAGATGCATGCAACCATTTTATTAATTATTCATAAAAACCATACAAAGTAATACATTAGTAAGCCTGAAGCCATCATCTAGGCTACACCTATTGCTACTCCTATCCCCATGATAAAGGTGTACAAAATGTCTGAGCTGAATACCAAACAGACATCACACCAAAGCCTAAAATCAAAAGCCGGATGCTGAGTGCGGTAGCCAGAACCTCCACGTTGGTGTCACTGCTGGAGCCGATAAGTATCGCGTAAGCAAACCACTCGCCGGCAAATGGTCCTAGCTTTGTAGACTGGTCTTCATTTCTCTAGGCCGGCCAATGGAATGACGTGCTCTCCTCTTCAGTGGCGGCAATATGGGTATGCAATTGGCACTCGGTGTGACATCTCGCAATGATTTTGACAGCATGCGTCATGGTACTGGTCCGACAATGCGTGACCTACCCAGGGCATCGCACCGCCAGGGCGCGATGTGGCAAGGAATCGTCGTCCTCTTCCTCTATGGTGTGGTAGTGCCCATGCCCGCAGATTTCTAGCCCCCCGCCGAATGTGCAAAGTCTGTCCCCATGCCTTGCCGGATGGCCAGATGTCAGTAATATATCCTGGACCTGATAAGTGACACATTTGTGACACAAACACATGGCAAGATTAGTAACGCGAGGATGACTACTTTAGTAGTTCTTTTCGGATGGCAAGTTTCGGTTTATATTTTGGGTTTGTTTTTCTTTTCGGGTGGCAACTTTTAGTTGTAAAAAACATCAGGACCAGAGTTGTTGGGAACGTTTCGCACCGGTAGACCGGCTGAAAATTGCACCGGTTGCGCACGGGCGTCACGCACATGCAGCTCTGGTGGCCCCATCCACTGCCCCCGCGCCCCTCAGCTTACCTTATCTCTTTAAACGACATCGACCAGATAATCATCCAGACATCTCGCATCGCTGCCATCCCCTCCGCTTTGCGGCTTGCTTCCACCCCGTCGAGATCCTCTGCCACCGGCGATGCAGTGCCGACCGGCCATGGCCACTCCCTCTCCTGGTTTATTTCTTTCTATCGTCTGATGGCAGTGGTTGCCCTACCAATCGGCGAGGGAATTGCTTCAACA